>NW_020954576.1:43300842-43308090 GCF_900497805.2 Vombatus ursinus
TGTGTGTGTGTGTGTGTGTGTGTGTGTGTGTGTGTGTGTGTGTGTGTATGTTGATGTGTGTATGGCTCAGGTCATTCTTTCCAGAAGAAGGAGGGAGGTTTTGTCCCTTTTTTTTAAGGCCACCTTGGGAGTGAGTTGGGTTAGGTTGGGCTTCTGCTATTTGAGGATAAATTCCCATGGTAACAGAGGGGCCCTTAGAATTCCCAGTATTATTTATAGCAGGAGGCTTAATAGTAAGTCAACAAACATTTATTAAGTACCTATTATTGTCAAAGCGTTGTGTAAGGGATACTGTAATTGAAAAATAACAGTTCTTGCCTTCAAGAAGTTAGCTGTCTTCTGGGGGTATACATTTTGCTCAACTAAATGGGCCAGGGACACAAAGGTATAATAGATGACAATTTATGTGATATTTTGGGGTTTTCAAATTGTTTTGTATATAATTGTATACAATTGTTTTGTATACATACTCACCTTGTGAGGTATGTGCTATTATTATTCCCATTTTACATATGAGGAAACTGAGGCTAAAAGGATACGTGACTTGCTGAGGGCGCACAACTAGCAAGTGTCTGACATGGGATTCAGACTCAGCTCTTCCTAACTAAGGCTAGTGCTATTCAGTATGATACCTAGGCTGCCTTCGGTGAAGCAGATTGAAAGCTAGAATATAATGGCTCCTTGGGGACATCAGTCCAATAATTTAATTTGGGCTGCATGCAGATATGAACCAGTATATATTTTATGAAAGTATTAAACACCAACAGAGGGCTTTATATTTGCTCCCAGAGGTAATAGGGAGCCACTAGGATTTAATGAATAGGGCAGGGTGACATAGTCAGACCTATAATTTAGAAAAATCACCTTTGCAACTGAGTGGAAAATGGATTGGTATGAGGATAGACTTAAGGCAGCGAGATCAGCTAGAAGGCTATTGCAGTAGTCCAGGCTTGAGGCGATGAGGGCCTGAGTATGATCACAGTATGATCACAGTATGAAAGGGGTTGCATTCTAGGGATGTTGTGGAGGGGGAGACTTGGCAATGGACTGAACATGAGGGGTGAGTTGAGTGGAAAGTCAGGATTGACACCAAGGTTGAGAGCTTGGGTGACTTGGGTGCTTCTCTTAACAAACTTCCTAAATAGGGAAGTTTGGGAGTGGGGACGGTTTTGGGGAAAAGATAATGAGTTGTGTTTTGGACATGTTGATTTCAAGACATCTTCAGGACATGCAGTTTGAGATGTCCAGAAAAGGAGCTGGTGTTGAAAGACCTGAAGTAGGAGAGAATAGGACTGGATATATCCATCTGACAATCACACAGAGATAATATTTGGACTCATGGTGAACCCAAGTTCACCAAGAAAGACAATATAGAGAGAAAAAAAGAAGGGGACCCAGAATATTAGAGGGCTTGACATCTAAGAACCAGGAAAGGCAACTGGGAAGGAATGGTCAGACGAACAGGAACAGAACCAGGAGAGACTAGTGTCATGAAAACCTAGTGATGAGAGAATGTCCAGAAGAAGGTGATTGGCAGTGTTAGATGCTGCAGGGAGATCAGAGGATCAGGACTGAAGTAAAGGTCACTAGATGTGGCAATTAAGAGAGCACTGATAATTTTGGAGAGGGCAATTTTGATTGAATTATGAGGTCAGAAGCCCGAAAGTGAGAGAGAGGAGACACTTATTCTAGGTTGCTTTCTCAAGTTGTTTAGCTGAAAAAGGAAGAGAGATATAGGATGATAGCTAGCAGGGATAGTTGGATCAAGTGAGGTTTTAATGATAGAGGAGACATGAACATTTGTAGACAGCACAGAATATAGTAGATACTATATATATATAGGGAGCAATTGAAGGTAAAAGAGTGAAAATGATAAAATTTCTCCATTTGCTGGGGAAATCTGGAGGGACTGTATCAAGGAGATATGGAGAAGGGTCTGCTTTGGCAAGGAGAGTGGCCATCTCATCATCATCTGAGCCTAGAGTGAAGGAAGAGATAATGGAGGAAGATGGCTCAGTGATGTGAGGTAAAGAAGAGGAAAGAGTGAGCTCTCAGTTAAAGATGTTTACTTTTTTCAGTGAAGTAGGTAGGCTAAGTCCTTGGCTAAGAGGATGGGGAAGGGGGTGTGGTGGGAGGCTTTTGGGAAGATAAGAGAGTTTGGAATAGCCACTGTGGAAAGTGAGATATTGAATCAAAGGGTAGAATTGAATGTTTGCCTAACTGTAGGTAAGGATCCAGTTGAGAATTTTTTTAAAGCTTTTACACAGGGATATTTAATGAGAAGATATAGCACGAATAGAAGTATTAACACATCCCCCCAAATTGTGGGGGTACACTCTACCCTAAACACAGAGTCTGGTACAAGGGAGAAGAGTGGGCTCAGATTTAAAGTAGATGAAACTCTTGTCCCATTAAGTTCACTTTCAAATGTGGCATGGGTTAGCAGTGAATGAATTATTACTCTTTCTTGGCCGTCTTGATCCGCTGCCATGCTGGGTCAAGCGAATTCCTTGGGCCTTTTTTATTCCTTATTAGGTTCTGCTATCTCCAAAATCTAATGTGGACTCCTGCTTCCAGACCTTTGGCCACTCATTCCTTTGACCTTTCAAAGTTCACAAGGTCAACACTTAGTCTGATATTCCTTCACGGAAGAGGAAGAAAGGAAAAAAAAACAGGTAAAGAATACAGGCCTGTATTTGTTGGTTACTTGTTGGCCTGAATAGAAGAGCTCGGGGGCCCTCCCCATCCAGAGGCTTACCAAATCTCTTTCTCACTCAAACCAGCCAGATGGGAAAAGAGGGCCCCATTGAGATTAGATAACACAAATTTGTAGTGGGCTCAGTCAGCCAGGTTTTGTGATATCTTCTAGCTCTTTTCAGCAGGATTAAAAGAGATAGATGGTGGGAGCAGTCTTGGGTTGATACTTAGCAAAATTGGATAAGGGATAGGAAAAGGGGGCAAGGGAAACAAGGGTGGAAGCTGAGTTGGTTCACTAAAGGGTCCAGATAGAGAAGAAAGGAGAGTATAGGCAGTTTAGGGGTACAGGGATAATAGCTTGGGAAGGATCTGAGGGCTGGAAGGAATGGTGATCATGGTGAGGATGAAGAACAGGGTCAGTGGTTATAAGACAGGGAAAGATAGAATAATAATAGATTATAATCAGGTAAAGGGATTTTTGAGTTCATGAACATGGAAGTGCAGCATTTGTGGGTCATGGGTGTGACCCTCTCCATGTAGTTGAGGTGAAGTAAAGGAGCAGATCACAGGAACTGAATAAATTGAGGAATTGAGAAGTTAGGGTACTTGGAGTATCAATGTGTATTATATTGATATATACATCAGTATGCATGTTGAAATCTCATATAAGGGCAAGCATTGGAGAGGAGAGAAAGACCGTGAGTCACTACTGAACTCATTGAAGAAGGAAGGAGAAAGTCACAGGGGTCAAGAGATAACAGCCATCTGATCTAGATGGAGTGATAAATTGGGGTAGAATGAACCACAGAGGAGGAGAGATTACTTGGTGAAGGTGGTCAAGGGAGAGTCTGGAAGCAGCAACAAGGAGTAAGGAACATTCCTCACATCGAGTGGAGACAGAGGAGTGATACGAGAAAAAGTGTAGCCATCAATGGAAAGGGTGGTGAGGGAAACTGTCATCAGGAAGGAGCTACATCTCATTGAGCACTAGAAAATGAGAGGGGTGAAAAAGAAGTTTGAGATGAAAGGAAGCTTATTAATTATGGAGCAGGCATTGCAGAGAGCAGAGTGGAAGTGGGGTAGGAAGATCTGGAGTGGCACATTGTGAGGGTAGGGTTGAGGCAGATTGGCATGAGGAAGCAATGAGTAGAGGAAGAACAAGTGTGGTCACTGGAAGTTTAGGATCACAGGAATGGCGTGTTAGTATAAAGGGATGTGAGTGTGCTAACCATTGAGCAGTGAGCTTAGGCAGAGTACCAGTGGTTGTAGAGAAGTTTCTTGAGGGAAACGCAAGATTACAATGTTCAAGGTCCTCCCTTAAGATTCATCCTCCTGGCTGATGGAGATGTTGGATTGTGTAAGACCCAAGGAGCACTGCCTCATAGCAGGCAGGAGCAAGAGAAAGTATGGGAGCCCAGGGAGACCAGGATGCCCTGCTTTCAGGGTGTAGGCCCTGGGGGTGGGGTGGGGCAAGAAATGGAAGAGGTCTTGTTCAAAGTGGGCAGTGCAGTGCTGGAAAATGTCTTGGGGCAGTGACCTGCCCCCCACTTATGATGAAAGATAAAGTCCAGAAACTGGCAAGGCTTCTGGGGGGTCTTCCACCCAGCGTTTGTGTGCTGTTGCTGCTAAAAGCAGCTACAGCTCTGGGCCCAGTGGGAGGATGTCAGCAGTACTCTGGTAGTTGACAAGTGGGAGCCTCAGTGATCCACTCCACAATCCCTGCACCCTTCCCTCTCTGCTGGAGCCAACATTCAGTTCCCACTGAAATTGCTTCAGGACAGGGTTAACAAGTGGCATCTGATTGGCATGGAGTATGCCACCAACATAAGTGCCCTCTGCCTTCGTCTAACAGAAGGTCCTGGCTTTTTCCCCCAGCTATTAGGGTCTTCACAAAGGAATAGAAAGGCATGTGTGGAGACACATGATGTAAGGAGGAGAAAAGAGAAGGGTCAGTATCATATTCCTTCCAGCAAGAGTTGTAGTGAATTCATTGAATTAGTCTCCATGGGGGCTTTGTGTAGAATTGTATCTGTATAATGTAAAGCCTAAAGAAAAAAAGGCCCAAGGAAGCTGCCAAGTGATGTTGGTTTTCTCCCCATTTTCTCATTCTTTCCTGTACAGATCTGACAATCACAGGTATCTGCAGATACTACATCTGGATGGTGAGGTCTTGTAGTATAGTAGTTAGTGCTTTGAACTTATAATCAGGTTCAAAGCTTGCCTTGATGACTGTATGACTATGGACAAATTATTTAATCTCTCTAAGCTTCATTTTCCTCATCTGTCAAATGGGTATAATAATAATACCTAAGGTACCTATCTCTTAGGGTTATGCTGAGGCTCAGGTGAGAAACTATGTAAAATACTTTGCAAGCTGTATAAAAATTAGTTATTTTCTGTATTTGAGATGGCATAGTATGCATGGAACATTGCGCTCTGTGAGTACCCCCAAATACCAATCTTTAGTATGTGACTAGAATTGAGAATGTAGAGAAAGTCTGGAGTCCTGCATGAGTGGTTTTATGCAATCATAACTAGATGAGACTGGAATAGTTTCCTCCTCTTGTGTTTTTTGGCAATATTAGAAATTTTCTCAAAAACTTGAATCAGGAACCCTGATGATTTCAAGAGGCTCAGCGTAGTTTTCTTTCTCTCCCTTGACTCTTGGGTTCCCAACCTCCTATTAAGCCAAATCCCTGGTGACTGATGACAAATTACACCCCAAACCTCAACTGCAAGTATAAATGCCTCAGTTTTCTCCTGCTTCTTCAGCTTGGGGATGGAAGCTGAAAGGGTTTTTAGAGGATCAATCAATTAGTCACAAACATTTATTCTAACAAACATTATAAACTATGTCCCAAGCACTGGGCTAATCACAGGGGATATAAAAACAGCAAAACCCCAAAAAAACAAAACAAACAAACAAAAACCAGTCCCTGCCCCTGAGGAGACAACTTGTAAATAAATTCAAATGGGGGAGACAACATGTAAATAAAAGGTACATATAAGGTACATACAATGGATGGTAACCTTAGACAGGATGACATTAGCACCTGGGGGAACCAGGAAAAGCCCCCTATAGAAGGTAGCATTTCAGTTGAGCTTTGAAAGAAGCCAGGGATTCGAAGAATGGGAGATCAAGAGGGATGGCATTCCAGGTTGGGGGGACAGTCATCAAAAAGGCATACAGACTGGAGATGGATAGGACAAAATGTCTGGATTGTAGAATAGGTGGAAGAGAGAAATGTGGAAGAGAGAAATACTAAAAAAACAGGCAGGTCCCAAGGTTGTGAAGATCTTTAATAAAGTTTATATTTGCGCCTAGAGGTAATAGAGACCCACTAGGGTGTACTGAGCAGGGGGTAGGGAAGTGATATCAGCCTCTCCATTGCTTTAAGAAAATCACTGGTAGCTGTGTGGAGAATGGATTGGAATGGACAGAGACTTAAGGTGGGAAAACTAATTAGGAAGCTATTGCTCTCATTCAAGAGAGGGGTGATAAGAGCCTGAATGAGTGTGGTGGCTATGTGAATAGCCTCAGGGACCTTAGAGACCATCTAATCCAATTGCTTCATTTTATTTTATCTTTTATTTTTTATTTTTTATTTTTATTTTTTTAGGCAATTGGGGTTAAGTGACTTGCCCAGGGTCACACAGCTAGTAAGTGTTAAGTGTCTGGTCTGAGGCTGGATTTGAACTCAGGTCCTCCTGACTTCAGGGCTGGTGCTCTAACCACTGAGCCACCTAGCAGTCCCTCTTTTTTTTTTAAGTCCAAAGCATAAGACATTTAACCAAACAGCATAGCAAATTCAGAAATAAGAAAAGCTCTCCCCTTTTCTCTATACCTACAGGGGTACCCTCACAGGTTACCGAACCACCTGTTGTAAGTATATGCAGACAGTAAACACAGGTAAGGGCAGCTAGGTGGTATAGTGGGCAGAGTGCCATGCCTGGAGTCAGGAAGACCTGAGTTCAAATCCGGCCTCAGATACTTATTAGCTGTGTGACCCTGAGCAAGTCACTTAACCATGTTTGCCTCAGTTTCCTCATCTATAAAATGAGCTGGAGAAGGAAAAAACAAACCACTCCAGTATCTCTGCCAAGAAAACCCCAAATGGGATCATGAAGGGTGGGACACAACTGAAAAATTACTAAACAACAACAAAAAACATAGGTAACTGAGGAAAAGGACTAGATGGGGCGCAAATGTAAGGAACAAGTGTGGCCAGACAGCATCTGTGTCTGGGGTGATTCAGAGCTGCTGACATCCTCTGGTGATATTAACGTGCTGCTCACCTCTGGAAGTCAAGCCATCTCTTTGGTGTGTTCTGGTTTTGCCCTTTGTTGCATCACTGGTGAGCATCTTGGCTGCTCTCTGCTGCCCTCTGCTGTGGTGCAGGTGCTAGGAAGTGTCTCCCTTGCAAAGGGGTGTTAACTTCATTTAGTCCACATCACACCTGGGGATCTGTTTGGTAAGGCAACAAAAGCCAGAAGAAGCCTGAGGCTAAATTTTCTCCCTCTCCCCCCTCCCCTCCCCCTCCCCCTCCCCTC
>NW_020954576.1:43308190-43311465 GCF_900497805.2 Vombatus ursinus
CCCCTCCCTCCTTCTTCTCTACCCCTTCATTTTACAGCTCAGTAAATTGATGATGGAGTTAAGTCTTTACTTAATGTTTCCCAGGTGTTATGGATTTCAAGCTAGGTCACCAATTCTAAGATCAATGACCTTTATACTATATCTCCTGTATTCTCAGTATCTTAGAAATGAAGCTACTTTTTTCTTGCATCATTGAGCAGTTTACAATAAAGATAGGCATTCAAATATTCATTGCCCTTACAATCTTAATGACCTTGGACCTTGCATCATATTCCATTCTTAAGTTTTTTACCCCCCCCCAAATCCCTATGTTTTACAGAGAGAGGTTTGTTTACTCAGAAAACAAATTTTAAGTACCTATGCTATGCAGAGAACTTCTAGGTTCTAGGAGGGGGGCTCAGCTACTACCTCTAGAATAAAAGACTAATACTATAATTTGGCACCAAAAACTCTTTACAATCTGGCTCCAGACTACTACTCATATTTCCCCTTATACTCTCTAAAGATCCAGTTAAATTGGCCTTCTTGATGCTTCCCAAACACAGTGTAGACCAAGTCTCATTCTTAGTCTCTAGGCTGGCTCATTCGTCCAACCTAAACTCATATCAACAGGTCTGGGCTTTCCCGAGAGGGAACACCAGACTCAAAATTTCTCAGGGGAACTCTGTTGACTCTCTTTTACACCCACCAGGTGTATTCTACCTACCTTTGTAGCTCCTGAGCCTCCATCAATGAACTTCCCATTTACTCAAAATCAGTCATTCTCAGTGACAGCGCCATTAACTTTTACTTAATGATAAGACAAAAGCAAGACTAATTGCAACATCACAGTTATTAAATATAAGACAAATATAGTAATAATCAAAATATCACCAATAACCTGGGTCACACTTTCCCACCAATGTGCACAGTGTCCATGGGAGAGAGTGGGCACATCCTCATTGAAACCTAGGAGAGAGGTATATGAATGGAGCACCCCTGTACCCTGGTGCAACTCACAGCTGTGAAGTGCAGGCCTTGATTTTCTTGGGCTTTTCAGGAATAATATGCACCAGACAAAACTGCTCTTCCACTAACTGCTCCCCATTTGGTTCTCAACCTCCATTATATTGGGCAAATCTGATCTTCTGCTCTAAAGCTAATGAAGCAGTATATGGAAGGAGGAATATCCTAACCCTTGCCCTTATCCAAGTTAGGCTAGTTTTTCCTTAAATGATGTGGAAACCATTCTTGAGACTTGATTGGCTCAGGGGGCTGGCAACTAGGGGGCACAGAGGGTAAGAGTACTAGATTTGGAGTCAGAAGACTTGAGTTCAAATGTCTCCTCTGACTCTTCTCAGCTGTATGACCCTGAGCAAAACACTTAACCTTTCTCAGTTCAGCTTCCTCAATTGCAAAATGGAGAGAATATTAGGGTTGTTGTGAGCATCAAATGAGATAACATATTATCACAAAGTAACATCACTTGGCAACCCATAACTCACTATATAAATGCTAGCTATTATTATTACTTTTCATCATTGCTGTTTGCCCAAGTACAAAACAGTCACGAGGAGCTCAAGGAATCCTCTCGGATGCTTGGCTGCTGGAAGACGATAGACAACTCAGGCAAGAGAGCATCCTTCTATCAGCTGAGTCAACTCAATGTCAAGGGGTCTGTCCTTGTTGCCTATTCTAAATATCCATCTCGTGCTACGGCTTAATGGATCTCTTTTTATTAACTGCTGAATGACCTATGAGTGTCTCATTTTGTTCCAAATATCCAAAATAAACTACCAGGGACTGACCTGAGTCAAATACAGCCCAGAACTTGCAGAATGATCTCACCAGAGTAGGGGCTAGGTTTCGAAGAGGAAGATGAATCCAGATTGGCCTTTGTGCTTCTGGTGGTACATTTGTTATTGCTTCTAGAGATGGTGATTGCTTACTGTGAAGCACCCCTACTTCTGGGAAATTAGAGCATAAACTTCCTGTGGACAGGCAAGGGTGCTGCATCAGTAAGGAAAGGATTATGTGAATATGTTCTGTGTGCTGAAGAATTGTACCTTAAAGATAACTATGGTAAACTCTCTTTTACACCCACCGGGTGTATTCTCCCTGGGCCTTCTAGCTTGATAATTTTGATCTTTGACCAAGTTCTACTAGGGGTGCTCCTCAGAACTCAGTTTACTTTCATAGCAGTTAGGAGGGATTTAGAAAAATTTTTTTAAGATTAAAAGTTATTTCCCCATAATAGAAAAAGGACAAATTCAGAGGAATAAGATGTGCCCCACCTTTGTATTGCTAATGGTTTTCATTTAATTACCTTTGGGAGAATCTGTGGAAAAAAAGGCCCCTCCCAACTTGGAGGAAGTCTAGTCACCATTTGTGTGTGAATGGGGAAGTAAGTGGTTTTGAATGGCTTTGGAAATGACAGTCCAGAAGAACAAGCAGTCCTCAGTCCTGTCATTGCATACAGACGTGTATTGCCTTTTTGCAGTGGCATAAAGTACCTGACAGTGAAAGAATGCAAATAAAGGCAGATCCCTAAAATTTTAGGACTAACTACTGTACTGAAGGAACTGTTTGAATTTGGTTTTGTCCTTTTTTTAAAAGTTGGCATCTGAGAGGCCAACTGGAATTTTGCCACGTGGACGTTGTTGCTATTCTTTGGTACAAGCCATTGGGGGAGGGACTCAAGAAGACAATGTTTAATTCTCACCAGGAGTCCAGAGACATTTCTGGAATTGGAGATATGGACAATTGCACAGCCTCCCTCACCCCCACCAGATAATTTGTGGAAGATGGGCGGGGATGCTGCATGCATCAGATTAAAAAGTTTCTATTCTCAGCCCTGACTATGAACTGTGAATTAGAAATATCTCTGTCTGTCTCCGTCTCTCTGTCTCTGTCTCTGTCTCTTTCTCCTTGGTGCTCAGGCCACCATGGCAGAAAGGGATGTTGTTTGTACAATAGGGCACAAGTACTGGTTTAAAAGGTCTCCGGCTTGGTTGGTTTTTGTTTTGCTCTCTGCCTTTTCTGAGCGGAAGTGGCAATCCTTAGCTGGACATTCCTAGGCTAGGTGGCAACCTGATAGGTTTGAGGTGTCAGATGCTCCTGGGTCCTTCAGTGGAGGCTAACTTGAAGCAGGAAGAATTTTCTGAATTGGAGAGGATGGTTGCTGAGAAGAGTGAGAAACCCAACCTCAGTAGGATAGGCCAGAATTCTTTTGAGTAACCTGACTTATCTCACACACACACACACACACACACACACACACACACACACACACACAC
>NW_020954576.1:43311475-43320790 GCF_900497805.2 Vombatus ursinus
CACACACACACACACACACACACACACACACACACACACACACACACCAGTTTCTGAATTCAGTGACTATGGTAGACCAGTCAGGGGCAGTGACACTAAAGCCTGCAGCACCTGGCCCCAGCTCTGGAGGGCAGGATTGGGCTTTAGTAATCTAGTAGCATCCGCAGTGCTCTTGACAAACATAGGAGGGGAAGTGCAGGCTCACCACCTAAGGAGAGTGGAGTAAGCCCTACCATTGGGTGAGCAGAGTTAGGCCTTCGGACCTAAGCCTAGAGTAACACAAACCCAGCCTAGGAGAAAGGGCTCAGGCCTGCCTAGTAATGGCAATTGTTCTGCTCTAGCACAGGGCAGTAGTAACTGACCTTGACAAAAGTGATAGTGGGCAGTGGATCCCAGAGGCAGTGGACAGTAAAGCTATTTATTAATGTAATATAAAAGAAAATTGCATCTCTGACTCAATTTTATTACAAAGCAGCGGCAGCGACAGAAGCAGACAAAAGGAGCAGCTTACAGTGGCAGAAAAGTGGGCATTGGCATGGGTAGTAGCAGAAGGAACCAACACTGTAGCCCGTTGCTTCCTCTCTAGTACTTGATCTAGAACTGACTGACCTTCTCCCAGTCGCTATCAGTAAATTCCCAGTGGTCATTATACTACTTGTTCCCAGGGAGGGATTGGAGGGATGATTTTGCAGTTAATAAGCAATTAATATATGCTTTTTTCATTCATTCATTCAGTTCAGGTCAGTTCAGCGCTAAAGCTGAATCAACTTGAAGTGTCCTCAATACCTATCACTGCTGAGCATCGTTCTCAAGCTATGGTTAAGTAGGTCTCATTATTTGAATTCATACTATTCAAAGATACAATAAGATGTAAAACACAGTAATTGACTCCAGCCCAATGGAAATATGCAATGAAAAAAAATTTAAATATATTTTTAATCTGTTCACTAATAGTGAAGGATAAGAAAAACATTTGGTTCAAGTTTATTACAAAGTAATGAGTAGTTATAGAAAGCAAAATTTGAAAAATAAAAAATACTGACTATATCTAAATATGAGCCTACACTGATGATTATAGAAACATAATTATTGTGGTTTAAAATATTTTAGTATAGATTGAATTGTCTTCTCTTTAAATCTTCATACATGTTCTGGGAAGAACAGAGAGCTTTATTCACATCTCTGCAAATTTGCATGCTCACATGCTCATACAGTGAACCAAGTATAGTTGCATGACCTAGGCACTATTTAAATCAGTAATATTTTAAACAGGATATTGTTGCAATATTTTTTCAACAACTAGGCTAAAATAACTTGAAAACCAGTCTTCAAAAATAGCTTTAAGTCAACCATACTTTCTTATTTGACCTCCAAAGAACTAGAAATGACTGATGGTTGTAGCTTCTCAGAACCCTAGGATTTCAAGACTGATAAACAAGAATTGGTTTTAATTTAAAATCCCCTTCTCTATTCCCTCCCAATAAAAGTGTTAGGCAATGGACACTTTAAATCCAGGTTTAAGTTTTTTCTTTCTTAGATATGTAAGTTCTAGAAAGCATCCTTTTCTAGAATAAGCCTGTTTCACTCACATTAAACTTTTGTTAATCAGTGTATCCATGTTTTTTGAATATTTTCTGCAAAATATGAGAATATTTAGCTGCCACATCCTCATTTGCATTGGCTACCTCTCTGATAATTTTAACATTCTTCAATTGATCTTGATTTCTAAATTGATGAACTAACAGTTGCAATAAAAGTTTTTTCACTATCCATTTCATTTCTATTTCCTCTCATTGCTTTAAATAAATGTGAAGTACTTTTCTGAAAGACTGCTCTGCTAAGAGTAGTACATTTTGGATTGCTTTCAATTTATATAGTTAAAAGATTGCTCATTTCTATTACCATAACATATCCATTCCTTGTAATTGTTTGCAACCACAAAAAGCTGATGTAACTGTGTTTTTCTTTTATTTCACCTGTGTATTTTGTAATATCTGTATCCTAGATTTAGACATTTTGACATCTCATCCTATTTTAGAGTTAATAATAATAATAAAGACAGCAACTAGAATTTCTTTAACACCTAACATGTGCCAGGCACTGTGCTAAATGCTTAACAAAATATCTCACTGAATCCTCACTATGACTCATCAAGGTAGGTGCTAATAAACAGCTGTGGAAATGGAGGCAAACAAAGGTTAAGGGACTTGCCCAGGGTCACACAGCTAGTTAGTGTCTGAGACCCGATTTGAACTCAGGGCTATCCTGACTCCAGACACAGTGCTCTATCTCCTTTAACACTTAGCAACCCACAGAGTTACTGTGACTGTATTCATATCATTCAATTACAGTAAATTTTTATTTAATGAAACAAGTTCCACCTCCTCTTTTTGCAATGGTAGTGTTTTTACCTGAAATATTCTTGCTTTTGTCCATTTCGTTTTTGTTGTTGTTCAGTCATTCAGTTATCTCTGATTCTTTGAGACTCCATGAATCATACAACGACAGGACCTTCTATTCTCCACTATCTCCTGAAGTCCGTCCAAGCTCCTGTTGCTTCCTTCCGTGACACTATCTATCCGTCTTATATCTGCTGCTGTCCCTTTTCCTTTTGCTTTCAATCTTTCCCAACATCAGGGTCTTTTCCAGTGAGTCCTGTCTTATGTGGCCAAAGTATTTAAGTTTCAGCTTCAGTATTTGACCTTGCAGTAAATAGTCTGAATTAATTTCTTTAAGTATTGACTGCTTTCATCTCCTTGCTGTCCAAGTTGCTCTCAAAAGTCTTCTCTAGCACCACAGTTTGAAAGCCTTGATTCTGTGGTGCTCAGGTTTGCTTATAGTCCAACTCTCACAGCCATATATTACTGCTGGAAAAACCATAGCTTTGAGTATATGGACCTTTGTTAGCAAGTTGATGTCTCTGCCTTTTAGTATGCTGTCAGGCGCTTACAAAGCATAACACAATTGTTGGTGATATTGCCCGCAGCAGCACCTCACATCCACACTTGACAATAAGCAAATTCAGACTGACAATATAGCATGTTAAAATCTTGATTGGCTTACATGCTTCTACAATAATTCAATTTTGGCTGCACTAAGTGCAACCTGATATCTTCTTATAAATTCACGCCAAATCAAATTTCATGTTATTGGAACTCAAATTAATTGAGACCTAGAAGCTAATCTCTTTTTCTAAACTGCTGAGTGACCAATCTTATTTTGTTCCAACATTAACCCAAAACTACCAAGGTACTGGCCTGAGTCAAGCCTAGTAAGAAAACAGTGACAAGCTCTTTTGACAGGGTACTAAGAACTTGTTATGCTCCTGTAGTGATAAGTAGTTCCTTTGATCCAGAGAACTGCCAGACTCCTCATATTGGCTCAGGGACAATGCAGAAGGGTCCAGTCAGATCTTCACTCAATGGGATTCTACTTTGTCCGGTCAGGGATTAGCTAGTCAGCCTCTTCTAACTGCAAAACTCCTTGGATTTGCAAATAGCGGGGGTTTCTGCTTTGTCCAATCAGCCTCAAGTCTCTTCACAGCAAAATAGATGAGAAGACTATTTTCTTCTCAATGTGGAAAAGTTGGAACACCAATTCATTGTTGGTGGAGTTGTGAAATGATCCAACCATTTTGAAGAGCAATTTGGAAATATGCTCAAAGGACTATAAAATTGTGCATACCCTTTGACCTAGCAATACCATTTCTAGGTCTGTATCCCAAAGAGATCATAAAAATGGGAAAAGGACCCACATATACAAAAATATTTATAGCAGCTCTTTTTGTGGTGGCAAAGAAATGGAAATTGAGGGGATGCCCATCAATTGGGGAATGGTTGAACAAGTTGTGGTATATGAATGTAGTGGAATACTATTGTACTATAAGAAATGAGGAGCAGGCAGACTTCAAAAAAACTTGGAAAGACTTACATGATGCTGAGTGAAATGAGCAGAACCAGGATAACACTGTACACAGTTAACAGCCACGTTGTAAGATGACTGACTTTGATAGACTTGGCTCTTCTTAGCAATGCAAGAATCTAAGACAACTCCAAATGACTCAAGATGGAAAACGCTATCCACATCCAAAGAAAGAACTATGGAGTCTGAATGCAGATGGAAGTATACTATTTGCTCTCCTTTTCCTTTGCTTTTTGTTTTATTGCTTTATTCTTGTGGTTCCTCCCATTAGTTCTAATTGTTCTTTACATTATGACTAATGGAAAAATATGCTTAATAAGAATGTATAAGTAGAGCCCATATCAGATTGCATGCCATCCTGGGGCGGGGTGGGGGAGAAGAATGGGAGAGGAAGAAAATTTAAAACTCAAAAGCTTATGGAAGTGAATGTTGAAAACTAAAAATAAATAAATTAATTATCAAGTTAAAAAAAAAAAGACTATTTTCTTCTCCCTTTGTTTCTTCCACTCCCACCATAAAGGCAATAGAGAGCAACCAGGTAGCCCTGAGAGATTCCCCTCTCGAAAGCTGGTGCCAAACAGCAGCAGAATTCAGTTTTCTTAATAAGTTTCCTGGAGATTCTTCCAGCCAAATAACAAAACAATGTCTCTCCACCAATTAACAGACTCAGAAGCAAACCAGCTGAGGCTTTCCTTATCAGCTTACTCTCCTTGTAGCTACTTAACACGTGGCTTTTCCCTTGTTCTCATTCCTCAAATCAGGGAATACTAGTGGTCAGTGACTCATTTTTATCTTATGATATAAAACCCGTATCTACCTTTAATTTACCTTATGATGTAAAACTCATACATATCAAAAACTAAATCTACCTTTCTGTTCAACATGAACCCAATACTTTATTTTTAATCTTCCCCTGGTCTCTAAACAGTTATTTTTTGAAGACTTGCTCAACTGAAAATGCTCACATGCAAATGAATTGATGGACCACAGTGTCCTGTAGCCATCTCTACCTTCAAAGAAGTTGTTTCATCTGGAGAGCAATTTTCTGTCCAGTCCTCCTAACTGTTCCCCTTTACATTTTATCTGAGAAGGAGTTTCTTCAAAAGTAGATTTCATCCTTTTTTCCGTGCACCAAATTTCTTTTTCTACCCATTTCAGCAACCAAACTGTTCACATAGGAAAGTGCTAAAGTTAGTAATAGCTTATTTCCTGGCCCAGTGTCTTTGCATACATTATTTATGTTTGGAAAATGCTTCCTTTCTCACTTCTGCCTCTTAGAATCCTCAGCTTCTTTCAAGAACCAGCTTACCAACCACATCCTTTGTGAGGCCCTGGTTTTTAATGCTCTCTCCTTCCTCAAATTGCTTTGTGTTTACCTAGAGTAGACACCATATGTTTGTATACCCCAGTAGAATGTAAGCTCTTTAAAGGCACAGCCTGAAATAATTTTTTCCCCCTTCTGTATTGCCAGCTCCTTTCACAATGTCTTGCTCATAGTGTTTAATTAATGCTTGTTAAATTGAATAGATCACAGTTTCTAGTGGGGGTTTAAAAGAAATCCTTGTTGCTTTTCTTTTCAAAGTAACTTATTAATATGCTACTGAGTCCACAGAAATAGTTGCATATTAGTACCACTGCTGTTCTCCTGACCCTGGGCAGTTGAGGGGTTGGTAGCCCACAACTCCATCAACACTAAGTTTAGTCCCCTTCCAACAACAGAATATAAGCTCCTTAATGGCAGGAAGGTTTTTTAGCTCCTTGGTATTTCCAACTATCTTGAATATATGCAAAGAGTAGGGGGTTGATGGAGGTAAGCAATGAACTTACCCCACCCCACTTAACCCAAATGATAAAATGGTTTGCCCTAGTAGCTTAAACAAACGGGAATATAGCTTTATTGAATCAGAGCAATTAAAGGCATTCCAACTAAGTGTGTGAACGCCTTGACCAATTTAGATGTCTCTGGCCATTGGATGAACTGGAAGTGATGTTGCATGGGGTGAGTGTTCAATTTGGCTAAAGAAACTTCATCACACTCTAGGGGTCTTTTATAAAATATCAAGGCAGTTCAGCCAGAGGGAAATTTGACATACAGCATAAAGTAGAAATGTGAAAGTACCACTTCTAGGAAGAAATCTGTTTTGGGGAGTGAGGAGGAAAACACCTCAGTCTTAACCTCCTTCCTCTATCCCAGGCCTGCAAAACATAAGGATTTCAGGTGACCTGAGAAAAATGTAGAGCATGTAAAAGAAAGTAACGGTGTAATGAGTGCTTTGTCCGTCCCCCACTTAATCTGTCTTCCACTAGTCACTATTGTGCCTATCATGTAACTTGGCGAGTGCGTTGCCAAACTCTCTCCTGTTTATCATATGACCATGGCAACCAACTTTTGTTAGTCTGTCTCTAGTCTGAGAGGATAGATTTCATGATAAATAAAAATCTTAAGTAATAAGTGTAATTAATTTATATTAATTGAAATTCCCATTTTAAAAAATATGGTTTATTTGCAAAATAGTTTAATCATTATTTATACCTTTATTTGGAAAGTGAGCCGCTAAAAACCTATCTGCTGCCTGAAGAAGTTTAGCCTATTTTAATTTTTGCCCCAATCCTACTGCCAAGTTGAGTAGATCTGCTCTATCACTTCCCCAGCCGTGGCCATAGAAGGACCCTGTGAACTTTGGAGATCTGAAGAAATTTCCATCAGATCCTGGCAGCGTCCTTATTATTATTGTCATCAGTTTCTGCACTGAAGGCCAAGGACAGACTGGAGAAAAGATTGGCAGCTCCATAAGGATCCCAGAAAAGAAGACTCACCAAGCTCAAGGGAAACTCCTTGAGCACCTTATGCTGTGAATTACCTTTTTGCCATGAGTTTTTTTAATTGTGAACCCACTTTTCCTCAGATTCTGTATGTACTTGTGGAAGAGTGTGACTTTTGCTGGGGCCTGTTTTGTACCAATTGCTATTACAATGCCACCTTGGTAAATATCTTTTTTCTAAATGCTAATTAAGTCTGGCTGACTGTTAATCAACTCATAATCATGGAAGGAAGCTCATCAATAGGAACTTATGAGTAGTAACACTAAGAAACACCCCCCTCAGACAAAAAAAAAAGCCCTCAGATCTACCCCTAGAATTCTGGTGGGGGTCATAGTAGTCATGTTCTGGGGACCTGACTCATCAGAGCAAGTGAGAGTTGGGATAGTCATTCCAGAGCATGGGATACACATGAACACACATACATATGTATTTTCTGGTTTGACAATGTTCTTTCCTAAGTATGGGGAACTTCCACTGTTATGAACTGGTAATTAGTCTATAATTTATAATTTTAGAGTAGGGGTCCTTAACTATTTTTGTGTGTCATGGACCTCTTCTCAGAATAGTATTTTTAAATGCATAAAACACAATACATAGAATCACAAATGGAACCAATTTATTATCAACCTTTAAAAAAACCCAAACAAGTTCACTTGACCTCAAGTTACGAACTTTCCTTAGAGAGTTGACTAGAGATTAAGGGATTTGCCCAGGTCCCACAGCCAACCACTGTCAGAAGCAAAACTTCAGTCCATGCCTTCTTGCCTCTATTGCCTGTCTTCTGTGTACTCCATGGTCCCATTCCCGCCTTTTAGTAAACTCGCTGGCTTCATATCACTTCCAGGATCTAATGTGAAGTTCTCTCTTTGGCATTCAAAGTCATTTATAAAGTAACCCTTCCCAGTACATAGTAAGTGCTATATAAATGTTAGCTTTTTTATATAGAAACATGTTTTGCATGACTTTACATGTATAACTGATATTATATTGCTTTCCTTCTCAGTGGCTGGGGTCAAGTGGCAGAGGGGCAAGAAGGAGAGAACTTGGAACTAAAAAAATTTTTAAAAACTGAATGTTAAAAAAATAATAAAAATTTTGAAAGAGAAAAAAACATTAGCTATTATTAGTAGTGCCTAATAAAACTTGATTTTCCTCAGTTATTACCAATCTAATGCAAACTGCATCCTTCCTAATCTCTCACAAAATGGGGGAAAAGACAGGCTTCTGGAATAAAATAAAAATAATGATAATAGCTAGCCTTGATGAAGGTTTGCAAAGCACTTTATAAATATTAAATTATTGGGGGCAGTTAGGTGTCGCAGTGGATAGAGCACCAGCACTGGATTCAGGAGGACCTGAGTTCAAATGTGACCTCAGACACATAACACTTACTAGCTGTGTGACTCTGGGCAAGTAACTTACCCCTTTGCCTAGCCAAAAAAAAAAAATTTAAATTATATATTTTGTGCTACGCTAGTCACATCCCTTCAAAAGGCGAGGAAAGGCCCGTATACTGTGGAATTTTAATAAAAAACAAGCTTCATTTCTTCAAAATTTTTCATTTGGAGGTAAAAACGAGGCAGGATGTGTCAATCAACACGCCCTCTCGCGGGCCTGAGAAGCAGCAGTTCTGCACGTCAATGCGGGGGCGGGGCCCTGGCCAGGCAGGAAGGGGCGGGACCACGCCGCAGCTCGCACTTCCGGTGAGCCGAGCTTGTCGTTCCGGTAGCAGGTGTGTGAGCCGGGAAAGTGGGGGAAGGGCGCGGGAGGAAGAAGCGGGGAGCCGGTTGGTGCCCGCGCGTCGGCCTGGGCGCACATGCGCGCTGTAGTGCTGAGCCAGGGGAATCCATTTCGTCCGGGGCGGGAAGCGGGGCTCGACTCCAGGGGCGGGCAGGACCAGAAGCGCCCTGCCTTCTAGGGTTCTGGTGCCCCTTAGGTTAGACTGGCTTCTAACCATTCGTAGTTTACTCTCGGTTTTCAGTCATATCTGACTCCTCCTGACCCCATTTGGGGTTTTTTTGGCAAAAATCCTAGAGTGGTTTGCCATTTTTTCCCCCAGCTCATTTTGCAGATGAACAAACTGAGGCAAACAGAGTTAAGTGACTTGCCCAGGGTCACGCAGCTAGCGGATGTCTGAAGCCCGATTTGAAATCAGAAAGAAGAGTCTTCCTGACTGCAGGCTTGGCACCGTATCCACTGCCTCAGCTAGCTGCCCCTAATCCTGGTTTTCAATAGACGAATTTAATCAGTTATCTCCTGATAACACCTGGCTGAGATCTGAATTTGATCTGGATGTAGTGAGTTGAGAACTGGAGAAGACCTGGGACGTAGTAGTCCCATCTCTCACGGAAGGGTCACTAAGAATGACCCACCGCATGCCACTTCTCAGTTTCCCCAGACCACTCTCTAAAACCACGTATTACAGAGAAGGGGCCAATCTGCGTTACTTCAGAAAATCTACTAACTAGGAGCTCCTTATAGCAATGAAAGCCCAGGGCTAGTATACATATACATATACATATACATATACATATACATATACATATACATATACATATACATATACATATA
>NW_020954576.1:43320800-43383595 GCF_900497805.2 Vombatus ursinus
ATATACATATACATATACATATACATATACATATACATATACATATAAAGATACATATTTTTAAGGGTCATAGTAAAAGTAAAAGGTCAATTTTGAGTTTGGTCCGTTTTGGAGATTTAGGCTGGGGTGGTTGACCCAAGTGGGAACCTTGGTAGCAGGCTGAATCAATTCAGAAAAGGACCTGCCCTTTATATTCCCTTAATGTAGAAGATAACAGAACCTCTGAGGCCATCTAGTACATCTCCCTTTTTATAGATGGTAAAACTAAGGCCAATGAGATCAGGTAACTTCCTTAGGGTCACACAGGTCATAATTGCCAAAGATTACATTGAGAGTAGTAGGCACTTAAATTAGGGAATGGCTCAACAAGTTATGGCATATGATTGTGATGGAATATTATTATTCTGTAAGAAATGACAAAGTTTCAGAAAAATCTAGGAAGACTTATATGAAGTCAGGCAGAGTGAAGTGATCAGATCCAGGAGAACATTGTGCACAGAAGAAATAGATGTGAAAATTAGACAAAGTTGAATCCTTGACCTCTGACGCATTTGACACTGTTGACTCAGTCTTCCAGTGTACTCTCTCTTATCTGTTTTTAGTACACAGCTCTTTCCTTGTTCTACTTTTACCTGTCTGATCCATTTCAGTTTCTTTTTCTGGGTCTTCTTCTGTGTCCTGCCTTCTATGAGCAGGTTTATCTTGGGGCTCCATCTTGGCCCTTCTCTTTTTACAGTTTTCTCAGAGATCTCATTAGCAATCCTAGATCCAGTTATCATCTAAATTGAGAGAACAATGAAATCTACTTTTCCAGCTCCATTTTCTCTCTTGAGCTCCATTTCCCAGTCACTGTCTACCTAGGGTATATTTCTACCTGGATATTACATAGATCTTTCAAACTCAACATGTTCAAGTTAGAACATATTATCTTTTTCCTTAAACCCACCCCTCTTTTCTGGGCATCTTGATTTCCATCAAGGGCAACTCCTCCCTTTTGAGCCCTTCAATCAGTTGCCTCGTCTTGTCATTACTACTTCCACAACATTTCTAGTATCTGTTTCTCTTTATTCAGAGGGCCACTACCTTGGCTAGACAATTGAAATATCCTTAATAGGTCTCCCTGCCTCTTTCTCCCCTTTTAAATACATCCTCCATATAGCTGCCAAAATAATCTTTCTAAAACACAAGTCTATTCTTTTTACTCCCCTGCTCAAGTAGATTCTGTGACTATTTACTCTGAATATGATAAAAACTTCATTATTTATCATTTAAAGCTGTTCACACTCTGATTCCAGCCTTTCTCTGCCCCAGGCTTTCTGTTTTTTTAACATTTATTTTTAATTTTTTAGTTTTGAATTCTGTCTCTTCTTCCAGCCTCTCCCGGACCCATTGAGAAGGCAAGCTATGATACTTATTATACATGTGAAATCATGCAAAACATTTCCATATAAGTCATGTTGCAAAAAAAAAAAACCGAAACAAGAAAAATAAAGTAAAAAAAAATATGTTTCAATCTGCCTTCAGAGTTATTAGTTTTCTGGAGGTGGATAGCAGTTTTTATCATGAGTCCTTTGGAATTATTATTGGTCATCATATTGATCAGAATAGCTGTCTTTCATGGTTGGTTATTGTTATAATATTGCTGTTAACCATGCACAGTCTTTTCCTGGTTCTGCTCACTTCACTTTGCATGAATTCATGTATGTCTTCCTAGGTTTTTCTGAAATTATTCTCATTGTCATTTCTTATAGTACAATAGTATGCCATCACAATCATACACTACAACTTGTTCAGCCATCTCCTAATTTCCAATTCTTTGCCACCACAAAAAGAGCTGCTATAAATATTTTGCGCATATAGGTCCATTTCCTTTTTCTTGGATCTCTGGGGTACCGACCTAGTAGTGATATTGTCCAACCTGTCTCTCTAGACTGATTTCACATTCCTTGCTTCCCCATCCCCATCTCCATTCCAGCTTATTTGCTGTTCCCCTTGAATTATATTACATTTTCATTCTCTATGCCTCTGCACACACAAATTGCCTCCCATGCCTGGAATACTCTCCTTCCTCATCTTTATCTGTTGAAATCCTTATCTCCCTTCAAGGCCTAGTTCAAGTGCCATCTGCATGAGTTCCTTCTTGATCTCCTCCATTTTTAGTGTGCTCTCTCCCCTTCAATATTACTTTGCATTCATTTTGTGTATATTTTATATTTATTTGCCTGTATAGAGTTGCATAGAGTAGGCACCTGATAATAAATGCTTGTTGAATTGAAGAAAAAGGACTTAAGGTATAAGAACCAAGTCAAAGTTACCTTTGAATTTATAATAATAATGATAGCTAACATTTATATAGTGTTTACTGTGTTATAGGCACTGTGCTGTGTTTTACAGTTATTATCTTATTTGGTCCTCACAACAGCCCTGCAGAGTTGGTGCTATTATCATTACCTCCATTTTACAGATGAGGAAACTGAGGCAAACAGGGTTAAGTGACTTGCCCAGGGTCACACAGCTAGTAAGTGTCTGAGGCCAGATTTGAACTCAGGTCTTCCTGACTCTAGGCCTAGCACTCTCTCCACTGTGCTGCCTAAGGTCATAAGTTTTCTTTTCTTAATAACTTGAAACATTTGAGAGACCCTAAACTTTGGAATGACTTGAGATGCCAGGGTAGAGAACTGGATAATCACCTTTGAAAGGTAATGGTAAGCCAGTAGGAAGACTGTGTTGGAAGAGTGCTGAAATATATCATTGGTTCTCCATAATTATCTTCTGTTCATTTGCTTTCAGGTCCTTTCTTCAGTGCCTAAAGGCTGACAAGTTGAATTGTTAGAGTTGGCCCAGGGAGATTATGTCAGGTCCTTCCAGATCTTGTCCAAGGCCTTGATGTCAGCACTGAATCCTCAAGCATTGGTAGCAGTAGCTCAGAAGACCTTGGGTGTGGGAAAAAGAAGGGGTCCACCTCGAGCAGTCTGCCTGCACCTAGCTGGAGAAGTCAGAGCTGTAGCCATGGGGCTGAAGCCAGCAGTACTGTATGATTGCAATGCTGCAGATGCTGACCAGGTTCAGAGATATGTGGGAGAGCTACAGAGGCTGGGCCTCTTGCTCCAGGCACTGCACATTCTGGAGTTGGGGGAAAACATCCTGATTGTCAATCCTGTGCAAGTGTGTCAGCATATACAGCAGGTGCTGTGCAGCCCTGTGACCTTCGTGGATATTTCAAGCTTCAGATCTCACCCTGCCCTCTGCCCACTTGATGAGCTTGGAGATTTGAAGGACCACTTGGCTGAGATCATGACACATTTACAGAGCCTGGAGGGGAATCCCCTCTTGCCCATCTCCCGAAGTGAGCTCTCTTCTGCTGGCTGGAATCTTTGCACAGTATTTGGGATTCTCCTGGGCTATCCTGTCCCCTATTTTTTCCACCCAGCCCAAGGGGACAGCAATTGTTTGGCCCTGGTTCAACTGCGTGTGTTTACTGCTCAAACTTCATGCTGTTGGCTCACAGGCCTCCCCCAGATTCAGCTCTATTCTTTCAGTGTTCCAGAGAGCTTGTACCCAGCCCTGAAAGACATACTAGACATGTGGGGGGAGGACCTCAGGGCTCGATATGGGGCTCAGGGTGATTTTGTTGACCTTACCATTTCTACTGAGGTTGTCACATTGCCTTCAGTGGTACTGTGATTCTGATCTACTTCTGCCTGGTAGGCACTCAATAAATGGTGATGATTAGCTGTGTGATTATAGGCAATTCCCTTAGCATCTCTGAATGTGATTCCTTATCTGTAAAGTGGGAGTAATAATACTTGCACTGTCTACCTCACAAAGTGGTTGTGAGGAAAAATATGTTATTATTATGAAGTGTGGACACTGGACGGGGGACCGGGCTGTGATGGCAGACACTGTCCTTTCTTTGGTGTCTTGTTTCCTGTCCAATAGAAAGAGGGCAGGAATGATGAGATGGTGGGGAGTGGATTATCTTTTCTGGGGAGAACAGTTTTTGACCCAAGGTATTTTGCTTTTTTTTTATGGTAAACTTGCAAATAACAAACTACAAATTCCACCTATTGTTTGCTTTTTGTTGTGATCTCTGGGGCAAAACTGAAAAAATCTAAATTTTCTTCCATGAGACAGCTGCAGTGTTCCCCCCTCCTCACCCCAACCCCGTTCTCCCAGTATTCTCGTCTTTAGGCTAAACATCTCCAGTTCTTTTGTGTAATCCTTATTTGGTATGAACCCAAGGCTCTTTCACCATCCTAGTGTCCTTTTAGATACTTTGCAGCTCATCAGTGTCCTTCTTAAAATGTGGTTACCAGAAATGAACGTGATACTGCAGATGTGGTCTGACCACATCTAGTGAAGTTACTGGTCAGATGTCATATGTCAGTCAGCAGTACACAGTGCACGCTGGAAAACTGAGGTTATATACAGTCTGGTGGAATTTATTGACATATCCCACAATTAGCCCCTAAAGTAAAACGGTCAGGATCTTCCCCCAGCAGCATGAAAAGGAACAAAACAAAAAACCCTCTTTGAATCTTCCACCACTTCCCTGCCTTTCCTCTCAAGGCGGTTCTCCTTTCCAGCTGTTGCAGGACATTCAGATCACCACGCTTTCTGTGTTGGCCAGAAATGCTGCTAGTGCTGTAGCAATCACTACTATTAGCACAGGGAGCCAACAGCCACATCGTCTCTGAAACGGGGAAATAAATAAATTGGGTGGAGCCTGGATCTTCCTCTCTTTTGGCAGAAGGAAAGCTAAGCCCCATCCTGTTACCTGACACATTGCAGTTTGCCTTGCATTTAAAAAGAAAGGCTTGTAAATGGCCACCAGCCCAGAGGCCTGGGCAGACGTATGGCAGAGCTCTGTTGATAGGATGCTCATGTAAGATTGACCTCATTACAGCTATGCAGTGTTTTATAAAAAAATAGATCAGCAGCATTTACTTTGTCCTCATTCACATTTCCCACGTTTCCTGTCCTCTTCTAGCCATTTCCATTTCTTTTTGGTCCCTCCTTCCCATGTTATTTGTCTCAGAATATTATGCCTGTTATGAATAGGGACTGAATCTGTGATCTTATTGGTAGAGGCAACTCGTGGGTGAAGAAACTCCTTTGATTAATGCAGGTTGGCACCCTCAATGTCTTTTGTAATCTTAGAGAGTTGCCTAGAACACTGAGGCGTTAAGTGACTCATTGATAGTTACACAGCCACTATGTATTAGTGGTAGTACTAGAACACAGGTCTTGACTTCAAGGCCAGTAGATAGGATGTTTTTCATTCTGTAATCCTTTTTTTTTTCCTTCTAGTTTCAGAGTCTCAAGAAATCTAAATGCATAAGAAACAGAAAGGACAAGCTACTGAGATTTTAAACTTCGGTTGGTACCTAATTCTTGGTACCTGGGCCAGCCTTACTCTTTATGTAGCATGTGGTGAAGACAGCGGGACAGAGTAGTTAGATAGTGTGGGCTGGTAAGTTTTATCTGCAGTGAGTTACAGCAGGCATCTTTGGGCTGGAGGGTCAGTGGCAGAGGGTCCCTCATTCTTACTCTGTGGGGTGGCCGTTGACCCCGGTTCAGCTCCTCCCGGCATTGCTGTAGCTTCCTCAGGCAGGAGAGGTACTCATCGCTCAGGCTGTCCAGCTCCGAATGTAACTCTTCACACTGAAGATAGAATAATATGACCAAAGTCGTCGTTACTTCCTTTCCTGTCCTCCCATAATTCACAGTCTTTCTAGGCATTTCCAGTTTTCCTCACGATGTGGCAGCTGCTTTAGGATTTTAAAGAAGGAGCTGGCCATGACTTGGGTCTGGTAATAACAAGAACTGACAGAGCTTTAAGACGTGTACATCAGACATTACTTTTTAAGATTTATTATTTTCCCTGGCATGTGTGTGTGTGTGTGTGCATGCGTGCGCGTGTACGTACACATATATGAGAAACACACCATGGCATCACAGTATAGGGAAAGAACATTGGACTAGGCGTCCAAAGAAACCAATAAATAATTTATATAAGGGTTTATAATTTATAAAGTGCTTTCCTCACTGGGAGGTGGTTAGGACAAGGAGTATTACCAACACCATTTCACAGCTGAGGAAAGTGGCCCTCAGAAAAATGACCTATCCATGATCACACTGTTAGCAAGGGTCAGAGTTAAGATTCTAACTGGATTCCTGCCGTGAGACCTTAGCCGCCTCTCAATGGATCTAGAAGCTTCATGGAAAACTCAATTGTTGTGCAAATGTGAGGCGTTGTGTGACTTAAAGCAGAGGTGTCTGAATGTAATTGGAGAAATATTTAACAAATAAAAATACAATAAAGCATAACATTACATTTAAAAATTAAGTTGAGATGAGGGCCTGCAGGAATCATTATGTGTGATTTAGTGACCTCTTGAAATTAAAGAACCACTTATACAGTACAGGGACTTTTATTGGGCTGAGACATGCGCTTGTGGTTAGCTGGTGAATAGTTCACCTATTTCTGAATTGTGCCGTGAAAACCCAAAGGTTACTGTTGAGAAAAGCTTGGGCTATGTGTCTTGTGTCCTAACAAGGGATTGGTTCAGGAAAATGGAAAGGAAAATGTTAAGGTGTTCATAATTCAAGGAAAAGATGTCTTAAATGACTACCTTTGGGAAGATGCATGTACTTAATTAGGTACAACACCTGAGTTTGAGAATTGTTCTCTTGTCTTATATTGTTACAGAAGCAGCTGAATCTCCTCCCACACAATCGACCCCCTTTCTCACCTCCTTGTCCTTAGCTTGGAACTGCAAAGTCCTCTCTTGCAGCTGATCCCTGAGATTCTTTTCTCTCTCTTCCCCTGAACCCTTGGACTTCTCTTCCAGATGGGTGGGTGCTGAACTCCATGTAGGACAAGTCTGACCTAGAAAATCAGTCAGACCATCTGTGAGCACATTGTCAATGCCTTGGAGAAAGAGGGGGCTGGTCTTTGAGCAATAACAGCCACAAACTTTGGGTTGGGAGGACCTTGCTCTCATCAGGATTCATCTAATAGTCACCTCCATCTTTAAAGGTATCCTATGAAGGAGGCTCCACATCCTTTGTAGTCCTGTTTGGTATCTAACCTGAGTCGTGTTGCTTTGTCTTGAACCTATTCCTTCTTGTTCTGACTTCAGCAGCAATGGCAAATTAGCTGGTCACCTTTAAGAGGTAGCAACTAGCTGGCAAGACATTTGTGCTTTATGGGCTTATGTTTTCTCATCTATAACATGAATGACGTGGCCCAGATAATTTATAAAGACTTTTCTAGTTCTGAGTCTCCTGGTTCCCAAAACGAATCTTCACATATGTGCAGATAATTATTCTAACATCCCTCTGCCTTCTCTTCTTTAGACTGGTTAAAAAAAAAATCCCAAGGGTATAGCATAACATAGTAGAAAGGAGTTTGGAGTTTTGATTTCTTACTTGGGCCTTGCCACCAATAATTGCATGACCAGAAGCAAGTTACTCTCTTCCTCAGTTTCCTAATTTGTAAAATGAGCATCATAATCCTTGCTATTCCTTAAGATGATAAAGTGTTTTGTGTTCCAGCTCTGTACTTCCTAGCTGTCTGCCTTTAGCAAATCACTTAACCTTTAATATCACTGAGATATGAAAGCAACTGGAAAAAAGTTAGGGAGTGCTATATGGATTTAGAGAAAGGTCCTGAAACTGTGATTTTTTTGGTATAGGGAATTCCCTCTACCAATGCAGATGAACAGTTTCTTAGCAACATAGAGTTTTAGAGTTGCGGAGAGCACTGAGAGAGAAGTTAAGTGACTTGCCTAGTATCACACAAGCTAGGATATGTCAGAGGCAGGACTTGAACCTAAGTCTTCATGACTGAGGGTAGCTGCTCTCTACTATGCCACATTGTCTTTTGAATATCTGGCTGTGAGACCCAGTAATTGATTTCCACTCCTTTCTTTTCCTACCCTTTGCCAAGGAGCACCTTCACTTTCTAATTAAGTGGCAGTAGGCAACAGAGTACATGGATTGTTCCATGAGGATTCTGTTGTCAATATCCAGGAATATTTTAGATATTCCTGGGGAGCAAATATCAGCAAATCCTTTAGGATAAGGGGAAAGTTACTCTGGAGGGTTTTCTGGTGTTACTTGGTGGTATGTGGGCAGAGAAGCAGAATTATGGAAGTGGTTTAGGGGATCACAGTCACAACCTCAGTCAAGGGAGTAAGAATTGACATAGGAATCCTGAGTTCAAAATCAATTTATTTTGCATGTTCACCATCATAGATACAGGTTTTCACAGAGAACAGAAATCTCATTTCACAGAGTCTGAACATCTTACTGTCTTAGCAACAGAAGACTTCCTGAAGAGCAGACTAGCTCACTGCTGCACGAGAGTACTTTGAAAATTCTCTTGGTCTAGAGTAATAGAATCCCAGGGCTGGGAAGGGATCTTAAGTAGTCTTCTAGTCCAGCCCTCTGCCTCCAGGCAAACAAGACAATTATAGAAGTCTTAGACTTGGGTGTAGGGAATTGGCTGACCTTTCTGTGGCATAAGTTCCTCTTGGATATGAAGCTGGATGGATTGGCTCTGGAGAAGATCTAAAAAAAAAAACAAACAACAGGATGCTCTGATCTTTTCTAGGCTGAGCATGCTTGCTCCATTGAGTTTCATTTAGGCCCCTTCCTTTGACATGAATGAAGCTCTTCTATTTCTGAATGAGATCTCTAGATGATGCCAGAAGTCATCTAGTCCAACGTCCTCTTTTTTTGGCGAGGCAGTCGGTGTTGAGTGACTTGCCCAAGATCACACAGCTAGTAAGTGTCAAGTGTCTGGGGTCGGATTTGAACTCGGGTCCTCCGGACTCCAAGGCTGGAGCTTTGTCCACTTCACCACCTAACTGCCCCCCTTCTCTCTTTATAGATGAGAAAGTGTGGGTCCATACCTGGTCTTCTGTCCTAGCAGAAAACTACCAGGCTTTGTTCCTGAAGTACTCATAATTAGCAGCATGGCTCTTTCTTTCCAAATGACGCATTTGACCAAGCTCCTCTCAAGCATCCTGACCAAGGACATTTATGCCCTTTCTATTTCTTCTCATCACATCCTCAGTTGAACATATTTACCTGCATAGCTTCTTCTATATGAGTAGCTCTGCTGCCTCTGTTCCCAAGGAAGCATCTAAATGGGACATCCATCTTTTTTTGTTGGGAACGGGATCAAAGATGGTAATGGGGGAGGAGCACTGATTAAAACATGTGTTCTTCAGTTGCTGCCCAGGAGCACCCTACTACCCACAACCTCAGAGAACTACTCTTTAAGGGAAAATGCACATACATACTCAATTGGCAATATAAATCTATCTTACCCAGCCAGGAAGATAGATGGGAAAGGGATAAGAGAAAGGGGGAAATGACAAAAGGGAGGGCAGATAAAAAAAGGCAGTGGTCAGAAGCAACATAGACTTTAGAGGAGAGACAGGATAAAAAGACAGGATAAACAGAAGAAAATAGAATGAAGGAAAATGCACAATTAGTAATCCTAACTGTGAATGGGATGAATTCACCCATAAAAAAATGGAAGCAGATAGTAGAATGAATTAGAAACCAGAATTCAACAATATGTTGTTTACAAGAAATAAAATTAAAGCAGAGAAATACACACAGAGTTAAAATAAGAGGCAGCATCTACTATGCTTCAGCTGAAGTAAAAAAGCAGGGGTAGCAATCATGATCTCAGACAAAGCAAAAGCAAAAATAGGCCTAATTAAAAGGGATAAGCAGGGAAACTACATCTTGCTAAAAGGAACCATGGACAATGAAGTAATATCAATACTAGACTAATACTCACCAAATGACATAGCATTAAAATTATTAGAAGAAAAGGAAATGAATTGCAAGAGGAAATAGATAATAAAACTATACTAGTGAGGGACAAGATAATTCTAACCATAAAATAAATAAGAAAGAAGTCAAGGAAATAAATAGAATCTTAGAAAAGTTAGGTATGATAGGCCTCTGGAGAAAACAATAGAAATAGAAAGGAGCATATCTCTTTCTCAGCTGTACATAGCACCTTCACAAAAACTGGCCATGTATTAAGAAATAAAAACCTCACAATCAAATGTAGAAAAATAGAAATATTAAATGAACGCTTTTCAGACTATAATTCAATGAAAAAGATTTACATTTAAAACACCATGGAAGCATAGGTTAAAAATTAATTGGAAATTAAACAATTTAACCCTAAAGAATGAGTGGGTCAAAGAACAGATCATACAATCAATAATTTGTTGAGGCAATGAAACAACATTTCAAAATTTGTGGGACGCAGTCAAAGTAGTACTTAGGGGAAAATTTTATTTCTAAATGCGTGTATCAATAAAAGAGAGAAATAGCATATCAATGAATTGGGCATGCAACTAAAAAAAAACTAGAAAAAGAACAAATTAAAAATCCCCAATTAAAAACCAAAATGGAAATCCTGAAAAATCAAAGGAGAGATTAAGAAAATTGAAAGAAAAAAAAAAACAAACCATTGAACTGATAAATAAAACTAGGAGCTAGTTTTATGAAAAAAATAGTAAAATAGATAAACCATTGGTTAGTTTGATTTAAAAAAGAAGAAAACCAAATTACTAATATCAAAAAATGAAAAGGGCAAATGCACCACCAATGAAGATGAAATTGAAGCAATTTTTTAGGAGTTATTTTGCTTAATTATATGCCAGTAAAACTGACAATCTAAGCGAAATGGATGAATATTTATGAAAATGTAAACTGCCCAGATAAAATAGAAAAGGAAATAGAATAATTAAATAATCCTATTTTAGAAAAAATCATTAATGAGCTCCATAACAACCTCAGGACTAGAAGAGTTCTACAATTGAATTCTGCCAAACATATAAGAGACAATTAATCCCAATACCATATAAATGATTTGAAAAAATAGGTAAAGGAGTCCTACCAAATTCCTTTTATGACACAAATATAATTTTGATACCTAAACCAGGAAAAGCAAAAACAGAAAAAGAAAACTATAGACCAATTTCCTTAATGAACATTGATGCAACAATTTTAAATAAAATACTAGCAAGGAGATTATAGCAATATTGTACTAGAAATTCTAGTATAGTAATAAGACAAGAAAAAGAAACTGAAAGAATAAAAATAGGCAGTGGGGAAACAAAACTATCAAAAAACTACCAAAGAATTATTTTATAGAGCTGGAAAAAAAATCATAAAATTCATTTGGAAGGACAAAAGGTCAAGAATGTCACGGGAATCAGTGAAACATGTGAAGGAAGACAGCCTAGCAGTTCCAGATTTCAAACAATATTATAAAATGATAATCATCAAAATAATTAGGTACTGGCTAAGAAATTGAGTGGTGGATCAGTGGAATAGATTAGGTACACAATACATAGTAGCAAATGACCATAGTAATCTAGTGTTTGATAAACCCAAAGACCCCAGCTTTTGGGCTAAGAATTCACCATTTGACAAATATTTCTGGGAAAACTGGAAAGCAGTTGGGCAGAAACTAGGTAATAGACCAACATCTCATATCATATACCAATGGATAAATGATTTAAACATAGAGGATGATATCATAAGTAAACCAGGGGAAAAATATGCCTGTCAGATCTGTGGATAAGGGAAGAGTTCATGATCAAGCAAGATAGAAGGATGATAGAAAGTAAAACATAATTTTGATTACATGAAATACAAAAGCTTTTATACAAACAAAACAAATGCAGCCAAAATTAGAAGGAAAACAGGAAACTGCAGAAAAAATTTTTTACAGCAAGTTTCTCTGATTAAGGTTTCATTTCTCAAATACATAAGGAACTGAGCCAAATTTATAAAAAATAAGAGCCATTCCACAGTTGTCAAATGGTTAAAGAATATGAAAAGACACTTTTCAGAAGGAATCAAAGCTATCAATAGTCACATAGAAAAATGCTCTAAATCACTACTGATTAGAGAAATGCACATGAAAACAGCTCTGAGATACCACCTCACACCTGTCACATTGGATAACATTGACAGAAAAGGAAAATGACAAATGCTAGAGGGGATGTGGAAAAATTGGAATAGTAATGCAGTCTTAGTGGAGTTGTAAATTAGTCCAATCATTCTGGAGAACAATTTGGAACTGCCCAAAGGACTATAAAATTTTGTATACCATTTGACCCATACTACTAGATCTGTATTCTGAAGAGATCAAAGAAAAGAGAAAAACGACTTATTTGTACCAATATATTTATAGCAGCTCTTTTTGTGGCACTGAAGAATTGGAAATTGAGAGGTTGCCCATCAATTGGGGAATGGCTGAACAAGTTGTGGTACGTGATTGTGATGGAATACTATTGTACTGTAAGAAATGACAAGGAGGGTAGTTTCAGAAAAACCTAGGAAGAAGTCTAAGAACTCATGCAAAGTGAAATGAGCAGTACTAGGATACCATTGTACCCAGGAATAGCAATATTGTAACAATGATCAACTGCAAAAGACTTAGCTACCATCATCAAGACAATGATCCAAGACAATTCCCAAGGACCCATGATGAAAAATATTTTCCACCCTAGAGGGAAAACTGATGCACTGTGAATGCAGATTAAAGCATACTTAAGAAACCCAAACTTTATTTTTATTGTTTTATTTTGTTTGTGTTTCCTTTTGCAAAATGACTAATATGGAAATGTGTTTTGTACTTCACATGTATTATCACTGTCAAACTGCTTGCCTTCTCAAGGAGGGGGGAAGGGGCAGGAGAGAGTGAGAGAATTTGGAACTCAAAATTAAAAAAAAATGGTTGTTAAAATTTTTTTTTTACTTAATTGGGAAATAGTTAATGAAGTAAATAAAAATATTTTTTAAAAGAAAAATACTCTTTAGATGTGAAGTTATCAAGAGAAGCAAAAAACTGGACTCATGTTCTTTTTTCTTCTGAGGTTTTAGGAGAATACAAGTGAGGCAATCAGGTGGATAGAGTGCTGGGCCAGGAGTCAGGAAGACTCATCTTCTGCGTTGAAATCTGGCCTCAGACACTTACTAGCTGTGTGACCCTGAGCAAGTAATTTAACTCTGTTTGCCTCAGTTTCCTCATCTGTAAAATGAGCTGGAGAAGGAAATGGCAAACCCCTCCAGTATCTTTGCCAAGAAAATGCCAAATGAAGTCACAAAGAGTCAGTCACAACTGAAAAATGACTGAACAACAACAGAGGGAGGGTATAGGAGAGAAGAGGGATAGGGACAGAGACTGGACCTGTGACTCCATTGGTGTGAAGTATTAAACTTTGGGATGAAGAAACTCACCTTCTTTGCAGCTTGTCTAGCATACTTAGATATTAAACAACTTGCTCAGAAACATATAGTAGATATCAGAGATAGGACTTGAATCCAAGTCTTCCGAGTGGGAAGGCCAGCTCTCTATTAATGGGCTTGGGAAGGATGCTTAAGAAGAGTTCAAATGCATCACTTGTAAAGAGTTATGCAATTTATTAATAATTAATAATTATGGGCACTACAAAGACAGGACCTAGTAGCTTTCTGTTACGACAGAAGGCCTAAGTCTGGACCTCAATTTTCTCTCTCTAAGGCAAGAAAGCTGGACTAGAGGACCTCTGTAAGATGATATCTCTCTTATCCCAACATTCCAGTTAGGACCCTGAGGCTGATAAAGTTTGTAAACCTCTGCCTATTTGGGGCTGCCCCTGCCTTATCGATAGCAGATCTTCCAACTCAGCTCTCATCCCCATACATCCCTGGTTTCTGATTCCTGTCCACCAATACCAGTGGCTGCCCAGGCACAAAATCCATTTTCTAGCTACTTCTCCCCAAGCTTGATCCCATCCATGCCATCCTTTTCCCTCTAGTCCCTATGCTTCTCTCCCTTTTTGTCATTGCTACAAGCTCTCTCCTACCCTTCCACGGTGGGAAGTTCCTGACTGCTTTCCAGAAGTGTTCAGCTTTGCATGGGTCTGCATCGTGGAAAACCAGTTGGAGCCTAGCTTCAGATGGCCAGTTTAGGGGGAATTATTTTGTATGGGAATGGGAAGAACTGCAGGATTGGAAGGGAGGACTTACTCTGCAAGTGCTCAACTGTAGCCTTCAGGGCAAGCTTTTCCTCTTCTGACCTTTGTAGTTGCCCTGGAAGTAGAAAAGCACAAGCAAAAAGAGAGAAAAATCTTCAGTGCCAACACATTCAGTCCATGAGACTGGATTTGCTAGAGTGTAACCTTCCTGTAGGCAGGGACCAAGGCCTTTTTTTTCTATCTCCCCCAGAAGCTGAGTACCCTGCACATGTATTAGGTGATTAGTAAATATCTGATAAATTGAATTGGGAATTTACAGTGGCATCTTTTTTGCTGGGAGTTACTGCACTGGTTAAATTCAATAGATGCTGACTTTACCATTCCCTTGTCACATCATGAGGAAAAAAGAATCTGAATACCTCAGATTTAATAAGTAATAGCTAACATTTATATAGATTTTTAAGGTTTTCAAAGTGCTAGTGTTTTCTCATTTGATTTAGCAGCTTCCCACGGGGCTAGCCGGATTAATTACTACAGGTACCCATGATTTGGTCCTCACAGTTGGCATAGCTAGAGTGGGTTCTAAAACTTCATGGAATGTCAGAACTGGCAAGGACATAAAAAGACATTTTATTCAACCTCTCCCTTAGTACAGGAATCCCTTCTAGATTGAGAACCCTTATATCTTCCATGCCTTACCCTTTCCTTTTTCAGCTGAGTGTACAGGTGGTCACAACAAGTTATGTAAGCAACTACAACAGGGCATCCAAAAAGATGACTGGGGATGGGAGTGGAGGATGGTAAGGGGAGAGAAGGTAAGAACTATGGGGGAGGGAAGCTACAAGAGAGATGAGACCTCAAGATTCTTTAATACAGTGGAGCTGTATTTTCAAACCAAGATACAGCCCCATTATTTTTCCCTAATGAAGTTCTGGAACAATACTAATTTAGATTTATATAGCAGTAGTGATATAGTGGATAGAGTGCTGTACTGGGGAGTTCAAGATATGAGTTCAAATTTTGCCTCTGATACTTAGTAACTGCTCACATTCAAGTGACTTGACCTCTCTCAATCAATTTCTTCATCTGTGAAATGGGAATAGTGATAACCCTAGTATCTACTTCACAGAGTTGTTGTGAGATTCAAATGAGAAAATGTATTTTTACAAACTTTAAAACCTTATATAAATCTCAGTTATTATTCTATTCATAATGACCTTGTGAGGTAGATAGTATAGGTATTATTATTCCAACTGCACGGATTGAGAAACTGAGCCTCAGAGAAGTGATCTGTCAGAGACGGGATTCCAAATGTGGCTCGTGTAATTTCAAGTCAACTGTTGTAGTATGTTGCCCTCCCATAAAAAAAAAAAAAAATCACACAAAACAAATGAGTGATAAGTGGTTAGTCAGTCATGACTCTCAGCTCTGGACTGGAATGGTACCTTGCAGGTCGCTGATGTTAGAACAGCCCAGTTCTCTGTCCCCCTGCAGGCGGTCAATCTGTGTCTGGAGGTCCTGGTGTTCACGCTCCAGAAGATGTAGGGCCTGGTTTAGCTGAAAATCTCTGCTGTCTGCTCCCTGCAAGGAGGAGGGACCCCCTCCCAGAGATGAGAGTCAGTGATGGGAGGGGATGAAAAGGTCTGCCTTAACCTGTTCTCATGTCAGATAATCAGAGACTCCTAAAGATGGAAGAGGTTTTTAGCAAAACTAGCAATTCTTGTGCCTAGGGCAAAACCAAAATATTTTGAGAGTGGTGTGGAGAGGCAAAATGGAAAGATGTCAGACCTCAGCTCATAAGGACCATTGGAGGAGAGACCGTGGGTACTGAGGAGGAGAAAGACTTCAAGACACTGCAAGACGACTGGTCCATGACTATGGGGAATGAGAAGGGTGGGGTATAGCCTTTAGGCTAAGTATACTTAGTAACTTGGTACTAAGGTGGGTGATTTCTACCTCCTGAAGGATTATAAGTACTACCCTCTAAATTTTGGCACCTTGGGGCAGATCTCCATTTGTCCTGCCCAAGTTTTAGAGAGCTAGCACTATGGGAAAGAGTAAATACTTCCCTATATTACTAGGAAAATAATCCATGTCACACCAAAGAGAATTAGTTGTTATTCATTCCTTGTTTTCCTTATTTTGCAACCACTACTATTCTGCCTTAAAAAAAAATTAGCAGTTTTGAAGTTGTGTAAAGAGTTAACAACATTTGTTGAGTATCAACGGAGTGTACAGTTCTGTTTGTGCTGAGTTTTGTGTGAGATAGAGTGGGAGAAATACAAAAGAAATAATAAATCCTCTGCTTTTGAGGAGTTGTCAGTCCTCAAAGACAAAGTTTATATAGGCGGAGAGACAGGGCATGCACATAAAATAAATGGAAAATTTATAAGGAAACCTATCAATAACTGAAACTTAATATTCGTGAAAAAGTTGTATAAATACAAAATGCTATATGAACACACTTGTAGGATCTTTGATTTTGTTCTTGTGGTGGTTACTCCTTTCACTAGAGTTGTGCTTAGGGCAGGGTGGCTGGGATTTTGTTCCAGGATGCTGAAATTCAGAGGGCACAACATTTATACTTACACTTACAAAGCATAGGACCAACTGAGGTCAGCATCTAGTTAGTTAAAATAGGAAGCTACTAGATGGCAAGTGTTTCTTCTCTCTAATTGTTGCACATACTCTGATAACCCCATTTCTTAGCAATACTAAAGAATTATTCACATACATCCTTATGAAAATGATAACAACAGAAGCTCATATCTATATAATGCTTTATAATTTAGAAGGCACTTTGCTCCCAGCAGTCCTATGAGACAGGTAATATAAGTGTTATTAGTCCCATTTTGCAGATGAAGAAAGGACTAGTAAGTGGTGGAGGTGGGACTCACATACAGGGTTTCTGGATTCAAGTCCTTTATGCCATGATGCCTTATTTCTGAACTTCCTTGGCCAAGTAAGGGGCCAAGTAGAGGGCATAGAAACCTGGGTATGGGACTGAGAGCAAAATTCCCTTAGTTCAAATCTGTGTTCCCTGGCCTAGGTCCTCCCTCTCTTTCCCCAGATGTCTCTGGCCTGTACCTGCAATTTGGACTGTAGAACATAGAGCTGATTCTCGAGTTCGCTGTGCTTGGCCCCTAGGTCTCTCCAGTCTTCCTTTAAAGTTTCGTACTGCTCCCTCCACTGCTCACATTTGAGCTCAGCCATGGCCAGGGACCTCTGGGGGAGTACAAAGATGGAGAGGGTGACGCCTCAGAATATTCACCTCACCTCCTGTCCTGCCCCTCAATCCAAGCCCTGCCCAGTACCTGAGTGCTCTCCAGCTGCTGTTCAGCAGCTGTTTTCTCCTCCAGCAGTTTCTGCAGAGTCTCTTTTGCCTTTTGCTCATAGCTCTGCTTCTGGTCCTCCATTTCCAGAAGGACCTTTTTTGCACCTTCTTTGGAGTATTTCTGCAAGGGAGAGGGCAAAGCTACCGCTGGTCAGTTATACATACTTTTCCCTCCCAGGTAGTGAGAGCTGGAGTGAGGATGGGGCAGACTACTTTAGATGGACAGGAGGAGGTGAATGGGAGAGAGTAAGGCCTTCTTACCTGACATCCCACTATAGACACAAGAAAGGAGGGATTTGAATCAAATAGGTCTTACAAATCTATGCCTCTCATGTAGTAGTCATTTAACAAATGCTTGTTGATTGACTTTCCTACTGAGGGTGAGTAATGATATACCGCATGAATAAAGAAGATGGATTGCTTTTAGAGTCAGTTATTGATTATTTGCATTAAGTAGATAGTATCTAGGTACAGATAATTCAAAATGCAAGACAATCCTTAAATCCCTTTGTTCTACTTTGAGCACTTACATTTAAAACTGGGTGTGTCTAAGAATTCACAGCATATCAGATCAAATGATGAAACCTCATGGTGAAAAAATACTCAGGAAGAGCTGGTAAGTTTCTAGTTTCTTCATCCTTACCCATTTCCCCCTTTCCCATCCCTCACTTATGCCTAGTGCATGTTAAAAATCTATCAGACTACTGCCAAGTACCACCCTGAATGGAGTTGACCACCCCTCTCCAGCTTGCTTGTTATATGATTAAGTACTTTGCTGTCAAGGAAGGAAACTTCAATTCTCCTTCCCTTTTACACCAGCCAAGGAGTTGCTGATGAGCTGATAGTGTTGCAAAAGAGTTGAAAGCAAGATTGGCCATAGATACACTAAACTGTGAGTGATTTGGAGTTATTCTCCTTCCCTTCCAGGGGCTAGGGCTGGTCTCAGAGTCCCAGTGAGCCAGATATCAGTTTGTCAGACTTCATTAAACGACCCAAACAGTATAATCCTAATATGTCAAAGCTCAGGGCACAAAAATTGTCTGGTTAATATCTGTGTTTATCAAGTGCCTCTCTTTGTGTTTCTAGTTAGATTTCAGGTTTCTCTTGAGCCCATAATATGCTAAGTATTGAGATTCCTTGGAAGGAAAGGAGGAAAGGAGTAAAGAGTGCGGCTAGGGGAGAAGCCTGGGACTCTGCTGAAGAAAGATGCCATCACACAGCGAGGTGAGCCGGAAGGAGTGTCTATCAGTCACATTGGCCCTTCTGAGACACAGGACTGAGCTCACAGACAGGCTTCTCCTTTTACCTGCACTTAAAGGGTCCCTCAGGGCCATTACCTGGGTACAGGTGTGCAGCTGGTTTTCCAGGGATCTCAGTTTGCACTTCAGCTTGTCCTCATTCAGCTGTCCCTGGGGAGAGTAGGGGATGAATGAATGAGAATTCGGGCTGACCTGAAGCCAAGCAAAGAGCTTTTCACCGCTTAGCCAGAGGCTGGGCAGGACAGGGGACAGACAAGGGTTATTGGGACAAGGGTAGCTCTACCTCTCCTCTGGCTGGAGCAATTATAGGAATTAAGTGGATTAATTGCGCTTAACTTTGAAGGTATTAGGGGGTTTGAAGGTATTAGATTCCTGTCTAGTGAGAAATGACTGGCGTCAAAACATATTAAAAGCAGATTTTAAAAAGAGATCTTAGGAGTAGAGTGATCCAGAGGGCCTTTCCTAATGGCACAGATATTGTAGGATCCCATATCCGGGGCTGGAAGGGCACTCAGAGGCCATGGAGTCCGACACACCCATTTTACAGATGAAAAAACAGGTCCACGGAAGTCCAGCGTCTTACTCGAGGTCACACAAGGAGGAAACCGTCATAGGTTAGGTTTGAATCCATGTCCTCTGATTCTAGAACCAAAGTTCTTTCTCCCGTACCACCCTGCCGGACCAAACCCACCTCAAAGGAGGCAAAATTGTGAATTAGGAACCGATGAGCCTTCTTTCTCTTTTGGTGCTCCACTTCCCACTTCTGCCTTGCTGCTCATTCCCACCGGGCAGCCTGTATTTCATTCTAGCTTCTGGGGCCTTAATCTTTAGCAAAGGTGTTAACTATTAACCTCTGTTAACACTCAAGATATTAACCCTCCCAGAACAATACCAATTTCCCTAGGCAGCTCTTGAGGGGGCAGCTAGGTGGTGCAATGGGTAGAGCACCCAGCCTGGAGTCTGAGTTCAAATGTGACCTCATTCACTAACTACTTATGTGGCCTTGGACAAGTCACTTCACCCTGTTTGCCTCAGTTGCCTCATCTGTAAAATGAGCTGGAAAAGGAAATGGCAAACTACTCCAGAATCTTTGCCAAGAAAACCCCAAATGGGGTCACAAAGAGTTGGACACAACTGAAAAAATGACTGAACAGCAACAGGTGGCTCTTGAATATTGAAAAGCCTTTATGACCCCTAGAAATGAATTTTTCATTTTTGGGGGAGATACAGGCTTGAGACATCACCAAAATTACATCACATTAGAGCAATAAAATCAAACTCAAATAGAAATGGAGCCCTGCAGGCCATGTATTAACTTAGAAAAAAACAAATCAACATTATCTATGTTTTATTGTATTTTCATTTATTTTGCTAAACATTTTCCAATTACATTTTAATATGGTTCTGGCCACTCTTGGGAGTTTTGCAGGTTGCAAGGACTTTGACACCTCTGCATTAGAGGTCTCCTATTCCACCTATTTATAGGGTGGCCCCATCTGGTGATTCATTGGAAATTCAAAGAGAAAAGTTACCTCCGAGGGTGGGAGTGGAGAAGGATGAGGGGAATGTATATCCATTTCGTGAGAACTATTTTTGTCTAGCATTCCTTAATGATGCTGCGTACAAATTTTAGGACTCCCACAACTAAATTATGAATCTAGAGGCATTTGGGACCCTTAAGGATAATTTAATCCAGCCCCCATATATTACAGGTGAGGAGATTCAGACCCATCGAGGGAGAGTGACTTACCCATGGTCACATAGATGGTGTTAGGGGTGGGATTCTAACCCAAGTCCTCTGCTTTTAGAGTCAGCCCTAGTGTACCACATTGAGCCCCCATGATCCCTATTTGGGGCTCTAATAAAGTAGCAACATTTTTTCTAACTTGGTCTTTGGTCCTCTCAATTTCCCCACACCTTTTGACTTGTCAGTTTCATCCCTACTGAGGATTTTTCTGCTTTTCTGACATTGGACGTCATCTCTGGAAGACTCTTTATGCAGATTAATGATAAGGCATAATGGATAGAATGTCACCCTTATAGCTGGAAGACCTGGGTTCAGGTTCTGCCATTGACAAGCCTGCCTGTGAGACCCTAAACAAGTCTGTTAATTGAAGAGCAGGCACTGTTCTGCATTGTAAATGAAATCACAAGTTAGGTTAGTTCCACTGCCAGGGAAAAAACCAAACCCTAAACAAACCCCAATAAAACCTTATCTTCCAGAGAAAAAAGCTATCTGTGGTAATTACTAATTGCTCAAGGCTTCATACTCCAGCCTCTCCAAGCCTACCCTCAACTGCATTTCTAAAGCCCTTGTGGGCCATTCATCACATTCTCAACCTTGTCTCCTGCAGTTAGCTTCTACAAATAATCTAGGTTTATTTCTCATCCACAACCCACCTGGCTTTCCTGGTTTAATCCCAGGCTGCAGTGAGTTAGGAAAGGGTAGAATGGGGATCTCTTTTCTGCCTTGGACACTCCTCTCCACCCAAATTCCCCTTCTCTATCTATCTCCACCTCTATCCAACAGCAGAACATCAAAGCATCAGTGAGATATTTCCTCTCCAGTTGAGATACTCTTCTCCTTTCTGGTCTTCTCCTTCCCCTAAAGTAGCATCTTTCATCTTCCATTTTGATCTTCACTAGTGGTCTCTCTTCTAACCAACAGGAACCCCACCCTCTGTCCTTCCTGTCTTACATTTGTAACTTTCAACAACAACAGAAAATGATTTGTTGAAACGAAGCAAAACAAAAACTTCACTTCTGTTTTTTTTTTCCTTCTCTCTTCTAAATGCTTCATCCGGGCTTCTAAAGCCAATGGATAGATAGAACAATGAGCAAGGAATTTTATTGTTCCAGGTATGTTTGGCTTCTCCAAGAGCAGCTCACCAGTAGAGTATGAGGTCCTTAATTACAGCCTCCTGAGAATTCATTTATCCTTTGTGGAACCAAATGCATTCATGGAATCATAGGTTATTAGCCCCAGAAGAGAAAGCAAGGATCATCTAGTCCAAGCCCCTCATTTTATAGATGAAGAAACCAAATCTTAGGGAATGAAGTGACTTCTCCAAGGTCACACAGCATGTTAGTGTAAGCCAGGATTTATTGAGTGCAGTCTTAAGCTTTTTCTATTATTCTCTGGCTTCTCTGTATACTGACCATGTAAGATACAACCATATTTGACCCAAGTATAAAGTTTACCAGGAGAACAATGTGAGGACAAAGGAGAACTGGGGTGAGTTCTTCCCTCTTTCTCCCTTGCTATTTACCAATTCAAACAATGCCCTTGTGCTGGTGCTCTTTCCCTATTTTTTCTTTATTTTAAGTAAATTTTTAATGATATATTTTGTTTTTACATTGCCTAAATTTCCCCCATGTCATTCCCCTGAAAATTATTCTTCTTCTCCTTCTTTTTTTTTTATTACCAGACAGTGGGGTTAAGTGACTTGCCCAGGGTCACACAGCTGGTAAGTGTTATATATCTGAGGCCGGATTTGAACTCAGGTCCTCCTGACTCCAGGACCAGTGCTCTATCCACTGTGTCACCTAGCTGTATTCTTAATAAAAAAAAACCCAAAAGATGTAGATAATCATAACAGACAAAATAGACAATTTCAGTTACAGTAATATAAAAAACTTTCATACAAACAGAATCAATGCATCTAGAAGAGAAATTATTATGAAAAATTCCTTGCCTCAAACATCTCAGACAAAAGTCTGATATTCAAGATATATAGGGAATTAACAGACACATGAAAGAACAAAAGTCATTCCTTAACAGATAAGTGGTCAAAGAATATAAATAGTTTAAAAAAAGGAATGAAATCTAATAATAATATATGAAAGAATGTTCCAAACTAGAGCTGTCAAACTCCTAGCCCACAAGTTACTGCCTTCAAAAATCCCAAGTGCTTCTTCAACCATGTTAAAATGTAATTAGGAAATATTTAACAAAATAAATAAAATACAACACAACACAGATAATGTTAACTTGAGGTTTTCTAAGGCAATATGCTACCAGCAGGGATCCATTTCTATTTGAATTTGATACCACTGCTCTAAACCATTAACAAAAGAAAAGCAAATTAAAACAATCCTGATGTTTTACCTCACACTAGCAAATTGGTAAAGATGATAAAAAACAGAAATAGTCAATATGGAAGGAGCTATGGGAAGACAGGCATACTAATTAATTGTTGGGAGAAAATTATTTGGAATTATGAGAGAAAAATCACCGAAATGTTCTTTTGATCCATCAAAATTCATACCCTTTGACCTAAGAAGGTCAAAGACAAAAGGAAAGGTACTATATATACACCAAACTATTCATCCTCATACTTTTTGTGGCCAAAAAAAAAATTTGAAACAAAAAACAGCTTCCCGTTGTTTGGGTAATAAATGTAGTATAGGAAGGCAATGATATATATCCTTGTACTGTAAGAAGCAATGAATACTGACAATTTTATAGGAATATGAAAGACTTGTATGAACTGATGCAGTTGAGAAGGTGGAATCAGGAGAACCATATACCTGTGACTACAGTAATCTAAATAACAAAGTTAAAAGGCAGCTGAATTCTTGATTAAATGCAAGTACCAACTTTACTTTGTTTACAGAAATGGACAATAAAACTTATCTCATACCTCATACCCTCATGAGGGTGGGGTGGAGGAGTAAGGGAAGTTGGGGTTACCGGTGTGAAATGTTGCCTATGATGTCAAATGGGATCTTTTTTGCTTTTCTTTCATTTTAAGGAAAGTCTTAGTGGGGGATGGGGAGAAAAAAGTTGTCCTAAAAAAAGCTGTCCTAGAAGTTGTCACCCTACCTATTCTAAGGAAAAGTATCTAATATTAGTTACTTATGCTGAATGTGAATTTAATTTAATGCGTTAACTCTCCCACCCTTATTTGCATTTAAAAATCTGATCTGTCTTTTATAGGATCATAGAATTTGGCACTAGCAGGCACCACCTTAGAGAGCTAGTCCAATCCCTTCATCTAACAGATGAAGAAACTGAGGCCCAAGGAGGTAAAAGTGTTCAAAGGTCACATAAGTAGTAAATAGCTGTGATATCATTCAAATCCAGGTCCTGTTACTCCAGATTCCGTCTTCCTTTGGCAATGATGTTAGGTCTGGAAGAGACCTCAAGCTTGTTCAATTCCCTTTCTCTTGTGGCTGAGGGACCAAAGGCTCACTGACTCCAGTTCTGTCTCCTCACTCCCAGGCCTCTGCTGTCCATAGCAGTTCACGATTTAAAGCAAATCGGGACATTAAGTGGTACCAGAAGTCACCCCTTTAAATCATGGTTTAGGAAGATGCAGGCCCAAAAGTCTCCGGGAAAGGGACTGATAAGGCTCTATGTACCATACTCCTGTCAGTCACTTGTGGCAGTGAGATGGAAAATAAGGGCAAATGAACAGGAAAAAAGCTACCCCCCCAAAACCCCAAAACTATGGTCTTTAAACAGATTTCCTGAAAAGAGTGCTTTCAGGGGTCTCAGAAAGTTTATGTTCCTGACAGACTTGTCAAGAAGGGGTAATTAATGAAGTGTATTTGATTGAATCTGTGGAACTAAAATGCAAAATGAAGTTTGACATCTATGGACCATTAAAGGCAGAAACTACAGAGTGCTCTGCACTGTCCTGGCTGCCTGGTTTAACTTGCTCAGAATAAAATGTTGTTTCAAAAAAAGGGTGTTATCAAACTGCAGTGAAACATGGCCTCATTGTCATTGCTCCAGACAAGAGACCATGTGGCTGCAATATTAAAGAAGAAAATGGCAGATGGGACTTCAGCATTGGTGCTGGCTTCTATGTAAATGCTCCTAAAGAACCTTGAAAAACCAACTGCAGAATGCATTCATATAATAGATGAGCTGCTCCAGATGATAAATATCAATTTTCTATCTTGACCCAGAAAGAATGTCTATTTTTTGGGCCACTTTATAGGAGCCATTGGAATGTTTTAAAAGAAAGAAAAATAGTTTGTGTCAGCATTCTTTTCAATCTGTTCTGACCTTGGCGGAGAAAAGGCCTTTACCCCAACTATCCTCAAAAAGTTAACTAGACTGTGCATACCCTTTGATTCAGTCATACAGCTATTAGGCCTATACTCCTAAGAGATCAAAGAAAGAAGGAAAGACCCATATGTGCAAAAATATCTATAGTAGCTGTTTTTATGGTGGCTGAGAACTGGAAACTAAGGGGGTACCCATGAATTGAGGAAAGGCTGAACAAATTATGGCATATACATATTGTACTATAAGAAATACTAAAAGGGATGATTTCAGAGACACCTGGGAAGACTTATATGAATTGATGCCAAGTAAAGTGAGCATGGGGAACTTGGGGAACAATTTATACTCAGGACAAAATCAAACCACTTTGAAAGAATTAAGAACTCATATCAATGCAATGACCAACTACCATTCTAGAGTACCAATGATGAAGGACATTACTTACCTCCTGTCAAAGAGGTGATGGACTCAAGATGCAAAATGAGACATACATTTTTGGACATGGCTAACGTGATAATTTGTTTTACTTGACTATCCATATTTGTTGCAAGATTTCCCTGCCCCTGTTCCCCAACCTACCCAAGGTGGGAAGAAGTGGGAGAGAGAGAAAATAACTGCTTGTTAATTGAAGAAAATAATTTTTTTTTACAAAAGGTCATCAATAGATATTTAAGACCAGATCAAAGTAATTAGGAGGCCCATGATACGTTCATCTTGTGAAGACCTCTCTAGATTCTCAGTTGGACATAATAGCTGATCATGGCAAAGATGACCAACCAGTTTCTTGACAACTTTATAGCTGCTTGTGCAGAACAGAAAATCCAGTTATATTCATATTGCAAGATTGTCTTCTACTTCACTGCAACTTTTGTTAATGATCACATCAGACATCATCTAAAATACCTGAATGGATAAAACTTCATTTATGAGAAATCTCACACTGATAAAAGTTAACATGGAAACAAAACATTTTTGAAAAGATAGGATTATGCTTTAAAAATTATTGCCTGTGGAAAGTCCCTTCTAGTTTTGGTCAGAAGGCATTACCTTCTGAATGAATGAATGAATAAATAAATAAATATTTTTTTTCAAGAGAAGGTGCCACATGGGGAGAGCTACCTCATATGAGATGAATTTCTTGCTGAGTTAAACTGTGCTGAGCTTCAAAACTTCAGTGCTTTTACAAAACCTCCAGTATTCCCACAGGGTTCTATTCCCACAAATCCTTTTCTACCTACCGGTGTTCAGTCCTGTGGGTGTCAGCTATTTGGGAGGAATGGACATCCTAAGGCAGAGGGACAAAGACCAGTCATACACACCTGACACTGTTGCTGTTGCAGCGTATGGGCTTCGCAGGGCTTGATTCTTGAAACCGTTTCAGTTTTTTCCGCCACTTTGTCTTTGTTCTGTTCGCCAGAAACACCACCACCTCACCTCACGGAAGTGTCAGACCACAGCTCATTTCCCCACACCAGGGAGCCTGTGCCAGGGCAGCCAATCCCCCTCTTGTCTACTGACTCCACATCTGTGCTCATGGGCATTTCAGGTCTCACCAGATGAAACAGTTCAGCTCTTTCTCTGCTCACTTTTTCATCAGCATCATATGCTCCTCTCAGGACTTTCCAGATGAGCCCAGCTTGCCAGGGTCCCCAATAAGTAAAACTAGTTAGAGTCTTGCTTCCTCTAATAGATAGTTTATGGGGAGGTATTTTGTATGGGGAAGTATGTTGTATGGGGAGAGGTAGGGGACTCACCTCATCCAGTAAAATATGATAGAACAAACTGCTTGGAGTTTGAGGATGAGCCAGACTCTTAAAATTATTATTATTATTTTTCTAGGCCAAGGAGAGGTCTTGATGAGTTACTCATCTTTAGTGAAGCTCAGACCTCTGGGGTAAAAGTCAGTTGAGTGCGAGAGCAAGGGCTCTCAGGAGCCCAGTGGAAGAATCTGAGAATGTTCTTCTTCAAAACAGGAAGTTGGGGGAGGGGTATTATCAGTACTCAGCAGAAGAACCACTGCTCCCCATTCCTGAGTCTGGAGTGAAAGACTTTTCTTCTTCTCTTCCTTGCTGGATAATATTAATAGTTTGTCCAGGGTCACAAAACTTGTGAATGTCTGAGGCTGGATGTGAACAGGTCTTTTCCACTCCAGGCCCAGGCCTCTAACCACTTTGCCACCTAGCTGCCGTTAGCCTGCCTCCTACTCATCCTTTAAAGCTCAGCTCCTCACTTCCTATTAGAAGCCTTCCCAAATCCTTTCATTTTTTTCCCTTTTGGACTTCACACAGCCCTTTGTGCATCATCATCTTCTGAATAAATGTTTAATGTTTTTATACTTTCAGTATATATTCAGCACTATTCAGGTATTATTTTTTAGGTATGTGTTATATCTCCCTCCTCTCCTCTAATTAATCTTAATGAGTGTCAGAACTGCATCTCATTCAATCTTCATATCTCCCCCAGTGCCTAGTATATTGCCACATAGATGCTGCTTAAGTGCATTGAATTTAATTTGTAGATCTCAACTTAATCCAGGAATTTAGGAATCTGAGCTAGCATTTATATGATTCCAGATGTTCATATAGCCTTACATATATTATCTCGTTCAGTAAAGAACCTCAGGGGGTAAGAAGGACAGTCTGCCCCAGCCCCAGGTCCTCAACTTTGTAAAAAAAAAAAAATGTTTCACTTCCACCCAACTAAATAAAGATGACCTTGTGATGTAGTTTAATGGCCAAGGGGACACAGAACTAGGGAGTATGATACGATTGAGGGGGTGGGGCTAAGCAGAAAGACTGTGACCTTCCCAGGGCTAGGTTTGGTGCAATTTTACCTCTTTACAACTGCTTTGCTGTTCAGGTGTGTCACTAGTGTGCAGAGAGTCAACTCTTTCAAGGTGGCATGGTGTTGTGGAAAGAGCCCTGACTCTGTAGTCCGAGGATTTGAGTTTATAACTTGCTTCTGACACTAGCTGTGTTACTTTGGCTGAGTCACTTAAAATCTCTGGGCCTCAGTGTCCTCATGTATAGAGCAAGACAGTGAAACTAGGTTCCTCTGTGGCCTCTTCTGATCCTAAATCTGATGCTATCCATCTGCTTAATGAAAGGGAGTAGGAGTGCCGATAACTCAAATTCCTTTTATCTAAAATGTTTCTGTTCGTGCCACTGATCAATCTTAATCATACCAGAAAATCTCGGTTCCAGTTATTTGTAACCTTTGGAAAGTCTCAGTTTCCTTATTTGTAAAATAAGTGGGTTGCAACCCATCCTTAAGTTTACTAAAAGTGCTAACATTTTATTGTTTTGTATAGACTAAGGAAATGAGTTTGCACTGACTGAGTAATTACTAACTGGTTGGCAGGAAGAGATAACCACAGAGTGTACTCTGGTACAGTAGAAAGAACACTAGATGATGAATGAGAAGATGGGTTTAATCTTGACTTTGTCACTAACTCCTTGTATGGCCTCCTTGGGTAGGGCACACCTCTTCTGGCCTCTGTAAAATGAGAGTGTTGGACTAGATCTGTGAATTGTCCCTTCCATCTGACAGTCCATGCCGTTGTAAATGTTTGAGTAGGAGGGTGAGGGATGGAACTAGTCTATGGTTAATTTTGGCTTTGGATGAGCTGGGAATCAGACTCATTGTTCCATATGGGGATAATTGAAATTTGATTGCACTCAATGTTTAGAAAACTTCATTCATTTGTTTTGCTGAAAGAAAAAAAGGGGAGATTCTTGTTCCTGGTAGATCCCCAGACATCTCTTTCCATGGCAACATTACTTTGAGTTGGGACTTAGTAGGAGGGTTCTGTTTGCACTAATACCGGGGCTTGCTTTACAACCTGAGAAGCTGTTCAGCATCTCTGGGTCTCAGCTTCCCTTACCCCTCCACCTGCCCTTTTCAAAAGTGTTCTTAAACATCTTAGCTTGGCATACAAAGTCCTTCATGGTCCATCTCCAGCCTTGCTTCTCTTTTCATATAGTTCACATTAATCCCTATCACACCCCATTTAGAATCCTTAGCTTCTTTGATGGTTCAGATCAGGTGTCACCTCCTTCACGAAGCTTCCCTTGTTCTCTTAGTAGTTGTTCTCTCCCTCTTCAAGTTATTTTTACTTATCTGTGTACATGCTGTATGACTCAGTAGAATGTAATCCCCTCATGGGCTGGAACTGTTTCCTGGTTTGGCTTTGTTTTCACTTCTCACAATGCTTTGTATATAGTAGCTGCCTAATAAATGCTTGTTGAATCAGATGGGCCACATGCATGGAAAGGGATTGTTCTTACCTTCCAAGACCTGTCAGAAGCTTGAAGCAGTGTAGACAGGAGCTCTTGGAGAACCACCATCTTGTGCTTCAGAACCAACTCTCTCTGCAGGGCTTCCTGGAAGTGAAATGAAGCAAGAATAAATTAAACTGAGAGGGACAATAGGGCTGACTGGCAGGGGTGGGGTGGGTGCTGGCTTATTACTTACTTTGAGGTAGTCAGATAGCTGGATAATTTCCTGATGAGAAAGAGAAAGATATTAAAAAGAACTTAATGCCCATGACCTCAAGTAGGTCACAAGCAGGGTTGAAGTGTGTGTGTATACATACATGTGTCTAGCACACAGTAGACACTTAACAGATGCTTGTTGATTATATGTGACCTTAGGCAAATGATGCAGTGGAAAGGGCACTGGATTTGAAATAAGCTCTCAATAAATGTTTTTTTCACACACTCATTCATTTGAATCCTAGTTTTGTCATTTCCTACCTGTGTGATCCTGGGAAAGTCACTTAACCTGTATCAATTCTTCATCTATAAAATGAAGGGGTTGGATCAAATGATTTTGTAGGTCCTTTCTAATTCTAAAATCCCATGGGTTTTTGAAATCCATCCTGGATTTTACCAGGGTTGTCTTTTGGGCCCGTATTTTTGTCCAACTGCCTCATCAATTCCTCTGCTCTGTAAGGATTGTGTCCTATTCTAGCCTGGGTTTCTCTTACCTTATCCAGAACTGCAATCCCGCAACTGAGAAAAGAAAAAAATAAAAGGAGATGGCTATTGGATTTGAACAGCTGGGCCAAAGAAATACAAAGTTCATCAGTGAATTAATCCCTTCCATTCTATTCTTTTCCATAGTCTATGGTTCCCTTCTTTCCTTTAACATTAGAAGGAAAAATATCTATATATCTATATATCTATATATGTACATACACATATAGACACATACATATAGACACACACACACATATATACATATAAATAAATACACACATACACACGTATAGTCCCTACCCTCTCCCATCCTGTGGGGGCACACGTGGTATAGAAGGAGTCTGACTAGGGGAATAGTAATGTGAGAGGTTTGGGACCAGGAAATAACCATGGAAATACTCACTTGGTTTGCTGGCTGGCATCATTTTTAATTGTCAGTTGTAATCCTAGTGATTTCGTTTGTGTACCTGAAGAAGAGAGAGGAGTGGGGAGAATTGTTGAGGTGAAGCTCTGACCCTGAAACTGTCAGAGGAATAGGAGAGAATGATCCTGGATAAAGTGCAGCTGGGATGGCATAAGGTCCATTTCCAGTAAGTTGGGGTCATTGCTGGTTGTCTCTCTGCATGGCTCTCTATCACTGGGGGAAAGGATCTCCTTCATACCTTGATGAAGTGTGAGTGGCTTTTTGACTAGCACTTCCACTGGTAAGAGTTCCCAAGTAGAACGATGGTCAGAGGGATCCTTATGGTTTCCTGGGGGAGGATGGTGTTGGATTGAAAAGACCTTGGTACTGGTCTCAGATTCCTGCAAAGAAATCCAGAGATGATAAAGACTAATTCCCAAACCTTAGGAGACTTTCCAACCTGCTACAAAAAACTGAATTAGGAATTTTAGGTTCAGGAACTCTCTGAATGATCCAAGAAAACTTTGTTTTTACTTACTCCCCTGCCATGGCTTTCACGGCACTAGAGTCATTCTAGAAATAACCTTTCTTGACACGGAAAATGAACACCTCAGTCATCCCCTTGATCCTAGGCAGTACTACTGCTCCCTAGTTCAGACAGATAATAGTCAGGGCTGTCCAATGGTTTGTGCTCTCCCAGACCAGGCTTTCATTGCTCCATTCACAGTATTTGGGGTTCTTGTCCTTTTTATATAGTTTATATAGCCATTATGGTGTAGTGAGTTGAATACTGAACCAAAAGTCAGGCAATCTGGTCTCAGCTCTCTCACAAACTAGCTCTATGACCTTGGTGAAGCACTTAATCTCATCACCAGAAGCTAGTTGAACCAGATGTGAAGGTTTATCTATGTAATCCCACTTACTAAGGAGCTAGTGGAGACCCTGAGCTTGGAAATTCTGACCTGCAGTGGTTTAAGCTGATCAAGTGTCTGCATAAGTACAGTATCAATACGGTGAGTCCCTAGGATGGGAGAATCACCAGGTTGCCTAAGGAGGGGTAAACCTGCCCAGGTCAGATATGGAACATGTCAAAGCTTCTGTGTCAGTTGGTAGTAAGATCAGGCCTGTAAGCAGCCTCTGTACTTCCAGTCTGGGCAAGAGAGAAAAAACTAGTCTTTAAAAAAGAAAAGAAAAAAAGAAGCTAGATGAACATTTGTCATGGACGTTGTAGATGGGATTCATAATTTGGTCTAGATGACCTGTGAAATCTCTTCCACCTCTAAAAGTCTATGTATTTCTCCACGTATCAAGTTTCTCTATGACATTGTTTTGGACATTGAAGGCATGCTTATCAAATGAGATTCTTATTTGGGAGAGTTAGCTAATTGGATGACCGAATTAGGATCAAGTCAGGTCAACAAGCATTTAATTCAACAAGCATTGTCAAAATACAAAGACAAGCTGGAACAGTGATATGACATTTAAGTTAAAAAAAAAATAGTGGCATGAATAGAAGACAAAGAATAACATGGTTAGATTGTAGTTCCAGGATTTTAGCAGATTGTCGTTTCAATAAGAATCAATGTTGTGCTAGGACAAACAGAAAAGAAGCTAACAAAATATTAAGTTGCAATAAAAAATAGAGCTATAGCATTCAAAATTAGGTCTTACTATATAACATTCTGGATAGGCCAAATCTGAAGAATGTGTCCAGTTCTGTGTTCCACATTTTAGGAAGGACATTGACAAGTCTTACGTCCAGGGGAGGGTGACCAAGATGGCAAGGAGCTTCCAAACTATGTCACATGAACATCAGTCAAAGGAACTGAACATATTTAGTGAAGACTAAATGGGGGTGGGGAGAGGCCCAATAGGATAGCTCTTTTCAAATATTGGGAGTGTTTTCTTTTGGACAGACTCAAGAGGACGAAACTAGGACCAATGGATGGGAGTTAAAAGAAGTCAGATTTTGGCTCAATATAAAGAAAACAATTCTTCAATTAGAGCTGTGAATCATTGGAAGTGTTCAAGTAGAGATTGAATGACCTTTATTAGGAATTCTGTAGAGAAAATTTATATTTCTGGTAGGGGTTGCATTCAATGATTTCTGATATTGCTCCCAATTCTCACATTCTATAATCCTGAGCACTGCACTAGAAAGAGACAGAAAGTCCAGGGAATCTTATCAGATTCAGGGACTCTAAGAAAAGTAAAGTGATGAGTGACTGGAAAGCTGAGAGAGAGAATATTCTGGCAACCAATTTCATTTTTTTAGGAGGGTAAAACTGAAAATCTCTTTTTTCTCTTTTTCTTCCTTTTCTCTTTCTCCTCGTCCTCCCTCCCTCCCTCCCTCCCTCTCTCTCTCTCTCTCTCTCTCTCTCTCTCTCTCTCTCTCTCTCTCTTTCTCTCTGTGTTTTAGCAGGCTAGAAGTACAATAGTCACTCATGGGCCCAGTCCCGCTGCTGATCAACACAATAGCTTTGATCTGTTCCCTTTGGGACCTGGGACAATTTGCCCTTCCCCTTAGGGATTCTGATGGATCCCTTCTTCTGGGGGCTTACCATATTGGTACTGGACTTAGTATGGACACCTGATTGGCTTTAGATCTACTGTAACTCAGAACTTCTGAGCTCAAATGATCCAGCAGCTCCAGCCTCCTTGGGAGCAGAGCTTACAGGTATGTACCAGCATATCTGGCCAACCCTTTTTATTTCAAAACTTCTTGAAAATCTTTCTGAAATATATCAAATACATATTTTTCCTTGGAAAGGATAATATAGAATTTATTATAATATATAGATAACATAGTGAAAGATTTTTTTTTTCCTGGTTGACTGAGGATCTCATGGTTTTTTAGGGCTATCATTCTGAACATAAGGTTCTTTCAACATCAGTCTGCTTGATGAATTGCAGATGAATCAATCAAGAAGTACTGATAGATAGAGAACCTACTCTGGGCGCAATGCTTTTCTAGCCGTAGTGGGAATGCCTGAGAAGAAAGAAGACATTTTTGCTGCCTTCTCTGCTCTTTTAGAATTTACAATCTATTTGGGAAGGCAGGATTAACACAAGTGGAACAATGAGAGAACAATACAAGGACTAAGCTGTGGTACCAATTCTAAATGCCATAGAGAAGAAAAAAAATCAGAGCCAGAGCTCGACATAGGTCTTTAACGATGGATAGGAGTTGAACATGTTGAAAGAAGAGGGGCTGGGGGAGAGGTACAAAGGTTTGGAGGTAGGAATGAACATTCTAGGTTTTAGGGGATATCAAGAAGGTCAACTTGACTGTCGATGAGGATTTGTATGGAGGAATGATGTAGATGTAAAAGGTGTGGTTGATTAGACTGGCTATCAACTGACTATGGGGTATGTACCATGGGAATAGTTTTACTGAGTCTGAACATTAATGTGATACAGAGGAAGGAGGACTGACTATGAGGTCAGAGGACCTGTGTTTATATCTCACTCCTGATGCTTATTCCTATGTGACTTTGGGGAAGTCACTTAAAGTCCCTGAGCTGGTTTTCTTATCTATGAAATGAATGATTTGGACTAGTTGACCTCTGAGGTCTTTTCTAACTCTTGATCCGTTATTAGCTCTGCCATGTGGTCATTTCCCTTTCTCCAGGCCCAGCTCAAGTGACACCTCCTCCTATTGCCTTTCCTAAGTCTCTTAGCAAGAAATGACGGCTTCTTCCACGGAGTGCTCATTTTACTCCCTTGACCTCTTTCGTCTGGTAATAAGTAATATTTAGTGACCTACAGCTCTCATACCCTTCGTAGGCTGTCAGTTCCTTAAAGGGCAGACACAATATCATTTTTCATCTTTACATCTTTTGTGCCTAGCATAATGCACTGTATGTAGCACGTGTTGAAATGAATAGGAGCATGGAAGGAAAAAATGTAATGTTCAGAATGATAGTCCTAAGGACCCACAAGATCCTCAATCAACCGAACAACAACAACAACAACAACAACAACAAAACCCTTCCGTCTATATTATCAATATAACCTTCAATTCTACACTATCCTTACCAAGGAAGGTTATGTATTTGATATATTTTAGGAAGATCTTCAAGAAGTTTTGAAATAAAAAGGGTTGGCCAGGCATACTGGTACACAACTCTAATCTCTGCTACCGGGGAGGCTGAGGCTTTTGGATTGCTTGAACTCAGGAATTCTGAACTGTCGTAGATCTAAAGACAATTAGGTGTCTGCACGGAGTCCAGTACTCAGTGGGGAGCTCCCAGAAGCAGAAGATTGGTTGAGGACTCTCTCTTCATCCCCAGACTAGTGCAGATAATGTGGAGAACGTTCCTCCATGGTGGCTACCTGTTGTCCAGATGATGACTCCGTGCCACTGCAAAGGTTGGATGCCTTAAGGTCACCTTCCTGGCCTTCCTTTCTTAAGAGCCCCCGGGTCCCAGATAATGAGCCTTTCACTTTTCCTTCTTCTATTTCCAGGTTCCTTCTCTTAAGAAATTGCTGTTGACGAGGGCTCTGGGTCTGCTCACTGCCAGGCCTTCTTCTGGTCCTCCTCATCTGGCGGCATGTAGTCACGTTGGGGCGGCGGCGACGGCTTTCTCGAATCTCCTGTCGACGCTCACACTTGGCCTCATAGGTCTCAGCTACCCGGGCTGGTCCAGCTGATGGCTTGGGGTTTGGGTAGATCATGATGCTTTAGCAACCTGTCGTGCTTGGCTCTTGATTCCTAGGACAGCTCTCTTATCCTAGAGCAAGCCAAGAGGCATGAAGAGGGACAAGGATTTTGTGTGAGTGGAGCAGAAAAACCAAACCAAACCAAACCCCACACCCCCCAAACCTTTTTCCCGTAAGGTAGAGGGACAAACATGGGCAGATTGGAGTGCTGTTCTGGAGTCTGACCTCCTGACAACTTCTGTCTCCGAGGCAAGTTCCTACTTTTCTCTTGCCTTTAGTCCACTCTTGTAGTTTTACTCTTGTAAAATGGGAAGTGTTATGTTCCCTTTTCCATCCTTCTTAGTCAGGAATGTCATGAACATGGATTAAGTAAAAACTGTAATGAGTTTTCAGATTTTTGGGGATATAAGTTGTAAGCTGAGGCTGGACTTCATTCTTTAAAAATAAATTTTTATTCACATCTTTAGTTTCATATCTCCTCGATTTCCCAACATGTCTTTGCCCTACCCCCCAAAGCCATTTCTTATAACAAATAAAAAGGAGGGGGGAAAAGTCCTGTTTTACTGGAAAAGTGTACCATCATATGCAATGTTCTACACTCTGAGTCCCCCACCTCTAGAACAAGCCTTTATTAAGCACCTACAACGTTCCAGTCATTGTGCTAATCACTTTACATTTGATCCTCACAACAACTCATGGAATTAGGTGCTGTTTTACGTTTTACAGCTAAAGAAACTGAGGCAAACAGAGTTGAAGTGACTTGCCCAGCATCACCCAGCTAGTAAGTGTCTGAGGCCACATTTTGAACTCGGGTCTCCCTGACTCCAGACCCAGTATTTTATCCATTTTGCCTCGCTGCCCTTAACTGTGGCAGTCAAGCTTCATTCTTCAGGGCCTTAGTGAGATTTGCTTGAAGTTTTCCCTCGTTATTCTCTGGATTCTGCAGAGTTCTGCCCTGAGAAGGGAGTTAACATCTCCATCCCATGTCGTAGAACAAATTGTTACTGGAGACTGGCAAAGACTGTTCTTAAGGCAAGTAGGCCTGGTCCAGGTTCTCGAGGAGAAAACCCCCTGCTGTTCCTCCGTGGCTGAACCCTAAATCAGGGTTCTTCTTCCATCCCAAGCCCCTGTCTCGGCTCATGAGGCAGGACCTGACTTTTAGCCTCATCTCAAGGAATCACTAAGCATTTGTTAGATTATTGCTTTTTGCAAAGAAGGTTATAATTCAAGCCTCGGATTTCAATATCTGGCTCAGTAACTCTGGAAAGGGGACTCCTATTTAAAGGCCATCTGCCTACTAAGGCTGTGCCTCTCTCTTTCCTAAACCTGTGTTAGAACTGCCTGCCAGCCCTCCCTGGATCATACACTCTTAGCATCACCAAACTTCATTGGATCTCAGGATTGTAGGTCCAGAGCTAACTCCCCCAAGGACCCTTGCCAGGGGCAAAGGTGATCCTGCTGTGCCTCTGCATGGTCTAACTTCTTTTTTTTATTTAACATTTCCACATTAGTCATTTTGTGAAAAAAGAATCAGAGCAAAAGGAAAAAAAAAACACGAGAAAGAAAAAACAAAACAGAAAAGTGGAAATAGTTCTTTCTCTAGATGTGGATAGCATTTTCAATTGTGAGTCTTTTGGAATTGTCTTAGATCATTGTATTGCTGAGAAGAGCAAAGTCTAACAAAGTTGGTCATCACACAATGTTGCCGTTACTGTGTACAATGTTCTCCTGGCTCTGTTCACTTCACTCAGCATGTTCACGTAAGTCTTTGCAGGTTTTTCTGAAATCCTCCTGCTCATTATTTCTTACAGCACAATAGTATTCCATTACATTCATATACCACCACTTGTTCAGCCATTCCCCAATTGATGGGCATCCCCTTAATTTCCAATTCTTTGCTACATGGTCTCACTTCTGACATACTGTCTAGCACCCAGACCTAAGGCTCTTGGTTTTTATTTTTCCTCTTCTCCCCTCCTATTCCCCTTCCCCCACCCCCCAATTCTTGCCCCACCTACCTTCCCTCTACATCCTGCCTTGTGGTTATATAGGCCTTTCATTTCCCTCTCTAGCAGCTGCTGAAACAGAGATGGATGAACCCCAATGAATTTAAGCCTGCTATAGATTAGGGGAAATTGTGCATCCTGTCCTCTCCCCTCACTGACTACCTTAGGATGTGATATTCACTAGGCTGGGTGGGGCGTGGATATTTGCCCATAGTTTGAGGTGGCCTGTAATCTTCGCACAGGGTGAAGATTGGGGAGTGTTCCCCTTTAGCCTGGGCATAGTTGCTGTCCAGGCTGGACCAGTCAGGTGGGCACAAACATGGCTGGGGTAGGAAGAGGGTGATTGGGAGGTGGGCAACAGGCTGCCTGAAGTCCACTTTGTCTGAGGTGGTGTTCTAGGTCACCACCCTATTCTGCCTCTGACTTTTACTGATTCTTACTGATGCCAATTGATAGGCTCTGTAGCTGAGGTAAACGATCTGAATAATTGAGATGATTCTGCTTCTTCACACTATAGAGAATGATAGAGGTAGTGGTGAGACAGAGAGAGATGACACAATACTCTAGCTCAGCTGGCTACACTAATCCAATAAATTGTTCACCTCCCTACTTCCAAATGGGCAGGTACAGTTAGTGACCAAAGAAGGGGTCCTAGCAGAAAGGACTCCTCAAGAAGGGGAAAATTCCTAGATTTCCATGGTCTCAGAACTTTTCCTAGCTTTGCCCTGTCCCCATATCATCGCTTATGTATACTTACACATGTGATAATTATCCTAGCTAACATTTATCTAGGCCAACTCTGTGCCAGGCATATATGTACATAGTGTTTCCCCTGATAGAATGTAAACTCTGAGTCCTTGAGGACAGACACTTTTTTTTTTTTATCACTTTTGCTTGTATTTCTAGTACCTGTCACAGTGCTTGGCATATTAGAGAAGCCTGAGGACCTATAGATTGACTGACATATCTAGCCTCTCGGATGGAGTCTTCTGGACAGTAGTGAATGGAGCTAGCCTTAGCCTGAGAGATACTTCTGGCCCTGTAGTGCCAGCAGCAGAATAGACCCAAGTCTTGGGATTTCCCAGGAATAGGAAGCCTGCCAATCTAGGCGCTGGAGACATAGGCAAGGGGAGAGAAAGGAAATGGAGAGCCTGTGGTACTCTGTGCTCTGGTTCACAGAAAGGCCAGACTGAAAAGATATTCACTCTTGGTTAAGTGTCTGGTTTGTGGCATCTGGAAGGAATACCTGGTGCTCAATGAGTAGTGTGGGCTGCAGTGGATCCAAGAAGGGAAGCTGTGGTATTGTTGGTTCCCCTCTTCCAATCCTCCTTCCTGAGAAGTGTGTTAAGCGGAGGTGCTCCTAACGGGTGGGGAAGCTGGTGTTTTTAGGTTGAGTAGCATCTACCTCTCACCTGGGTCAGCACTGCATTCTCACCCTGGGTTGGCACCCCCCGTTCCTGAGGGACTTTATGCTAACAAGTCAGTTTGCCGAATCATCAGGACTTCCTGCATGAGTAAGGGCCCTTTCTGTCTGCGTCTTAGGAGTTAGAGATAGGAGGGGAAACCTCTGAAAGGCACTGTGGAATAAAGGATAGAATGTCCTGTTTGGAGTCAGGAAGTTGATGGTTGTTGTCATCATCGTTGTCGTTGAGTCGTTTCAGTTGTGTCTGACTCTTCTTGACCCTGTTTGGATTTTTTGGCAATGATACTGAAATGGTTTGCCATTTCCCTTTACAGCTCATTTTACAGATGAGGAAACTGAGGCAAATTGGGTTAAGTGACTTGCCCAGGGTCTTACAGCTAGTAAGTGTCTGAGGCCAGACTTGAACTCAGGAAGATGAGTGTTCCTGATTCCAAGCCTGGCATTCTATCTGCTGTGCCACCTAACTGCCCAGAGTCAGGATGATCTGGGTTCAAATCTTGCCTTAACTGCTTATAAGCTGTATGATCCTGAACAAATCAATTAATCTCTCTAGGTTTCAGTCCCTTACCTATAAAAATGAGGGGATTGAACTAGATGGTCTTTTTAAGCCCTGAATATGAGTTTCCACAGTCCCTCCAACAGTAGAACCACTGCTTAGTAGTTATTATATGAAATTCAGGGTAGGAGGGAGCCTTGAGAGAACATCTACTCCATTCACCTACCTTCAAATAGCCTGATCCCTAAGCCTTTTGGGGGTGGGGGGAAGGGAAAATGATTGTATTTCGTTCATTCATTCATTCTTCATTCATTCATTCATCATAATTGAGTATTGGAAAGAGTGCTGAATTTGTAATCAGAGGACTTAAATTCTTGACTTTTCCTTTTATTACTTATTACCCATTGGGCTAGTTACTTAATCTCTCTGAGCCTTAGCTGCCTTATCTATAAAATGAGGGGTTTGGACTAGATGACCTCTAAGATCCTTTTCAGTTTTAAATCTGTGACCTTATGAGATCCTGTGAATACATTTGTTTCCTTTCTTACATATCATATAGAGGAGAGATGAAAACTAACCTTTGTCCTCATTGACTGGAGCTTTTGGAATTTAATTCTATTTTTTTTTTCTGCTCTTCAGATCACCCAACAGTATTCATTTTAGTGTTTCTTTCTTTGGCCCCAGGCAGATCGAACATGAAAACCTCCTCTGACCCACCCCAAAGTCAGAGGCCAAAATGCGGATATGGGCAAAAATACACAAGCTTCTTCCCCAGTTACCTTTTTGTCCCAGATGCTTTCAGGCCAGCAGCAGAAGGGAGTATTCTTAGGAGCAGCAGTGTTGGGGCCTTAACCTTCCTGTTCTCTAGGGGATCAAGTTTGACTCTGGTCTCAGATGGGGCAAGAGAAATGGTTGAAGTTTGGGGTTTTCAATCTGCCGTTCCAATCCTTGCTGACATTTCCCTCCTCCACCGACCTTTCTTTTCTCAGTAGTCCTGTTGAAACAGGAAACAGATGAAGTCACAGCACTTACAAACCCTAGTTCCTCTCTTACTTATTACTACGGCAAGGGGGAACTCTCAGCCCTTGAAATCTTGAGGACTGGGTTTAGGAGTCTCTCAGTTTTGGTTGTTGGGTCTGTGATTGTCCTTTCACTGGCTAGCCTTCTCTTCTGGTTGCTGGGTCTGCTAAATTGTAGGGTAGTTGGGCAAGGAGTTTTCATTCTGGGAATACAAGAGAATGATACTTTAGGTCTGAATTAAACTTTGTGTTTCTGAAAAAGACAGATGACTTAAAATGTTTTTATTAGAATATCTTTTGTTTTTACATCATTGTCATTTCCAAATATGCCCTTTTTTTCTCTACCCAGAGACCATCTTTTATAACAAAGAATAAAAAAGAAAGCTAAAAAAGCGGTTGAGTAAAGCTGCACAAAACTGAGTCTGACAGTATGTGAAATGTTCCATTATGCACAGTACCCCTTGAAAGAAGTGGGAGATGCCCCTTTTCTCATTTCTTTGTAAAGCCCACACTTGGTCTTTATCATTATGCAACACTCAGGGCTTTTTTTTTTCTTCTTTGTAGTAGTTATTGCATACGTTGCTTTCCTGATTCTGATTATTTCACTTTGAATCAAATAATGTCTGCCCATGCTTCTCTGAAGTCTTTATATTCATTGTTTCTTATAATGCAGTAATATTGCCAAGATTTCTTTGGCTGGGAGTTCCCAGTGCAGGTCTCGGTTGAGCCACATATTCAGATATGGTAGGAAGAAGTGGTCTAGGAGATGAATCACTCATGTGGAGGAATATATCTTCCTTAGACTGTGAGCTCCTCCTAGCTGTCCTCCTGGCATACAGTAGGGTCTTAATAAATGTTTGTTCCCTTCCCAACAAGTAGTCATTTAGCCTTTACTGTGAAACACACTGGAGAACTTACTGTCATGGCACTTTTGGATAGTACTAATTATTAAGAAGTTTTTCCTTATGGTTAGCTGAAATCTGCTGTTCTGAAGCTGGTTCTAGAACTGCCTTGTGGTGACAAGTTGAATAAGTTTTACTCCTTTTTCATATGACAATCTTTTGGATTTGATGAATACCATCATGTCTCTCAAACAAAACCCTTTTCTAGGTTATCTCCAGTTCTGTTAACAGACCAAGTGGCAATGTCCTGAGGCCCCTCACTACCATCTTGACTGCCCCTTCCTGGACATGCACCAACTTGTCAGTGATCCTCCTAAAATGTGACACTGAAAACCAGAGAGAATGCTACACATGGGCTCAACAATCCATCTGGAACTCAAGACTCAGCTCCACCACCATCTATAATATAAAGCCTTTCCTGGTTCCTCCCAGCTGCTAGTGCACCCTCTTCCCAAACTACCTTGTATTAAATCTGTACATATTTTTAAATACATATATGTACATATGGTATCTCCCCCATTTTAATGTAAGCTCCTTATTGTTTCACTTCAATTCTTCTTTTAGATTCCTCTCTCTCACACCCCCATATTCAACCTGTTACCAAGGTCTGTTGATTTCTCACTTCCAACACTTTCCAAGGCACTCCTTTGTGTCCGCTGATACTGCCACCACCCTGGTGTAGGCTCTCATCACCTCTCTTTAGAGCCAGTAGAGCCTATTTTCTCCATTACCAACCTTTCCCTCTGTCCTCTGATCACCATCCAACCCACAGCTCATCTGAAATAATCTAAGGCTATCCACTTGTTTCTCTGTCGCTACTTCTGTGATCCTTGGTCTCTGAAACTGACCTTCCACAAAGAAGGACTTTCATCCTCTAGCTGATAGATATTGAAAAATTGCTCTAGGCTTTTCCCATGTCCTCCAAGTCACAGAATTATCTCTAGTCTTCACAAATATCACCCCCCTATGATCTTAGATTCCGTGATTTCTTTTCTTTTCTTTTCTTTTTTTTAAACTAGGCAGTGGGGCTAAGTGACTTGCCCAGGGTCACACAGCTAGTAAGTGTCACCACATTTGAACTCAGGTCCTCCTGACTGTACCACTTAGCTGCCCTGGATCCCGTGATTTCAAGGCCAAATATGACATCAGAGGCAAATCTCTAGAGGCTGTCCATTAACTGCCTCTTATTCAAGTCAGTTCCCTGCTACTATCACAGTGTTGGGGGGTGAGGTTGGGGCATACAAATACTCTCTCCTAGGCAGGGCATGGATAGTCTCCTGGGAAGCTTCTTAACTTGGGGCAGACAGTTCTGTAAATATGTACTGACAACTGTACTTTTCATTCACCATCACTTTCTGTCTATCCCATACATGCCATAGTGTTTTAATGCCATAGATATAGAGGCAGAAAGGACCTCAGAGGCCATGTAGTTCAATGCCCTAATTTTACAGATGAGAAAACTGAGGCCTAGGTAGGTTGAATGATTTGCCTAAGACCATATAGGTAATAAGCACCAGAGGTAGAATTTTATCCCACATACTCGGATTTCTTAACCAGTGCTCTTTTCTCTATATCACACTGCCCATGATGCCATGTATTTCATGGCATCTCTAGACAATTCCTCCTTTTGCAAGAAAGCCTTGACCTTTATTTCTATTTTTTTCATCTTTGGTGCTGAGGACTAGTGATTAGATACTAAGTACTCTCTCAAACTTGCAACACTGCAGGAGTATTGGAATGCCTGTTGAGTTTAGACAATTTATGTAACTTAGATAACATGATATGGTATTTCCCCAAATTAGAGAGCATCTCTAAGTACACTCTCAATATCCTTGTCCCCCAGTGTATTAGTCAAACCAAATACTACGTGTTGCCTCTGGTGAGGCAAGTACATCATTTCATACCGACTTTCCAATCCCTGGACTGACAGCGTTAGTTTTGGTTTAAATAATAATTACAGTGTGCAGAGGAGTGCAACAAATATCAGTGCTAAAGCATACAATGTGAAAAATTGTCAAAGTTATATATCTCTAGCATAAGTTTAGAGCATAAGCATGCAATTAGAGGTACAATAAAATACAGCTGTTTGGTTCAGAATGAGAGACCCAGTAAAACTAGACAAAAATTTTTTTGTAAAAAATAAAATCAAGAAAGTTCAGTCACAGGAAGTGCCTGATGTATTCTAAGCTGACCTGAAAAATTTTTACATTTTAAAAAATATCCTAAAGTCCTCTGGGTCTACGCAACATCATGCTTCAATCAAATATAGGCAGCCATGCACACCAACCAAAACCAGAAACCACCAAGTTCTCTGTAACTATCAAAAGAATGATTCCCTCTCACCCTCTAATTTCCTCTCTCTCTCTCTCTCTCTCTCTCTCTCTCTCTCTCTCTCTCTCTCCCTCTCTCTCCTTCCCTCTCTTTCTGGGGGGAGTGGACAATATAAATATAGGAGATTTGGTGTGGATTTACCCATTCAAATCACAACTCAGTCCTCTTTCTATTCTAACAATGCATTGATGTGCTATGTTAGTAGTGTTATACTGGAAAAGGCCAAGGTCCCCCACTGCATCCTGGGCCATCTCCAGTTGTCCTGATTTATGTCTTGCCAGTGGACCCAGATGGCTCCAAAGGAGAAAGTGAGACTGGTGACTTTGCACAGCCCTCCCTCACTTAAATCCAATTCACTTGCAAGTCATGGCATCACCTTCCTGATGTCATGGTCCTCTTCCAGAACTGAGGACAAACATCAACCACAACTGGACCAGGAAGCAGGGATTGTCACTACTTACTGGCTCCCGTCCTCGTGGGAGGTACTACTCCTTCTCTACCCCTCCCCTCATGTATGACTTTCTCTCCAGTCACACCCCCAGCTTCTTTCATCCAGAGGGATGGTTGTCCTTTCAACCTTCAAAGGGAAGATAATGGGAAGAGAATATGGTCAAGATGCCACCTCTCATACCAAGTTATCATAGACCAACCCCACCAAAACAGCTGGCTTACTTTGTCTAGAAATCTCCAGGTCTAAATTTTTTCTCTTTATTCTGGGAAGATGTAAAATTGAACTAACAATTTTATCATCAATAATTGTGAGTTCTCAGCCACAAAAGTTGCTCTAGAGGATATATACTATACTTAAAATCTCTCTCATGAATTTTCTTTCCTTTGTGACATTTGAGTAATGAAATATGTAGATTGGTAATGAAATAGTTAACCACACTTATCATACCTAAAATACAAAAAGAAAGAGAAAGCAAATCAACTCTTAAGAAAAAGATTTAGGGAATAGGCACACCTCTTTTGCAAAGGGAGAGGCAAGTGAAGAGGGAGGGGGAGCACGAGGAATCAGCCTTGGCAGTTCAAACAGTTTCAGTAAATCCACTCTCTGTTATGTGCTCCTGCTGCATTCATGGCCCATACATAACCTCTAGCTGAAAGTTTCATTCCTGGTGCTTTATCTTCACAGCTCCTGGGACACACCTCTTGATTACTAGAACAGCTGACCAGTCAAAGAGCCACTCCCTCCACCTGCTTCTGCTACTAACATGGGCTCTCCCCAGCTCCATTCTCCTTTTGCTCAGCTTCAGCAGCTCCCTTCCTCTCTTTTTATGAGAGTGACTGGTGAGTCAGTCAAAGTCTGGATGCATCAATCCAAAGTCAGGGGTATCTCCCTAAAGGTTGAGGAGAAAAATGCTGGGGGATTTCCATTCTGACCAACAGGCATACATCTCAGGTGGGTGCATATCTCCTTGGCAACATCAAACGCTGCTACACGAACTAAGCTCCTGACCTTGTGCCATCTCTATTACCTTTCAGGTGAGATCCTTTGCAAATACATCACTACATTATTTCATGGTCCAGATCTGAGATTTTATTGGTTTCCAATGAAGAAACTCCCTCTGCCAATGCAGATCAGCAACTCTTCTGCAACTTATATGTAGGTAGTTGTGTGGGGAACTGATAAGTAACTAGCCCAGAGTCATAAAAAGTATTCATAAGAGATCGTCATGAGCCAGAGGCTAGATTTGTATCCATTATGCTATAATGTTTCTTAATCACAATGTTAAAAAATGACTACAAAATATTATATTACTTGCCTTCTTAATGACTGGGGAAGAAGCAGGAGGGAGGAAGAGAATTTGGAATTCAAAATTTTAAAAAAGTGCTAAAATGAATAAAAATTAAAATAAATGAATCATATATATGCATATAGACATGTACATATATACACATGTATATATGTGTATACATATGTATGTATATGTGTGTATATATATATATATATACATATAGACCTACATACATATACTCAATATGGACATCTCCTCTTAGCCCATGTGATCCTTATGTTCAGGTTCAATCCCTTTTGTGCAAGCAAGTTAAAAGTTTTGAAATTCAATTTCTCCTCCCAGTTGCTTCCACAGGGTGCTAGTCCAGTCAAGGAAGGTGACTCAGGAACTCAGGGATCTTTGGAGGCTCTTCACCTTTCTCTCCATGCAACTCAGGTCTGTCTAGACAGCCATAGTACTTTTCTCATGTATTCATATGCATCTCTGTCCTCTTTTACACTGGCAAATATGAGAGAGAAAGAGATTTATACAGTTTAGAAACAGCCTAGGTCTAAGTCCTGTCCAAGAGGTCAGAAGAGAAAGACGCATAGAATACTCAGAGCTGGGTACCATTTCCTCAGGTCCCTCTCTTGCATTCAGTTCAGCCCTTCTTTCAAATTGTTTATCTTTCAACATTTTTTTCTTTCAATTTTATTAATCTCTCTTTTGCTTTTCAAGATTTCCATTTTGGTGTTTAATTGAGAATTTAAAATTTGTTCCTTTTCTAGTTTTTTTTAAGTTGCATGCTCAATTAATTGATCTGTTCTTTTCATCTTTTATTGATATATGTGTTTAGAGATAGAAAATTTCCCTTAAGTATTTCTTTGCATCCTATAAATTTTGGTATTATGTCTCATTGTCATTCTCTTTAATGAAATTATTAATTATTTCTATAATTTGTTTTTTGACCCATTGATTCCTTAAGATTAAATAACTTAGTTTCCAATTAATAGTTGATATATGCTTCCATGGCCCTTTATTGAATATAATTTTTATTGAATTATGGTCTGAAAAGAGTGCATTTAATATTTCTGCTTTTCTGCATTTGGGTATGAGGTTTTTAATTCCCTAATACATGGTCATTTTTTGTGAAGGTGCCATGTAAAGCTGAGAAAAAGGTATATTCTTTTCTATTCCCATTTAGTTTTCTGTAGAGGTCTATCATATCTAACTTTCCTTCCACTCTCCCCTCCTCCCCCATCATTTCTCTGGCTTCAAAGCTTTATGGAAAGAACCCTCAAGCTTTCTCCCACTCCTGGTTTTGTATACTATTATCTCCAGAAGTCACACTTTTTAAACCACCCATTTCCCTAAACACCCCTACCAAAGTCCTCACCTAGTGAAATCACAGCACTGCAGCCAGACATATAGACTTCTGGGAAATATAGTCCAGGGAATCTCTCTCAATGAGGCCCAAGTAACATGGGGCATAAAGTCCTAGGGACTTTTCTTAGGTATACCTACTACAACCAAAAACTTTATGTCATATTAGACTTTAGTCTTTCTTATCCTGTTCTTATAAGCCTTTGCCATTCTGTAGACACAATCCCCTTTTCTTCCTCATGATAATCAATTGTGAGACTGTCACCAGATTTTCTTTTTCGAAAGCGTCTTGTTTCCCTTGCACCAACACTGAAATCTGTTTTGCTAAAGTCTACATTCAAGAAACATTTATTAAGTAACTACTATATGTAAGACACTGAATATATTAAGTTATGCTATCATAAATTCTAAGATGGCATGGTCATTGGCTCCCAAGATTCCTATCATTTTCCAATCCACTTGCTTATTGTTCTGAATCAGGACAAGAATAGCAATTACTGTCATTACTTCCTCTACCTTCTGAAAGATGAAGTTATCATCAAGGTAAGGCAAGAATTTATCAGCTACCCTTTAGCAGAGGCAGACCTCCAGAAGATGACTGGTCAGTTAAAATCTCCCATCATAATTATATCTTGCCTTAGTTCCAGGTTTATTATCTACGTCAGCAACACCTTATCTAATTTGTCCTTCTGGCCTGGTATATTGCAGTGAACCACAATCTCACCTATTTCTGTTGCCTTCAATCCTTACCCACACTCCTCAGCACTACATTCAAGTTTTATGGATTTTAATAAAATGTAAGTAAGAATTGTAACATTAGAACTAGAAAAAACTTTAGAAATCACCTATATCAGGTATTCTTTTTAAAATTTTTTTATTAATTTATTTTTAATTTTCAACAATCATTTCCATAAGCTTTTGAGTTTTACATTTTCACCTCCCCCCTCCCCAAACCCTTCGCCAAGATGGCATGCAATCTGATATAGGCTTTACATATACATTCCTATTAAACATATTTTCACATTAGTCATGTAAAGAAGAATTAGAACCAATAGGAGGAGCCACAAGAAAAGAGAAACAAAACAAAACAGAAAAAAAAGAGCAAATAGTATGCTTTGACTTGCATTCCAACTCCATAGTTATTTCTCTGGATGTAGATAGCATTTTCCATCATGAGACTTTTGGAGATGTCCTTTCATTGCTAAGAAGGGCTAAGTCTATCAAGTTTAGTCATCACACAACGTAGCTGTTACTGTGTACAACATTCTCCTGGTTCTGCTCATTTTACTCAGCATCAGACCATACAAGTCTTTCCAGGTTTTTCTGAAGTCAGCCTGTTCATCATTTCTTAATAGCACAATAGTATTCCATTACATTCATGTACCACAACTTGTTCAGCCATTTCCCAGTTGATGGGCATCCTCTCAATTTCCAGTTCTTTGCTACCACAAAAAGAGCTGCTGGAAATATTTTTGTATGTGTGGGCCTTTTCCCATTTTTATGTATATCAGGTATTATCCTTTTTTTTGGTCACAGACTTCTTTGGCAGTTTAGTGGTGTCCTAAAAGTCTTCATACAGACTTTTGGGATACTGTGTGTGTGTGTGTGTGTGTGTGTGTGTGCAGTGCAGGAAAGTTCCAACGAAGAGTAGCAAAGACAAATGGGAACAGCAATTCACAAAATATTATACACACAAGGGGAACAGATGAAGAGATGCCAACAAGGAACACCCTCTGGGTGCATCCCCCATCCCCCTCAGAAAGCAGCGAAAAATAGTTGCTCGGGAAGTGGAAACACATGATAGTTTTTGCATTTATGTGTTTTTAGACAAAGAGCTGATTGGCATCAATAAGAGATTCCCTTTTCACTCACAGAGAAAGTCACATACTTCAAAATGCCTAATAGTCAGTGATATGGCATTGGAGCTCAGGAGGACATTGGGACTGGGTATACAGATGTGGGGGTGATCTACACGTAGATGATAATTAACCCCATTGGAGATGATGAGGTTGCCAAGTGAGGAGGGTGGAGAGAAGGTAATCCATAACAAAGTCCTCCAAAGACCCTTAGGCCCCCTTTTCCTTTGCCAATGGTGGTGGGAGGATCCCATCCAGGCCCCACTGTCTTGAAGAAGGGATATTGCTGCTCACACTGTTTGGAAGAGCAGGAAATCAGCAACTACAGACCTCAAGGCCTTATCATTTGCCTTGTTGCTGTATCCCCCAGGCCTCTGGACCCTGTTATCTGATCTACAGATGCATCCTAGAGGTAATGTGGTACAGTGGAATCTCTGCTAGATTTGGATCCAGAAGACCTAGGCTCAGATCCTGATGCTGCAATTTACTAGTTGTGTAACCTTTTCATATCAATTCTATGGGTCTCAGTTTCCTCATCTGTAAAATGAAAAGATTTGATTATATGGTCTCTCATGTCCCTTCCAGCTCAAAATCTATGATTTTACGATCCTAAAGACCCTTGGGGATTGACATCTGCCCTTCTGATGTACACTTTTGTAGGACTGATGTAGGACTTTCAGGTCTTTCCATCCATCCTGGACATAAATTCTCTTATATATATCGAGGCAACTAGGTGGTTAATTGGACAGAGCTCTGTGACTGGGGTCAGGAAGACCTGAATTCAAACCCAGCCTCAGACACTTAGGAGCTGTGTGACCCTGAACAAGTCATTTAATTGCTATTTGCCTCAGTTTCCTCAACTGTAAAATGGGAATAATAATAACCTCCCAGGGTTGTTATGAGGAACAATTTGAAATAATATTTATAAAGGTCTTAGGACAATACCAGGCACATAGTAGGCTTTATATAAATGTCTTTTCCCTGTCTTTTCTTCCTTTTCCCCTTCCATTTTTAGAGGTATTATGTTTCCCAAGTAAGATAACCACTTTTTGAATTGCTTTTCAATTTTGTCACCAGCACTTAGCACAGTGCTTGACATACAGTAAGCACTTAATAAATGCTCATTCATTCATTCATTTATCCACATGCTGTCCCCCATGCCTGGAATACACTCTCTTCTTCTCTGCTTCTTAGAATCTTCAGTATTATTTAAGTCTCAGTTTAAATTCTTTTTTCTACCCTCGACCTTTTGTGATCTCCCCAGCTGCTAATATCTCTCTCCTCCAAATTATCTTGTATTTATTTTGAATGAATGAATGCAAAAAGTACTTATTAAGCATTGACTGTGTGCCAGGCTCTATGATAAGTGCTGGTGATAAAAACGTAAAAGAGATAGTCCCAGTCCTCAAAGATATTTATTCAAACAGGGGAAGGCAACACATATAGAAGAGTGTTGGCCAGGAGGTTGTGTTTTGGTTTGGGAAGTCACAGGGATGGTAAACGATGCCTACAATGGCAATTGGTTGACTTGTCTTTTCCAGGAATGGCACTGATGTTTTGATGTTTGTTGTTTCTAGCTCTTCAGAGCTAGAAATGGAAAGTGGAGAGCAGGGTCTTTGCACTTGGTAGCATGGCATGAAGATGACTTGAGAAACAGCCTAATGAAACAACCTGAATCTGGGCTAGATATAGCAATGCTAGGGCCCATAGGTGGGAACTGAATGCTAGGGTGGAGGTATTGGGCTGAAATGAGCAAACATAAGATGATTTGTATACACTTATTTATGTATACATTGTCATATGCCCAGTAGTACATAAACTCCTTGAGAGCAGGTAAGGTTTCATTTTTTTCTTTGTGTCTCTAGCACCCAGCATAGTGACTAGCACATAAAAGGTACTTAATAAGTGTTTGTTGATTGAATGATTACATATAATCTATACAATTGATCCACGGAACATTTGCTATGTGTATTATGACTTTATATACTATATAGTCTTTTTTGCTAAGCAATTCCAAAGTGGATATGTCTACATATAAATCATATATAAATCTATGTCTATATGTAGTTTGAGATTGATATTTGAATTCTGTGTATTCATAAAATTGTCTTTGACTATTTTGTATGCCAGTTTATGAATATTTATGAAGTGCATCCATAAACTTTTCTTCAATCTGTTAACAAATACACTTTAGTACCTAGTTTTATTTGTAGGGTTTACTGCCTTTCTTACTAGGAAAGGGGGTGGATAGTATAGGAAAAATAGCACATTTTATACTGGTAGGAATGCAGGGCAAAGATTTCTAGCTCATCCCTATCCTGTAAATCTTGATAAGTGAAACTCCAAAGTAATTTGTGTGGCTCAGTTCTAGTGGTTAGTGGCATGATGATAACTGAAAGGAGTTTTCTCAGTTCAATCCAATACACTGGTCTAGGAGAGATTTTGCTGAGACAGAAGCAAAGGAGTCAGAAGATAGATTTGACAAAGAATTGTGGCAGGCTGGCTGGATATGGTTGTGAGTCTGACTTACAAAAGGATTGTGATAGCCTTGGGCTAAAGACAGCTAGTTGGGGCAGTGGATAGAGTTCTGGGCCTGGAGTTGCAAAAACCTGAGTTCAAATACTGCCTCAGCTGTTTGACCTTAGTCAAGTCACTTAACCTCTCAGTTTCCTCAACTGCAAAATGAAGATAATAATAACACCTACTTCCCAGGATTGTTGTGAGGATCAAAGAAATAATATTTATAAAACATTGAGCACAGTGCCTGGCACATAGAAAGTGCTGTATAAATGCTTGTTCCCTTCCCCTTCTGTATGGGACAGGGGCACAAAAAGAATTGTGACTGCTCTCCAACAGAAAAGGGGGAAATACATAGTAGCTGCAATTCAACAGATAATCAGAAGATGGCAGCAGCTCATTGGAAAATCAACATCACAACTCAAAAGCTCATCAGGGAGCCAACAGATGTTAGTAAAACCGAGAAAATAGACCAACAAATGACTCATGTACCTTGCAGCTCAATTGAAAAACAAACAGACAAACAGCAATTTACTGCTTGGTAGATAAAGTAGCCTAGCAGAATGTGGTTTGACCTTCATTCTTGAAACGGACATGACATCTGGATCTCCTGGATTGGACAACAATAGGTCTCTGCTGAAGTAACACTTCATGGTTATTTTTTAGGCCCTCCTGGCCTAAAGTGGATGTAAGTAGTAACTGTTTCTATTTTGACCAGCAACCGTGAGGGTCTTCCCCTCCCTGTTAGATTTTTTTTTTTTTTATTGAAGGGGCCATCCCTTGACTCACTTCTTAAAAGAGGCCTATTCACTGGATGGTCATTGACTCACTCAAAGTGAGAACCTGGAAAAAACCTTAGCTTAAGAGGGCCACGGTCTCCCACTGCATACTGGGCCATCTCCAGTCATCCTTATTGGTATCTGGGCACTGGACCCAGATGGCTCTGGAGGAGAAAGTGAGGCTGGTGACTTTGCGCAGCCCTCTCTCACTCAAATCAAAGTCAATTGCAAGTCATGGCATCATCTCCCTGATGTCATGGTCCTCTTCGGGAACAAAGGACAAACCACAAATAAGCCCAGCAGATTATATCCAGAGGAGCAGATGACATTAGCAGCTGAGTATATGAAGCAAGTAGCAACTCTGGAGGCAAAAGGGAGTTTCAGATGGGATGAAACCATAATAGTATGTTCCTTCACCATGTGTGCTCTCTGTGCATTATCTCCTCTTCAGTTGCTGGTGTGGGAATCTGCAGTTGAGTGTGCCTCAATGAATTTGGGGAGATTTTCTTTATTATTCATTTGGTGATGCTGTTTAAGTGCCCTTTGCGATGAATTAGTGTTTTTTTCTGATAAAAGAGAAACATCAGTGGTTTTGAATAAATGCTGACCCAAATGCTTATGCCTAGTACCATGGAGCTTTTAGGGGCTTACATTTGAAGGGGCTCCAGCGTACAAAAAAGAAACATAGCTTTTGGAAATTTTTTTTTATTGACAAAATCTTTGTTTATTCCCTCTCCTTCTCCTTCCGTGATGATGATTTACTTCCGAATTTTTAGCTTAAACTATGATGAAATCTGAAGAAAAAGGGAGCTTGGTAACCTCAAAAATTCTGTTTTGTGAGAGATTATTAGGTTAGGATTTTTTTTTTGTTCTTGATTTGTGATTTCATCAGTGTGGAGAAGTCCCATATGAGGTACTCCCTTCACTAGCTGTTATGAAATTTTTAGTCTTGGAGAGGTGCCAGGGGTACTGAAAAATGTAAGTGATTTACCAAGAGTCACACAGTCAGTATCCATTAGGATTTGACCTGAGGGCTTCCTGCCTCTGAAGCTATCTCTCTGTCTGCTATGCCACATTGTTTCTGCCACATCATTAGATGTTTAACCATGGACAATGCCTGTAGTCTCATGTCTCTAAGGCATTGAGAAAGGTCTAGAATTTATTTTTCTGTATTGTTGGAGATTTTGCTTCTATGAAGAACAATGAAACTGTCTTACACAGTCCTGGTTAAGTGCCTATCCAAGCTCCCAGTACTAATGGAACTGTTGATTTCTTGTTATGTTGTCTATGTTATAATTTGATGATATAAAATATTCCTGTATTGTTCGAATTGGATTCCACATTGAGACATAGATAGAGGATGGGTAAGCTATTTCTTTGTGACGCAAAGCTCCGCCTTTGATGATCTTCAATGCACATTCCTCCTTTGGAGATGGATTTACATTTTCCACAATCCCAGAAAGAGATTTTACAGCTGAATCTGAAGAGGGAGAGACATGAAAAGTTGGGTTACCAAAATCAGAGGTGTATACTGCATAACATAAGGTCAATACCAGAAGCTGTAATGTTTCTGGTGTTTCCCTATTGTCTATTTTACCACCCAGTGCTGGTCTCACCTGTGTTTATGAAGCCAAGGATGCAGAGTGTGATGGATACGTTGACATTCAATAATTGTAATTCTTTTTGCAGTGAAGAATAGAATCCATCTAGAGCAAACTTGGTTGCTGAGTACTCAGCAATAAGTGGTGCAATTATTTTCCCTAGACAACAAGCAGAAATTGACGACTGAGGACTATACCTCTTACCACTGAAAAAGCTGATTTCTTCTGTCTTCTCACCCAGTTGTGTTATTTGGGGAAAGCTTAATTCCAGAATCTCAGAGTTGGAAGGGCCATCAGAGGCCATCTAGCCTAGGTAATTTATGACCAATAATTCCCTCAATAATATCACTAACCTGTCCTCCTCCCCTCTGCTTGAAGAGCCCTGGAGCCTGTTGTATTCCCCCAGTCCATCCTACTTTTGAATAGCTCTGGTCATTCTGCAGTTTCCCCTTAAAAATCCAACCTCTATGTAATACCCATCCATTACTTTTAGTTTTGCCATCTCTAGGCAAGCAGAACCAGTTTAATCCTTTCACATACAGAAATAGGTTTTAGAGTGGGTTGAAGATTCAGCCAGACCTGGAAGCAGGGTCAAATCAAAGTTCAGGGGTGGGAAACCTGCAGCCTCAAGGTCACATGTGACCCTCTAGCTCCTCAAGTGTAGCCCTTTGACTGAATCCCTTGAATTTGGCCCTTTGAATTGACTGAAACAAAATAAATTTGTTCTGTGAAGTTTGAATTTAGTCAAAGGGCCACCTTTGAGAACCTAGAGTGCCACATGTGGCTTTCAGGTCGCAAGTTCCCCACCCCTGGTTTAAATGAGCTTTGTTTAGCATCCAGACTAGTTCAGTCAGCCAGTCAACTAGAATTTATTAAGCACCTATTATAAGACAGACAACACTCTGTAATTCTTCCTTTTATATATATATATGTTTTTTTGTTTTATTCTACTCAGTTTCCAGATCTGAAAAGTGAAAATGTTTATTACTAAGAAATTAAGAAGCTGTGAAACAGGTGCATACAATCACCAAAGAGAGAAGAAATTTGTTTTCCAATTTCTGTTGGGTGAATGATTCAACTTGCCTAATCAGAGAACATGGCCATGTAGTTGGAGAGAATGAGATGTGGAGTTGAGGAATGAGAAATGTGTAGGATTGATTTTGTTTGTTTCTAGCCACCCCCATTTCTTTTTCTAAAAAAAAATTTGTTTTAATCATCTAAAATCTGTCTTCCCACCTTTCCCACCCTGTCCCAAAGGGAGAACACAAGAAAAAAAAACCCATTACAAACATGTATAGTCAGTCAATATCCACATTGCCTGGGTCCAAAAAAATTGTCTCATTCTGTACTGAGTGCTTCATCTATGTATCATGATATGGATAGCATATTAAATTATTAATCCTCTGGAATTGTGGTTGGTCATTATGCTGATAAAAGACCAGCACAATAATTTTCCACAGAATTTATTTATTTATTTATTTTGAGGCAATGGGGGTTAAGTGACTTGCCCAGGGTCACACAGCTACTGAGTGTTATGTGTTCTGAAACCAGAGTTGAACTCAGGTCCTCCTGACTCCAAGGCTGGAACTCTATCCACTGCGCCACCTAGCTGCCGCTTTCCATAGCATTTATATGCCATACCTTGCTCATCTATTCCCTAATTTATGGGCACCTTCTCAGATCCCCATTCTTTGCCGCTTCAAAGAGCTATAAATACTTTTGTGCATCCTTAGATTTTGTTTTGCTTGGGACTAAGCCCTCCCTGAATCTTTGTTGTTGTTGAGTTGTTTCAGTCATGTTTGACTCTTTATGATACCATTTGGGGTTTTCTTGGCAAATATACTGTAGTGGTTTGCCATTTCCTTCTCATTTTAGAGATAAGGGCGGAATTTCCAACAATTTCTGAAATGGCCCAAAACATACTTCTGCCATTTTGTACTATGTATTTATTGCAAAGTGGAGTTCTCAGCATTAACGATTATAAAATCAAAATGTCTATCTACTGAAAAACGTTGAAGATACTCTATGTCCTGCAGTATCAAATATTCTACCAAAATTTAATTCTTTGTGTAAAAATAAACAAGCACATTCATCTCATTAGTATGCAAATTTGCTTTTTTCTTTAATAAATGGTAAAGTTATATGTATACCAAAGAATTGTTTTAAAGTAAATTTCTTTGTGATTTATTATCAGTATATGTTTGATTTGTATACCTATTTCATATACCTATATGCCTGGGGTCTTGCAAAAATTTCTCAGGTGAAAAGTGGTCACGAGTGGAAAAAGTTTAAGAAGCCCTGGTATAAAGGATACTTGTGAAGAGGATCTTGGCCTTACCAGTTCCTACCACTCCACCATCTTGCCTCTGCTACCATCAGCCCCCATTTCTGCCGGGAAAATACCATCATCTCTTCTTTCTAGTCCCTCCGGATATATAACAATTTTTTTTAAATCAGTAGAAAAGAGAAAGTGCATGTACACAGACACACACACACACACACACACACACACACATTTTTGCCATGACAAACTTGAAACTTTAAAAGTACCCAAGAGAGCAGCTAAGTATTTATTTTTGGTTTCAAATGCTGATTTTGTTGGTGTAGGGAACTTCCATTGAAGAAATTTTCTCTACCAATGTCAATCAGTATCTATTCAGCAATTTATATTCTTAAAGAGTGAGATTAAATGACTTGCTTAAGTTTCCCCAGCCACGGTATGTCAGTATGGGAACCCGAACCTAGGTCTTTCTTACTCCAAGACCAGTTCCCTTTTATGCCACCCACCATTGCTCAGTGTGAAGTTTTCAGTCTGGAAGAAGAAATTACTGCCAGAGAAAAAAAATTGAGCATAAATAAAAAAGATATTAATAAAAATAGAAAAGAAATTCTGAAAAGTTGAGTTTGAGTTCTATTCATACCACTTAATTAGCTACATATAATCTTAGACAAGTTACTAATTCTTTTGTCTTTTCTGTAAAATAATAACTTCCTGAAGGTATCTTTTGAAGATTGAATGAAATAGTGTCTGGGAAAGACTTTAGTGAAGAGTAAATTTGTATATAAATCATGAATGTGAGGCATTATTATGATTTCACACTACTTTTTCTCATGACCTCTAAGTTTTCCGCAGATGATCTTCCATTTCCAGCCTCCATGCCGTGGCATAAGCTCTTACTCCCCACATCAGGAATGCTCTATCTTCTCTCCTTTGCCTTTTGGAATCTTTATTCAGTCTTAAATCTCAGCTCCAATTCCAACTCCTCCTCCAAGAGGTTTTTCCTGATTTTCCCCCATTCCTCAACCCTAGAGTTTGTTTATAATAAGAAGTAATTTCTAAGGGAGTGGGAACTAATTCTGGAGTGAGTAGTGAGGGGGGAATCTACCTATCTATCTATCTATCTATCTATCTATCTATCTATCTATCTATCTATCTACCTATCTATCTATCCACCTATATCTACTGATGAAGGCTGTTCCTTTATTGCCCTTGAATCCCCTAGTACATTCTTAATAAATTTTTATTGAATTCTTGACTTCCCTTACTTCCTTTAAGTTCCAACTAAACATATTATTATTTTTTTTTACAGGAGGCCTTTCCCAATCCTTCTTAATTCTAATATCTTTTCTCTTTAAATTATTTCCTTTTTATCTTGTATAGAGCTTGTTTGTACATATTTATTTGCTTATTATCTAACTAATTAGATTGTGAGCTCCTTGAAGGCAGGAACTGTTTTTTAACTCCTTTTGTATCTCTAGCACTTAGCATAGTGCCAGGCACACAGTAAGTGCTTAATAAATGTTTACTGATTAACTGAATTGAATGCTAAATAATGATAACTTTTTTCCCCCAATCTCCTTTAAAGCCTTCTTTCTGTTGATATCTCCAGTTATGTTTGTATATATTTGTATATGTATATGTATGTGAACATATACATACATACACACATACATACATATGTGTGTAAAATCTTCCATACTAGACTGTGAGCTCCTTGAGAACAGAGGCTGGCTGTTTTTTTTTCCCTCCCTTTTTTTGTATCCCCACTGTTTAGCACAAGGCCTGGCACCCAGCAGGTGCTTAATGTTTGTTGACTTGTGGACATTCAGTTTGCTGGACTCAGCACCACACATACTGCGATCAGACACTTCTAGCTACTCCTTCCTTCACTGCCTAATGGGGTTTTTCCCCTTCTTTTCTGTTTGGGATACCCAAGTCCAGCTGAAGCTTTTCCCTCTCCACAATCCTGGTTATTCAAGGCAGCAACATCATATGCCTTTCTAGTATTTCTAAGCAATAATTAAAATTATTGCCAGAGAAGAATAATCTTCAAATGGTCCTCATATATCCAAAAAGGACTGAGATGTCCAATCTGTCACTCAGTGATATCTTCCTGGACTAGTCTCGCTGTTTCCTGGGCACTTGGCCTCTGATCAGCTCTGAGTTACTCCCCATTTGTTCTCCTTTCCAATCTTTCTTTATGGCTATTCCCAACAGATCATCAGCTTTCACCTAATCAAAAATTTTGATTAAATACTTTCCCTCAATAGCTCCCTCTTTCTCTTCATCCATTCCCCCTACAGAGTTCACTCACCAGGCCATATACTGGTACCTCCATCAGGCATGTCGTATTGCCTCTTTGTTAATCAATTCTGGTTAAATATAAACATAAATGAATCAACATTTTCCCTCTCCCCACAGATTCTATGATGCTGGGTTTAGGGAGGTAATTCCTAGCAAAATCAGATCAACTAGGCTCCTTTCCTATCTTTCACTCTCCTCTCTATCATTCCTCACTTACCTGCTATTGAGGAAACCACCACGATGCTTCCATTGGTGTCTTTCAGCATGGGTAGGGCAGCTGATGTCATGGTTACATAACTAAAGAAGTTGACATCCATTGATTTTTGAAAGCTGGCAACATCACCATTAAAAAACCTCAAATTTAGAGGTGCTATATGGTTTAGGATGAGCATGTCTAATCCCCCTGTAAGGGTCAGGCAAGAGAAACCATTTAAGTTTAGAGCCTTTTATTGACTTCTTAACCATCCCCTGTATAGACCCAGGGAGTTCCCCAGAAGAAGAAGAGCAGGGTTCAACCTTACCCATCAGCTTTTCTGCCTTAGTGACTACTTGCTCTGCAAAAACTAAGTCCTCCATGGTTCCAGGGATGAAGTGTGCTGAGGCTGCTCCTAGTTTCAAACATTCAGAGATGACCTGTAGTGGCAAATCATCATAAATTCTGCCTCTTTGAATCTTTAACTTCCTTCAAAGCCCAACTCATGTACCACCTCCCTGATTTTCTAATCACTAGTGCCTAGGACCAACCCTCTGAAATCACTTGTATTTACTTTGTATATATGTAGCATTAGAATGTAAGCTCCTTTAGGGCAGGGGTTGTTTTGTTTTTTGACTTTGTATTCCCAATGCCTGGCATGTAATAGGTGCATAGTAGATGCATACTGATTGATTTTTTAATTATTAATTCCTTTAGATCTTTATTAGGATTTTACCACAGGGTGAATAGTGCCATTTTAGAAGAATGAGTTAATTACAGAGGAAAGTTAGGACAAAGTCTTGTCTTTTAAGAGTTTATCATTCAATCCGGGAAGTAAGGAGGTTGTAAATGTATATTTTTGTTGGTAAATTAATTCTGAATAAATAATTGTGCATGGACATTATTCACTATTTAATGTGTTTGAGGGTTTAGCATAGAACACATATATATTATATATTGTATACGTTATTTTGTGAATATATGTGTGTGTGGGGTGAATGACAATGTATGTCTATGAGCGTAGAAGTTTTCTGATGCTTCTTACTTTCTTCAGCTTTGCCTCAGTCCGCGCTGTCACCACCAAGTGGGCTCCCATCCGTGCCAGGTGATAGGCTATTTGTTCTCCAATGCCTGTGCTGGCACCAGTGACAATCACCCTTTTCCCTTGGAGCATCTCTGGAAAACCCAAAATGGCAACAAGGAACATTATTGGTAGAAATAATCTCATATATCTTATCTTAGAAACAAGAGTCAGATGTAGTAGTTTTATTGGTTATATTTCAGGGTTTACAACTTCAGGGCTAGACTCAATTCAGTTTATTTCTTTTTTTTTTTAAATTTTAAAGTTTTTTTATTTTTAGGCAATTGGGGTCAAGTGACTTGCCCAGGGTCACACAGCTAGTAAGTGTCAAGTGTTTGGTCTGAGGCCGGATTTGAACTCAGGTCCTTCTGACTTTAGGGCCGGTACTCTATCCACTGCGCCACCTAGCTGCCCCACAATTCAGTTTATTTCAACAAATTCTAAATTTGAGTAAATATTTCTATTAAAGATTCTCTGAAGACCCAGATCCATACACATATAGTCATATACTCCTGGGCCTTTTTCACACTATGTTTTTGTATTCCAGGTTTTACTTCCTATCTATCTCTTCACCTGCTCACTTGGGGATCTGGACTTTGGATTAGCGAGCCTGAACCATTTTTAGCCCAGTTTAGACCCCATGGTGCCATCTTCATGCCATACTCCTCCACTTCATACTTAGCACTTCACCAGCTTTAATGAGGACTTAGTTTTCTGATTAGTGAGACTTGATCATTTCTTTCTTTTCTTTTCTTTTCTTTTTTTTTTTTTTGGCTAGGCAATTGGGTTTAAGTGACTTGCCCAAGGTTACACAGCTAGTAAGTGTTAAGTGTTTGTGGCTGGATTTGAACTCAGGTCCTCCTGACTCCAGGGCAGGTGCGCTATCCCCTGCTCCACCTAGCTGGCCCAGCCATTATCATTTCTAACTCAATCCGGAATTCCACACTGCTCTTACCCAGCACTCAGACAGTGGAACATTCCAGCTTGCAGAAAACAAAAAGAAGATGGAGGATTTGTGCCAGGGCAAGAAGAGATTCCAGACTGATCCAGGGGCACCTAGACCTTGTGAAGGATGTGAAAACAGGTGCCAATCGGCAGCTCTTTTACTCACTACTGAGTTCTGGATAACAGGTACAGAGAGGACTGAGGAAAAGTTCTCTACTTATGGGTAGTGTTCCAGAGTGAGAAGTAGATAATCTGAGGCTGTGTACTGAACTAGGCATAAGTTCAGAAACAAATAGCTGTATGGCTTTGATTCCAGGACCTGGTCTCCAGGCCAGGCTGAAGACTGTAGAGGAATAATTAGGGAAGGAGACCCAGACCAAAGAGGAACCTGCGGTTCTGTCAGCTGGAGTTCATAGAGTTTCCCCAGCTTGTTGACAGTGACCAAAACCAGCAGCAGGAGTTTGCAGAGCTCAGATGAAGAGGGAAGGGAGCAGACTTTACCTGAACCACACCACTTTTGGAGCACTGAAAGCTTATAAGTCCCCAGACTGAAGTGCCCCTGAGATCCCAGAATAAAGCAATTTTCAATTAATTTCCAAAAGCAGCAGAAGGATCCAAGAAGACAAAAGCTCAGTTCAGACATTGTCCCCAGTAGTGTGCAGATACTTGCTCCTAATATAAGGACTGAAATCAGGAAATAGGCTGAAAGAATGAACAAACCAAAAAAGAGAGAGAGAGAGAGAGAATCCTACCATAAAAAGGTATTATAGTGTCAGGGATATTGAAGACAAGAACCCCCCAAAAGAGAATGACTTCAAAACATTTAAAAGTAAAGTCTTAAAAAAATCACAGAATGAGCACAAGTCCAACCAAATTTGTTGGAGGAGATAAAACAAGAGTTTTAAAAAAGAGAGAGCTAGAAATGTTGATGAAAACAATATGAAAATGCTAGAGGAAAAAAATGGGAAAAGAAATGAGAGCTATAGAAGAAAAATTTGGAAAGAGAATCAATAACTTGGAATAAGAGTGCAAAGCTTGCCCAAGAAAATAACTCCCTGAAAATTAAAGTTGATTAAAAAGAAGTTAAAGTTATAATCCATGAGACAATGAAAAATATTAAGACAAAAAGACTGAAAAAATAGAAGAAAATATAAGACATCTTGTAGCAAAAACAATGGACCTGGAAATCAGATTGAGGATAGGTAATTTTAAAATCACTGGACTACCTGAATGCATGACTAAAGAAAGAGCTAGATATCACATTTCAAAAAATGGTAAAAGAAAACTACTAAGATCTCTTAAGAGCAGAAGGCAAAGTAAAAATGTTCACCTCCACTGTTCATTGTCCACTGTTCCCCTCTGGAAATAAAGCCCCAAATGAAAACTCCCAGGAATATTACAGTGAAAACCCAGAGCTCTCAGGTCAAGTTAAAAATACTGCAAGCAGACAGAAAGAAAAAAAAAAAGTTCTAAAGAGCCACAACCAGTCACACACAATTCAGCAGCCACAACATCAAAGAATGGTGAGCTTGGAATATGGTATTCCAGAAGGCAGAAAATATAGCCTTACAGCCAAAAATAACTTACTTAAAAAAAAAGACTTAGTATAATCCAACAGGTGGAGAAATGGATTTTTAATGAAAGAGAGGACTGCCAAGTATTTTTGATAAAAAAGCCAGAGGTAGTACAAACTTTGAAATACATACACAGAGGTCAAGAGAAGAATAAAAGGGCAAAAAATGAGTGAGCAATAATAAGGGAATAAACAATGTTAGGCTGTTTACACACTAAAATAAGGAGATGATACATGTATTACCTCATCTTTAGGGATCATAGATGGAGACTAATCAGACAGAGGGTCTGAGAGTGATTCTGCTATTTTGATGATCTTAAAAGAAGAATGGAAAGGGATGGAAAGAAGAATACACTCTGGGTGAGAAAAGGGAAGAGAGAGGAAGAATGGAGCAAATTATTTCACATAATTGGGGTGTGCAAGTAGAAGTCTATGTCAAAAGGAGGAGTGTGTGTGTGTGTGTGTGTGTGTGTGTGTGTGTGTGTGTGTGTAAATGGGCAAGGCTTCAATCTAATTCTCTTTTGAAATAGAGGAGCGAAGAATAGTCAAATGACACAGCTGGGTACAAAAATGCATCTTACCCAACAAGGAAACAGTAGGGAAAGGGGAGAATAAGAGGGAGGGTAAACTAAAGGAGGGTTAGAAGAAAAACAAACTCCTGAAGAGAGTGTGGGGAAAAAAGAAAAGGAAAAGTATCAAAGAATAGGATGGGGGTGGAGATAGGCAACACAATTTAACTGTCATAACTGAATGTGATTGGGATGAACTCATTCATAAAATGAAAGAGGATAGTAGAATGGTTTAGAAAATAAAATCTAACAATATATTATTTACAAGAAACACACTTGAAACAGAATGATTATATATATGGGGCTAGAGCAGAGTCTATTATGCTGGAGCTGAAGTTAAAAAAAAGGCAGGAGTAGTAATTATGTTCTCAGTCAAAAGAACTGCAAAAATTGACTTAGTTAAAAGAGATAAAAAGGTAAATTATATTTTGCTGAAAGGTACCATATGCAACAAATCAATATAAACACAAAATATAAATGCACCAAATGGCATGGCATCTAAAATTTTTTAAAAACTTATTTAGCATTTTATTTTTTCCCCAAATACATGTAAAATATTTTTTAATATTTGTTTTAAAAACTTTCTCCCTTTCTCCCTTTCTCCCACCCCCCCATTGAGAAGGCAAGCAATTTGATGTAGGTTACACATGTGTAGTCATCCAAAACATTTCCATATTAGTCATGTTGTGAAAGAAAACATAGACCAAAAAAATGCTCAAGAAAAACAAAGTAAAAAAATATGGTTCAGTCTATATCAGACACCATCAGTTCTTTCTTTGGGGATGGATAGCATTTTTCATCCTAAGTCCTTAAGAGTTATCTTGGATCCCTATATTACTGAGAATAGCTAAGTCATTCACAGTTAATCATCTTACAATACTGCTGTTACTTTGTACCCAGTACATTTCACTTTACATCAGTTCATATAAGTTTTTCCAGGTTTTTCTGAGAACATGCTCATCATTTCTGAGAGCATGCTCATTATTTCTTATAGCACAATAGTATTCCATCATAATCACACACCATAATTTGTTAAGCCATTTCCCAATTGTTAGACGTCCCCTCAATTTCTAATTCTCTGCCATCAGATAAGAGCTGCTATATATACACACACACACACACACACACACACACACACACACACACACACACA
>NW_020954576.1:43383605-43493548 GCF_900497805.2 Vombatus ursinus
ACACACACACACACACACACACACACACACACACACACACACACACATATATATATTTGAACATATAGGTCATTTTCCTTTTTATTTTTTTATCTCTTTTGGAATACAGACCTAGTAGTGATATTGCTGGATCAAAGGTTATGCATGGTTTTGTAGCCTTTTGGGCATAGTTCCAAATTGCTCTACAGAATAGTTGAATCAGTTCACAACTCTTCCTATAGTGCATTAGTGTCTCAATTTTCCCACTTCTCCTCTAACATTTGTTATTTTCTTTTTCTGTCCTATTAGCCAATCTAATAGGTGTAAGGTTAGTACCTCAGAATTGTTTTAATTTGCATTTCTCCAATCAATAGTGAGTTAGAGCATTTTTTCATATGGCTATAGATAGCTTTGATTACTTCATCTGAAAACTGTTCATATCTTTTGATCATTTATCAATTGGGGAATCGTTCTTATTTTTATAAATTGCTTTCTCCCAGTGTATCCTCTCTGACCCCTTAATTTTATGTTTTTAGATATCATCCCTTCATATTCAACTCACACCTGTGCCCTCTGTCTATATATATTCCTTCTAACTACCCTAACAATGAGAAAGGTCTCGTGAGTTACAAGTATCATCTTTCCATGTAGGAATGTAAACAGTTTAACTTTATTAAGTCCCTTGTGATTTTCCTTTTCTGTTTACCTTTTTATGCTTCTCTTGAGTCTTGTATTTGAAAGTCAAATTTTCTATTCAGCTCTGGTTTTTTTTTTAATTAGGAATGCTTGAAAGTCCTCTATTTCATTGAATATATATTTTTCCTTTCAAGGATTATACTCAGTTTTGCTGGGCAGGTGATTCTTGGTTTTAATTCCAGCTCCTTTGCCCTCCAGAATATCATATTCTGAGCCTTCTGAACCTTTAATGTAGAACAGAGGTTCCAAAACTTATTTGGCCTATTGCCTCCTTTTAAAAAACTTACTCAGCTCTCCCCTGGAAATCTATTTTCTTTAACACTTTGATGGTTTTAAAAAAATTTGCATCCTTTAAATTTTTTTTAAATGACACATCTTAAATTTAATAATTTATTGTAAAATTGTGGTTTTTATGAAATTGTGAAATTTTGATGATGCAATATTGCATCATGTAACCATATGGTATTATGTCATTACGTGCACATATTCCTGCTGATGCATGCTAGACTTCCTGACAATGGGTGACATGCTTGTCTGCCAATACTTGCTTGTTAATACCTGTTGGTGGATTTGACCACTGATAGGTTATAACTTGCATTTTGTGTGTTTATTTGGAAAATAAATGTAAGCACTATGACTTTAACTCTGTTACACAACAGATGAAACATGTACGAATGCTTTTTCAAAATTTTCTTCTCTTCTTTCTTTATGCTTCCACTGTCCCCTTATTGGATAGTGCACTGTGCTCCACTTTTGCCCAGATGTGACAGATCCTTCTTGCTGACCTTCTAAATTGTCTTTGGCTGAAAAATTATTTCACCCCCTCCTTTTGTGGTGTCTACTGCTTCAGGAATTGTTTTATGGCATTATTTAAAGGTGTTCAGAGTGTTTTTGGGGAGAGCTCAGGGGAATTGCTGCCTTTTCTCATCCATTTTGGCATATAAATTCTTAAAGGAAAGCATAGATGAGTTATAGGGGGAAATAGATAGTAAAATTCTAGTAGTGGGAGACTTCAATTTACTCCTCTCAGTCCTACATAAATCTAGTAAAAAGAAACCAAATAAAAAAGCAGTGAAGGACCTGAATAGAATTTTAGAAACATTACCTATGATAGACCTCTGGAGGATATTGAATAGCAATAGAAGGGAGTACACCTGTTTCTCAGTTACACATGGCACTTTCACAAAAATTAACCATGTATTAGGGCATAAAACCTCATAAACAAATGTAGTACAGTAGAAATATTAAATATTAAATGCATATTTCATGGACAATGATGTAATACAATTATGTTCAATAGAGGGCTTGAATAAAATACTAAAAATTAATTAGAAACTAAACAACTCAATCTTAAAGAATGGATGCATCAAAGAATAAATTATAGGAATAATCAATGATTTTAATTATTTCATAATGACAACAATGAGACAACATGCTAGAATTTTTGAGATGCAACTAAAACAGTACATAGGGAAAATTTGTAGCACTAAAACACATTCATCAAGGAATAAAACTGAAAAAGTAGCATAGTGAATTGGGCATGCAGAAAACCAACAAATTAAAACCACTTAAGTAATACAAAATACAAATTTTGAAAATCAAACAAAAAATTGACAAAATTATAAACAAAAAAAATTAATAAATCAGGAACTGGTATTTTGGGGGAAAATGCACAACAAAACAGACAACATGAACTAACTTTATTTTAAAAAGAATGAAGAAAACCAAATCACCAGTATAAGGAATGAAAAAAAAAAGGTGAGTATATAACCACTGATGGAAAAAAAGGGGAAGTAATTTATTGGGAGCTATTAACCTAATCATATACTAATAAAGTCTAGATGAAATGGAGGAATATTTGAAAAATAGAAATTCCCCAGATTTTGAAAATAAGTCTTTATTGATTCAAAAATATCATCATAATCTCCAGCATCCCTCTCCTTCCCACTCTCAGAGAGCCATCCTATGCAACAATATTTTTAAAGAGGAAAAAGTCAAAAAACATGTACGAAATGTAACAGCTGTGACTCTCCTATCTTCACAAAGGAATGGGTTAGGAGTCTCCTCTCTTATCTCTTCATTCAAGTCATGCTTGATATTTGCAATTTTATTAATTCACTTTTGATTTTTTGGTGTGTGATTATTCTTTCTATTTACATTGTTGTAGTTATTGTGTGTATTATTTTCTTGGCTCTACTTGCTTCACTTGGTATTAGTTCATATAGATCTTTCCGCATAGACTTCTACTTGCACATGCTTAACTTTGACTCCTCTCTATCTCTCCTCGTATCTTCTATCTCATATTCTCATATGTCATATTGTTGTTTTCATCTTTGTAACAACTCTCAAATATACTCCCTTCTCTCCTCTGATACTCCCACCACCCTGATGTAGGCTCTTATCACCTCACGCCTAGAGTATTGCAACCTGTTTCTTGGTTGACCTGCTGCAAATCTCTCCCCATTCCAGTCCATCTTTCACTCAGCTGCCGAAGTGATTTTTCTAAAATGCAGGTTTGACTATGTCACCTCTATACTCAGTAAACACCAGTAGCTCCCTATGCCCTCCAAGATCAAATATAAGATTCTTTGTTTGCTATTCAAAATCCTTCATAACCTACCCCCTCAACTTTCCAGTTTTCTTATACTTTACATGCCCCTTCACTCACCACCATATAAAGCCTCATCCAGGGACACTGGCATTTGCCTCCTTCAAACAAAAATCTCCATCTCCCAACTCTGGGCATTTTCACTGACTGTGCCACATTTCTGGAATGCTCTCCCTCCTCACCTCTGCTTCCTGCTTTCTTGGCTTCCTTCAAGTCTTCGGTAAAAATCCTACTTTGTCCAGGAAGTAATTTCCAATTTCTCTTAATTCTAGTCCCTTCCCTCTATTTCCTTGATTATTCCAATTTATTGCGCATATAGATTGTTTGCACACAGTTATTTATATATTATCTTACCCATAGAGTTGAAAATTCCTTGAGGGCAGAAAGTGGTTTTTGCCTTTCCTCTTACCCAATAGTTGTTATATCTTAATAAATGCTTATTGAATAGTACTGATGAAAAAATTTAAATAATACATTGAAGAGGAAACCACAAATATTATTAACTATGACCAGATTGAATTTATTGAAGGAATGCAGGGCTGTTTCAATATTTGGAAAATTTATTTCTTTTTAATACATTTGACCACATTAATAACATGAATAATAAAATTATATGATTATATCAATAGGTATAGAAAAAGTTCTTGAAAGATATAACACCCATTCCTGTTTAAAAAAATGCTAGAAAGTATAGGATAAATGAAACTTTCTTTAATATGATAAGTAGTATCTATCTAAAACTAAGAGGAAGCATCATCTATAATGGTGATAAACTAGAAGTTTTCCCAATAAGATCAGGGGTAAAGCAAAGATGTCTATTATCACCATTTTCAATATAGTTCTTGAAATGCTAGCTACATTAACAAGACAAGAAAAACAAATTTAAGGAATAATCGTAGTCAAAGAGGAAACACAATTACTGCTTTTTGCAGATTACATTGTTTACCTAAAGAACCCTAGAAATTCAACTAAAAAGAAATTGAAACAATTAGCAACTTCAACACAATTGCAGGATGTAAAAATCAACCCTTATAAATCATAAGCATTTCTGTATATTATCAAAAATTTGGCAGGAAGAGATAGAGAAATGCCATCTAAAATAACTATAGAAAGCATTAAATTCTTGTGAGTCTACTTGACAAGACATACTATGTTAACACAATTATAAAACATTCTTTATGCAAATGAAGATAGATCTAACTAATTGGAGAAATAGTAGTTGATTATGGATACCCCAAGCCAATATAATAAAAATTACAATACTACCTAAATTAGTTTACTTATTCAGTGCCTTATTGATCAAACTAGCAGAGGATTATTTTGTAGAACTAGAAAATATAGTAACAAAATTTATCTGGAGGAACAAATATTAAGAGAGTTAATAAAAAAAAAAGTGGATAGAAAGAAGGCCTAGCAATAGCATATCTTAAAGCTGTAATCATCAAAAGAATTTGGTACTGGGTAAGAAATTGAAAGTTTGATCGATGGAAAAGATCAGGTAAATAATATACAGAAGCAAATGGGCATAGTGACCTAGTGTTTGATGAATTCAGAAATTTCAGTTATTGGGGTGAAAATTCATCTTTTTTCTAAAGAAATAACATTGGTGAGTTTTTATGATGAAGGTAAAGCATGGAGGGAGGGAAAGCTGGCATCTCAGAGTTCAGGCTGAAGCCAGAGGATGGGAGAGTTTCCACCCAGAAGCTTACATTCAAGCTGTTTATTAATACCAAGAAGTCTTGGCAACCTCAGCTAGGGGCAAAGAGGAGAATGATACTCTGGAAACAGACAAGAGACACTGGGTCTCTTGTTTGAGGATGGCTTTTGTCCTCAGCAGCAATAAAAAGTAATCATTTCAATCACAAACAAAGTCTGGAGGCCAAACGACCTTGAGGATTAATGTGTAGGAGAACAGATTCAAGTCATAATAGCCATCCATATCAAAGCAGCAATATGGGCTGTCATGTGGTTGACTAGGATCATCTTGGCCAGCTCATGTTTTAACACAAACTGTTGGGGAAACTGGAAAGCAGTCTAGCAGATACTAAGTATAGAACAATAGCTTATACCTTATGCACATCTCTTGCTAGAGAGGTGAGAGAGGTGAAGGGCTCAGAGTATATGTCTTAGATATTACACCTTATCAGGGAAACTTACTGCAAATATCTGTGCCCCCCCCCATTTAACTTTTGTGTAATTTTTAAAAATTTTAAAGTAATCAAAATTGTCCACTTTGTATTTTATACTCATATTTTGTGTATTTCCTATCATAGTTTGTGCATTTTCTTCCCTGTGGTCTGGCCCTGACCTCTGCTGTTGGCTTGACTCTGTGACTCCTTTTTTACACTTCAACAATACTCTCCCTTATAATATAGTTTAAGGTCTGACACTGCTGAATCTGCTTCCTTTACATCTTTTTTTTTACTGTTTCTTTAAAGTTCTCGAACTTTTGCTCTTCCAAATGAACTTTGTTACTTTTTCTAACTCAGCAAAATAGTTTTTTAGTAATTTAATTGGGATGACATTAAATAAATAGATTGTAATTTTAAATTACATTTAAATTAAATCAAATAAATAAATTGTAATTTTAAAAATTATATCGGCTTTACCCACCTATGAACAATAAGTATTGCTTCACTTCTTTAGGTCTGAGTTTATTTGTATAAAAAGTGTTTTGTGTTTATGTTCATATAGTTCCTGTGTCTGTTTTGGCATTTAAATACTCAGGTATTTTATACTGTCTTGGTATTTTAATTGGTCTAAAACAATGTTGAATAATGTTGCTGATGTAATATAGTTTCTCTGTTTTTCACTTTTGATTAAATATATTTTAACTTTAACTTTGAGATCGTGATTACTATCACTGCTTTTTCTTTTTTGAGAGGCAAAACACAATTATAAAACATTCTTTATGCAAATGAAGACAGATTTAACTAATTGGAGAAATATTACTTGATTATGGATACCCCAAGCCAATATAATAAAAATTACAATGCTACCTAAATTAGTTTACATATTCAGGGTCACACAACTATTAAGTGTCAAGTCTCTGGTCTGAGACTGGATTTGGACTCAGTTCCTCCTGACTCCAAAGCGGGTGCTCTATCCACTGTGCCACCAAGCTGCCCCTCTGCTTCTTTTACATAATAAATTCTACTCCTGCCCTTTATTTTATCTTGTGTGTATTTCTCATTTTTATGTTTCCTGAAAGCAACAGATTGTTGGAATCAAATTTTTAATCTGCTATCCATTTTTGTTTTATGGGTAAATTTGATCTATTCTCATTCTATGCTATAATTACTTATTTTCTTCTTTCCTATTTTTCCTCACTATCCTTCTCATCCTATTTACCCTATCTGTCCTCACTCCTATGCTTTACTTCTACCTGCTACCTTGCCCTTTTATTCCTTAACCTACCCACCCCTCTAAGAGGCCCTCCCTTATCCTCTTCCCCTACCCTTGCCCTCTTATTTCTTTTTGAATTTAGAAGACTTTTATAATATATACATACATACTTATATACGTATACACACACACACATATACATATACATACGTATATTTCCTTCTTTAACCCATTCCTGATGAGAGCAAGGTTCCAGCACTACCTGCCCTCCCCCTTATTAGCTTCTTCTGTATCAATTTTTCCTTTTAATGCCTCATTTGCATAGGATAATTACTTCTTTTTATCTGTCTCTACACAGTTTTTTTTAGAATCACCCCATCATACTCAGCTCAGCCCAAGACTTTCTTTCAAACTACCCAAATAATAATGACAATCATAAGAATACTGCTAATATTTTCACATATACAAAGTAAACAATTCGACCTTATTGAGTCCCTTATAATTGGTCTTCAGTATTTACCTTATATCTCTACTGGGTGTTATATGTCTCATTTTCCCTTAAGTTCTAGGTTTTTTGTCACAAAAACCTGAAAGTCTTTGAATTCGTTAAATGTCCATTTTTTTTTTCCATTTAGAATTATGCTTAACTTTGCTGGGTAAGTTACCTTTGGTTGTAACCCCAGCTCTTTTGCTCTATGGAATATAGTATTCCAAGACCCATGGTCCTTCAATGTAGTAGCTGCTAGGTTTTATGTAATCCTTATTGTAACTCCACGATATTTAAATTGTTTTTTTTTTTCTTGTTGCTTCCAATATTTTCTCCTTAACCTGGGAGCTTTGAAACTTGGCTATGATATTACTATAAGGTTTCCTCTTGGGATCTCTTTCAGGTGTTGGTTGATGGATTTTTTCTATTTCTGCTTTGTCTTCTTGTTCTAGAACTTCAGGGCAATTTTCCTTCATAATTTCTTGTAATATTATGTCAAGATTCTTTTTTTTAATTGTAATTTTCAGGGTAGTCTGACTATTCTTATATTATTTCTTCTCTATCTGTTCTCCAGATCAGTTGTTTTTCTGATGAGATATTTCACTTTCTCTTCTATTTTTTTATTCTTTTGATTTTTTTTTATGATTTTCTGGTATCTTTGAATGTCATTAGCTTCCCCTTGCCCAATTCCAGTTTTTAAGGAATTATTTTCTTTGTTAAGTTTTTGATTCTCTATTTCAAGTTGGTTGACTTTCTTTTCATAATTGTCTTAGATTTTTCTTATCTTTTTAAAATTTTTTTCTCAATTTTTCCTAATTGATTTTTAAAATCCTTTTTTAAGTTCTTCCAAAAACTGTGTTTGTGCTTGGGACCATTTGACACTTCTCATTGAAAAATGAGTGGCTTTTTTTAAGCTCCATTATCTTCCTCTAAATATGAACCCAGACCTTCTCTATCTCCATAATAACTATCTATGGTTGGGTTCTTTCTCCTTTGCTAATTCATTTTTATTTATTTATTTTTTTGTTTTATTTTGTTTTTAACAGCTATTAGTGCAATCACATTGTAGTTGGTCCCAAGGTATGGGGAATGATGCCCCAAGTTTCGGGTCCTTCTTACTGTTATTTTCTCTGGTCTGTCTCGGGGCCCAGCCTTGGGTTCTCCTCTCCACTCATAAGCCATGGGTGTGGCCCCCTGCCACACTGTCCCCAAAATGATCTTGCTCCCTGTTGTCCCTCCTGTGGCTGTAAACTACAGCTGTCCTTTCTGCTCTGGAACTGAAACCAGGGACTTTGCTCTCCTGTAAGTGGCTGCAGCCAGCAGGGTCCCTGTGCTTCTGCTATTGCAATCACCAGGTATGTGCTAGCTCCTTCTCCTCACAGTCACAGGCCGGGAAACATCTGGTTAGCACAGCTGTGCTTGGCATCCCTCAACAGTGGAAAGTTCTTCAATCTTCTTGTACTCAGGGGTTAGACCCCCAAATTGTCTGCGAGATGCAAGTTTCTAAGGCTGAGGCTGCCTCTTTTTTTTTTTTTAAGGCAATTGGGTCTAAGTGACTTGCCCAGGGTCACACAGCTAGTAAGCATCAAGTGTTTGGTCTGAGGCCAGATTTGAACTCAGGTGCTCCTGACTCCAGGGCCAGTGATCTATCAACTGTGCTACCTAGCTGCCCCGCTGAGGCTGCCTCTTAACCCAGCTACCCACAGGACTTGTTTGTGGGTTCTGCAGGGTTGGTGACCTGGAGGTATCTGCATTTCACTCAGGTAGAACCTCTGCCCCTGGAGGCTTCTCAAATTGTCGTAGGACAGGCCTGCACAACTTGTGGCGTACAGGCCACACACCAAAGGATTTCTGGCAGCCTGGAAAAATGTAAAGGATGTTTTCCTTTACATTTTTCACAGCCTTCCCAAAATTATTTGGCAGGTCACAGGTTGTGCAGGCCTGTTTTAGGAGGACAACTGCTTTACCCCGTGTTTATTTCTGCTGCTGTGGGCAATGTTTTATCTTTTTTTGTGGAGGAAATTTGAAGAGTTGAAAGTTTTCTGACCTACTCTGCCATCTTCCTAGGATCCTCCCTTCTCCCTGCCAAGTCTCCATCCAGCCTGTAAGGCCATACCTGGAACTTTTCAGGGGATTACACCTTCTAACTCTCTTTCAGCAAAGACTATAGGGAAGAGAGCAGCTGGCCCTTAGACTTTTGTGACATAATCCTGTCAATTCTTGACATCTTTCAAAATGAGCTAAATTTGATGGTCTCCAAGGATACAAAGTATTGCACTGGCAGCTCTGAAAGCATGTTTGTCTACGATGTTCAAAATTTGTTTTCACCTCAAAGATGGCAAGGTTCAGAGGAATCTGAAAATCATGTTAATTTTTTTGGTTGCAATCTGTATCCCCATAGTAACTATCTATGTTTGGGTTCTTTGTCCTTTGCTAACCCAAAGAAAGTTTTCCCAGTGTTCTAAGACTTTGCTCCTTGCCCACTTTGCAGTTTGAAGTCCTGAGACCCCATACTTTCCTACCCCCTAAAACCACTGGCTTTAGTCCCTGGCTAATTTGGAGATGTATTTTGAATGACTGTGTATACACACACACACACACACACACACACACACACACACTCACACACACACACACACATACACACATATATATGGTAGTGTATGTCTTGCCTTCTCAATGATTAGGGGAAGGGATGAAGGGAAACAGAAAATTTGGAACTGAAAATAAAAATATAATTTAAAAGTAAAAAAAGAGACAAGTTTTAGGCTTTGTAAAGTTAAAAAAAATGAAGCAAGTATCCCCACATGTGTCCCCAGCTTTACTTTTGGGGAGTCATTTCCACTTCTTTCTGATGCTTTAACACTGGTAACCCTAACCCCAGTTGTCAAATCTTTTACCACTTTTGCTCCTCACTCTGCCCCTAGCTTGTGGGCACATGCCCACCACAACAATTTCACTATTGCCCATCCTGTCAGACTTCCTCGTCCTAGCCTCTGCAGAACTTAGGAACCAACTTAGTAGGAACCCTGCCTTTGCCCACATGTCTTAGTCACCTCTGGGACTCACCAGGTCTGAAGCTATCAGTGGCTGAGTAGAAATAGTACGCCAACAAGAATCCCAAGGCAGGGAGGAAGCACTTTTTCAGCAGAGCCATTAGGTAAGGACTTTCTCAGGGAGCTCTATGGGGCATGCACTCCTGAGAATGTTTTAGGAGCAGCTTTTAAATGCAAAGCTGCAGAAAGAGAGTACAACATAATAAAAAATTATTTGACTAGTTTAATAAATTAATGTTCAACTAGAAGGCAATTAGCATAGATAAATTTTGAACTTTGCTCAACACAAAGTACCTGGAGACTTACCAGGAAAACATGTGGCATTCTTTGTTGTATAGTCACAGATTTCTGAGCCTCCTCACCTTAGCAAGGCAGAACATCCTAATACCTGACTGTCTAGGGCACCAGGATTCAAATGAATCCACTGATATATCGACTGGATCCATAGGCCTGAGGTACCAGTGATCAGTCAGTCAGAAGAATGGAAGGAGGGTTGTAGTCAGGCCTGACCCCATAAATGTTGAGCTCAACTGTACACACATACATATAACACACGTGTGTATATGGGTGTATATGTATATATATTATATATACATGTTTATACACACACACACACACACACATATATATATATATATATATACATATGCACTCTTCATTCTCAGTCACCCCATGTGTTTAATCACTGTCAAGTGTTGTTACTTCTCAACATCTCTTGTATGGGTCACCTTCTCTCCTCATACTAAGACACCACCCCTAGTTCAGGCCCTCATTACTTTTTGCCTGAATGATTGCAATAGCCTTGAAATTGGGCTTCTTCCCTCAATTCTTTCCTTATTCCAATTTATTCTCCACAAAGCTGCCAAAGTAATTTTCCTCAACATCCTAGGTTCGACCGTTTTATTTCTCCTCCTGCTCAATAAACTCCAGTGTCTCTCTCTTATCTCTAGGCTCAACAGTACAGCCCTCTGTTTGGCCTTTAAAGCTGTTCACACCCTGGCCCCTCCTTATCTTTACAGTCTTATAAACTTTACAGGCCTCCAGGTACTCTGATACAGCCGTACCGGCCTCCTTGCTGTACTTCGCACTTCACATTCTCATTTCTGTCTTTGTGCACTAGCTGACTGTTCCCCATGCCTGGAAAGAGCAATACTCACGGCCTTTTAGAATCTCTGACTTCCTTCAAGATTCAATTCAAATTCTAGCCTTTCCTGGTCTTCTTTATGGCTAAGATTTTCCAATCCAAGGTTAGCTACTTTGCATCTTCTTCTGTATATGTTTTATATATACTTACTATGTATGTATTGTTTACCTCATTAGAATGTAAGCTTCTGGAGGACAGGGACTGTTTGTACTCCCAGGATTCGGCACAGTGCCTGGTACACATTAAGGGCTTAGTAAATGCTTGATGGTGGTTAACTGATTGATTTTGATGACTCTCCTAGACCACAGAGTTTGAAGCACATATTGAGTCAACTTTGGCAGGATGCCTGTGCTCCTTAGCCCATTTCTTTTCAAACATATGGTTTTATATGTATTATGTAAATAATATTTGTATATGAGTCTGTTCCTTCATTTGTAAAAACAGGGATAATAATACTTGCATTAGTAATCTCATAGGTGGTTTAAAATGCAAATTCAAGTAGTTGAAGGTCTGTTATGTAGAAGAACTTTTTCGAGGGCCAAGATGTTGTAGAGTAGTAGATTTTGTTTCAATATAAGAAAGAACTTAATGATGAGTGGTCCAAAAGAGGAATGGGTTACCTTAGGAGGGAGCAGATGCCCTTCATTTACTATCTTCAAGGAGTGACTCTATAACTTCTCATTTGAGATGGGAATCATTTGCTAGGGGTTGTTTGGATGGAATGGACACTGAGGTCCCTTCTGGTGCTGAGGTCCCTTGGGAACCTCAGTGTCATCCTTAACTCTATATATACATATGTATATGTATGTGTATATGTCCAGATATAGATATATTTGCAACTATCTACCTTTACATATAATTACATACATTATAATTATTATTACATTATGTATTTGGTTGAGATCTACATTTTAAGTATAGGGCATCTAGGTGGCACAGAGGATAGAGTGCCAGGCCTGGAGTCACCAGAGTTAAAATCTGGCCTCAGACACTAAGCAGCGTGGCACAATGGATAGAATATTGGACTTAGAATTAAGAAGACCGAAGATCACATCCCACCTACAATTTACCAGCTGCGAATGACCCTGGGCAAATTATTTAACTTCTCTGTTCCTCAGTTTTTCATCTGTAGAAGAAGGGTGCTGGACTAGTTGGCTTCCAAATTCCCTTCTGGCTCTAAACGTATGATCCTTTGTACCTATGAAAGCATGTTCCACAGAGAAAAGTGAGGTAGCTGGTCAACAAATTGGACAAATCATTGCACAGGTTACTTGATTTGCTCAGATAATTATTCACAACACGTTTTGAAAGAGCAGTAGGTTTTTTTTTTTTTTTTGAGGGGCAGGTTATCAATGTAGAGGGCAAGCTCCAGTAGAGTTTTTTATTTTATTATTTAAATTTTTTTTTCAGTTGCTAAACATTTATTTTTTCCCTCTCTACACCCTCAGCACTGGGAAAAAAAAGAAAAACAAAACTCTTGTAATAAATAAACAGTCAAGCCAAACAAGTCCCTACATTGGCCTTATCAAAAAAAATTGTTTCATTCTGCATTAGTCAATCTTCTCTCTGTCAGGAGGTGGGGAGTAGTCTTTACTTTTGGTCCTCTAGAATCAGGTTTGATTGTTGTATTGATCAGAGTGCTTAAGGCTTTCAAAATTGATCATTTTACATTGATGTCATAGAATACATTGTTCTCCTGGTTCTGCTTGCTTTGCATTAGTCTATACAAATCTTCTTGGGATATGTTTTTGATTGCAGTCTGTTCAAGATTTTCAGCAATGACCTGAATGAAGGTATAAATGATATACTTATCACATTTGTGGACTCCATGAAACTGGGAAACCCGGTTTTCCACATGTAAAATAGCCAGGCATTGCTGGACAATATTATTTCTATCTTCTAAATAAGTCTTTTGAAAAGATAAGTTTTCCAGGAGGTTCTGTTTTGCATTCACGTTGAACTCTTTAGGCAGATCCCATTCTCCTACTTGCTGGAATATGTAGAGAAAGCAAATCCATCCTTGCTCAACAGATAATAATAATATTTATAGCATATGTAACTCCTATAGCATATAAGATTTATAGCATGAAGTCTAGAGACCTCTGCACCAGCACGAAGAAAAACTTAATGAACATAGACATGTAGTAGTTCAGGTTTAATGATACTTCTAAAATATCAAAAGGGGTGGAGATGAGAGACTGGTTATATATCCTATTAAATCTGTAAGTTCCTCTACTTTCTCTAGAATTCTAGAAGTTTCCTTAATGATCCGTATTTTTACTTGAGAGCCAGTGACAGTTTTTACCTCCCTATTATATATTATAGTAATGTAGTTGATTGTTTTCTGTAGCTATTGTTTGGATAGTAGTTTGGCAAAAATATCCACACTTAGAAGTGGGGACCTGGATTTCAAGGGTAATATTTTTCTGTGGGACATTATTATCAGTAATTTTACATGGAACTAGGACAAGGAGGACCTGGGTTTAAATGTCCAATTTTGTCTTAAATCTGACGCCTAGGCACCTTTACAAATGGTAAATATGATCAGGAAGACAAAAAAAAAAAAGGAACAGGGCAAGCATCTTAATATCCATTTAGAAAATTATCTTGTTCCATTGCCTTGAGTTTAGCTGTCTATTTCATGAAGTAATCTTCTTCTGGGAAACATTTTCCCTATAATGCTGAGTTAAAAAAGATCTGTTCCAGATCACTGTTCACAAATCATCCAGATTTGTCTACTTACACTGAGATGGGCCTTTCTATCTTGTTTATAGGGCAGATTTGTAGAGGTGTGTGTGTGTGTGTGTGTGTAAAATAGGTCCACTTGCTAGGTTCCAAGTCATGAATTGCCTCTTGTAATCATTTCCTACTAGTGATAGGACTTAGTATATTTTAACAAGGCCTGACAAAACCTAATCACATTAGCCTTTGAGTAATTATTTCATATGATAAAAGTCTTATGGTGTTAATCTTACAATCATCAGTGCTAGAGAAGAAACATCAAACCAGGGTACCAGTAATTTATCTAAAAGAGAGTTTCATGTTTATATACCATTTATTCTTTCTGTCTTGCCCAAGACTTATAGGTGATATGGACAATGCAGTTTATAGGTTAGAATCTTTTTTCTTTGCTTTCAAATTTTTTTCCCCAATTACCTGGAACATCTAGTCATACAACAGAGTGAGAGAAAAGCTGATGTATGGCCAGGCTCCTGGAGGAAATTAGAGAAGATGAGGTCAGGTATAGAGAGGAATGGAGAAACTGAGGAAAGGAGAGCTGGAGATGTAGAGAAGTTTTGAAATGTGGTACAGGGGAGAATAAGAGAGGGGAATCTCACAATGGATGATTTCAATTTTCTGAGTAAAGTAGAAAGCAAAGTTATTCATACACAAAGGTATGGAGGTAGCATTGGGGGATTGAAGAGAGATGAAACAGATTTGGAATAGCTGTTGTGGGAGCATGATAGAGTCATCTGGAAGGACTAAAGAACTGCTGTGTAGCATCAAGGGTGAAGGTGAGATTTGATTTAGGATTTACGGTACTCCTAAAGGAGGCAACTCCTTTTACCAATGCAGATAAATAGCTACTTTACAACTTAAAGAGGTGACCTGGGGCACTGAAAGGTTAAGTGATTTGCCTGGAATCATACAGTCAATATAATTAGATAATATGAATTTTTTGGTGGGCCCAGCCTGCATGCTTCCTGTATTCTCTCCAGCCACATTCTGTGCTTGGTGGCTGTAGTGCTGTGACTCCCTCTGTAGTTCCACTTTCTTTTCATAGGTGATTCCAGGTGTTTCTTTTTTACTGCTTTCACCTCTCCACCCTCTGCAATCCACTATACTTTTTTTTTTAAGTTTGCTTTTGCTCCCAGCAGGTAGCCCCAGGTGCTATTCTCTAATCTTTAGGGAAAAATCTCCAAAGAGCTCTCATGGTCTGGAACGTATGTAGCCCTCTTTGAAGTGGAGGGAGCCGTAAGTCTTTTCTCTATGATGGCTGGGTTAGGCATCTATCACCCTTGGGAACACTCCTTACTTGTTCAGGAGCCGAAAGAATAATCCAATTACTTCTTACTTGGGACTCCTTACTTTAAAGTTTAAAGTGAGATTATTCAAATTATTCAAAGTTGTCAAAATTCTTTCTTGGAGGTAGGGAATGGATGATGGATCAGGAAAGGAGGCTGAGAAAGATCAATCAGAGAAGTGAGAGAAGAACTTGAAAAAGTGCTTTACCCGAGACTCGCTTTTAAAAATAAACAATCTTCAGACATCCATGTTCTCAGGCTGATATCATTTGATCAGACAAGGTGAACAGAAGGAAAGGAAAAGTTAGTATCTGATACATGTAATATTCTGTGTGGTAAATGATAAGAGTAATAATAATAGCTAACACTTATATAGTACTTAAAGAGTTGTAAAAATATGTCATCTCATTTGGTCCTCACAAACACCCCAGTGAGGTAGGCACTATTATTATTCTCATTGTATAGATGTAGAAAATAAGGCTGATACAGGTTAAGTGACTTATCCAGGGTCACACAGTAGGTGAAAATGCAGGTCTTTATTATTCTGAGTTCAATGCCACCTAGCTACCTTACTAGGCTGTAAACTCCATGAAGGTGGAGATGGGTTCTTCTCTAAACCTTGTATTTCATCCATTGTCTAGCACAGTGCTGTGCACAGAATAGGAACTTAGTAAATGTTGGACCCAACTGAATGACCAAACCCCTACTATTTGACAATGATCACTATTTTTCCTTTTAAGTGTTTACAAACCATTCATTTAAAAATTCATTTGACATTTCCACCAAGAATCAGTCAAGCTCATCAGCCTATAGTTTTGAAGAATCAACCTTTCTCCCATTTAAAAAAAATCAAGACAAATATAATGAATAATTGCTGTAGATACCAATATTACCTAAGATGGAGGCGCCCATGTGGGAAATTGCAGGGATTTGCTTCTGGGAGACAACATCTTGTGTTTCCCTATTATATGGGTGGGAATAGCCTCTTTCCATTGAATGCATAGCTGGTGTGGACCCCTTCCCAAACCATTATGAACTCCCAAAACCTGAGAAAGGCCTAACACCTGGACTGGTCAATCAGGAGAGACATTTTGGCTCACTCTGAGCTTAACCTACCGTACCGCTTTGCATGTTCTGGCATAATAGACATGTTTTAGTTTGCTCTCTGAGTGAATTCAAAATGTTCCTTCCTGTGTTAGCAACTGCAAGGCCAGATGAAGCTGACCAAGAGCATTCTTCTGTTTATGATCACTGAGGACAACACACCTTGACCCAAACACTATCTTGAATAATGGGACTTTTCTTATCTTGATATTCTATAGACACATGGTATGCTATATTGTGTCATGTTAATGATAGAAGAAACACAGACATCCTGAAGCTATAATTTTAATTGACACCTTGACATTCTCCTATTTTACTGTATTTACAACCTATCCTATTAAGAAATTATTTTCTCACTTTATGGTTAACACATATGAAGACTATAATTTTGGCTGACATAGGCATCCTGAGCCAGGAAGAGAGGGAGGGCTGAGAGGGAATTGCTCTGAAGATAGAAAATCCCCTTTGTCTGTCCATCCTTGGGTTCATTGTCTACAATGAACTTCCATGGATATCTCTATGTGCATGTTTCACAAGCTTTGAGAGAAATAACATACACACGCAGTCTAATTTTGTTTTTCTTTCTAAGAATGAACTTAGTAATGCCTGACATTAAAATAAACTTAAAACTCCCAGACAGGGACAGTCTCTCTCTCTCTTTTTCCTGCTGCATCCAGCAGGGGTAAAGGTTTTGTTCCTCCTTCCCTCCCAATATGGGTACCATGAACTAAGCTGGGTGGGGGGAAAAGATACTACCTGTCCCTCTCCCTTTTAGGCCCTGTGGCCCTGAGAATTAGGCCTGAGGTTTGGTCTGTTTTGCCTTTCCTTTTCAGTTCTAGGTGTAGGTGATGGAGTCCCCAGACCTGGACTTGAACCATGGTGGCCTTGGAGCCAGGATCCTAGGCTGGATATTGCTGCCAGCCCAGCATGGAAGTCCTAAGAAATCAGGGGACAAGCTGGGGAGATTTGGATTCGGAACTTGGTGGGACCATGCTATATGAGAACTGAATTAAACTGTAAACCTAATCTCTTTTCACTCTCCAGAGACTGAGGTCATGTAATTGGGGATTATGCTCTTCCCTTCTCTACCCACAAGCCTTGGGAATGGGGTAAATATTTAGTTTTGATATACTTTAAAGTAAATATTCCTTTGTAAACACTTATCTGAATGGTTAGTGGTTAAATGGAACTAGAATATTGTGGAACCTCCCAAACTGGGAGAATGCCTTTGGTGGCAGGGGCTTGAGCCAATGGTATATACTAGATATCCCCAGCTACCTTAAGATTACTGGAGAATGGGGTGGCTGCTTTTGGAGTTTCTGGTCCATAGACTGAGGAGGAATCAAGTGGCTGATCAGAGGGGGATTGCAGGGATCTCTTTGCTGGTGCTGAGACAGGATTCTCTTGTTTTACCCATGCTTGGATCTGGGTCACAGTTCTGGGTGGTGGTCCTGGGGTGAGGAGGAGCGCTGGCATGGTGGAGCTTGTAGTGGCAGTAGAGAGGGAATCCTCCTCACGGTTCCAAGGCGGAAAAGAGTGCTTATGGTCACTCATAGACCAGAGTACAGACCAGGAAAGGAGTTAAACACCTTGCCTTTGATCATAGCACCCTGGAAGAACTGAAAATTTACAGGTCCCTAGAAGTATCTCTGAAAACAACTGCACAAAACCCCCGAAGCTTGGGACAGTACATTCTCAACAATGGAAATAGATTCCTACCTTAACAAAGAGTTTATAACTCAAATAATTGGCTGGGATTATGAGCAATAAAAGTCAGACCATAGAATCTTTCTGTAGTGACAAAGATGATCAAAACATACAACCAGAAAAAGACAACAAAGTCAAAGCTCCTACATCCAAAGCCTCCAAGAAAAATATGAATTGGTCCCAGGCCATGGAAGAGCTCAAAAAGGAGTTTGAGAAGCAAGTAAGAGAAGTAGAGGAAAAACTGGGAAGAGAAATAAGAGTGATGCGAGAAAATCATGAAAACCAAGTCAACAGCTTGTTAAAGGAGACCTAAAAAAATACTGAAGAAAATAACACCTTAAAAAATAACCTAACTCAAATGGCAGAAGAGGTCCAAAAAGTCAATGAGGAGAAGAATGCTTTAAAAAGCAGAATTGGCCAAATGGAAAAGGAAGTCCAAAAGCTCACTGAAGAAAATACATCCTTAAAAATTAGAATGAAGCAAATGGAAGCTAGTGACTTTGTGAAAAATCAAGACATTGTAAAACAAAACCAAAAGAATGAAAAAATAGAAAACAATGTGAAATATCTCATTGGAAAAACAACCAATATGAAAAAAGAAAAGAATACTGGAGAACCCTGGGGGAGAAGTTAAATGTAAAGTACCTGACCTTGAGACGGTGGGAGACAGGGTAGTGGCCTTATATAACCTTTCCCCTTCCCCAGCATTCCACAAATTTTCAAAGATCCTTGTTTCAGCAGTTCTTCTGGATTTGATGAACTGACAGATTACTGATAGGCAATGGGCAAAGAAAGGTAATGGGCAAAATATGCAATATGAGGCAAACAATTCTGGATTTTGCCAATGTGAGAATTTTTAACTATGAATATTTGTAGAAGAATTTTGTTTTCTCTCATTTTTTTTTCTACTGGAGGGGGGGATGTGGGAGGGAGAGAAAATAAAGTTTTAATAAAAAAATAAAAGGAATTTTTCAATTCATCTCTTCAGTCAGCAAGAGAGCCAGCGAAAGAGGAAGATTACAGCTTTTGAGAAAAAAAATTCTACCAAACTGCACTGTGTAGACAGCCTCCGATTGCTTTAAAAAAAATAAGTTTAGGTCCTGAGTAGAGGAATAAAACCACTGCCAACAGAATAATTCTATCACATCATTCTTGAAAATTCACCAGAAAGCATGGGTTATAGAGGGCTGAACATACTTTTAAAAGTAAAGTAACATAGAAAGAGAAATATCTATAATATTCATTACATATTAGCTTATACTATAATATTACATATTTAAACAATTAAAACATTTGAGTAATTAAGGAGGAAAGGAGAGTTGGGGTCGGAGTTTGGTGATGCTAGTAATCTCTGCTTTCCGTGGTTTGTTTTCCTTCCACATGTGCATGGACGAAGGAGATCTCTCTCCTACCAGCAATGGCAGAGAAGCTCTGACTCAGTAGAAGATACCCAGAGGATTGAGTTTGAAAGGGATAACATACCCATGAAGTTTAGTGAAGTGACCTGCCTGACAGATGTGCTGGAAGATCATGAAAGGGGCATATTAGCCTTTCTAGACACAGAGAAAGAGGGAACATAAAACAAAACCTTCCAGACTGATTTGTCCTGTATAGAGACTGGGTTATGTTTGCTCTGTGTATTACCCACAGAGTCATTCGAAGTTTCATAAATTAGGTGTTTAGAGATCTGCTGGATGGGGGCTAGGGAATGGTATGTGGTGGCATGTCTTGATGGTGACCTTGTCTCCTCAGCACGCTGAATTATTCCAAGCTATTTTCCAATGTTTATGTCAGTGCCAACCTTTTCATGAGATGCCAATATGAGGAGAATCTGAACCCTGATCTCTGTGGATACAAAGTCCAGCACTCTTTCCCTGTTATACTGCTTCACATGCAATCTGATAACTGACCACCCTTTCACCTCTATAACATCTTCCCTTTCAACCCCTGGTATGACCTTCTGTGTACTTTTCCATCAGTCTGTACCCCTGGTTAAGGGAACTCTTTCTCTCTAGACCTGAGCACCCATGTCCATACACAGTTCTCCACCTCTATGTTTTTCCTACAAGTTCCTATTCATTCAGCCTTGCTGTCAAAGACTTCAGATTACTCTTTCCATTTTCTACCCAATGGGTTCCTGGTGGTTTAGTGGTGGAAACGTCCTTTGAAAATGATATTTGTGAGAACATTATGAAATGCAAAATGGATAATTTTAATTATATCAAATTGAAAAGTTTTTGCACAAAGTCAATGCAAACAAGATTAGGAGGGAAGCAGAAAACTGGGAAAGAATTTTTACAACCAGTATCTCTAATAAGGGCCTCATTTCTAAAATATATAGAGAACTAAGTCAAATTTATAAGAATACAAGTCGTTCCCCAATTGATAAGTGGTCAAAGGATTTGAACAGGCAGTTCTCAGATGAAGAAATTAAAGTCATCTATAGTTATATAAAAAAAATGCTCTAAATCACTATTGATTAGAGAAATGCAAATCAGAACAACTCTGAGGTACCACATCACACCTATCAGATTGGCCAACATGACAAAACAGGAAAATGATAAATGTTAGAGAAGATGTGGAAAAATTGGAACAGTAATGAATTGTTGGTGGAGTTGTGAAATGATCCAACCATTTAGTAGAGCAATTTGGAACTATGCCCAAAGGGCTATAAAAATATGCATACCCTTTGACCCAGCAATAGCACTTCTAGGGCTGTATCCTAAAGAAATCATATGAATGGGAAAAGGACCCACATGTACAAAAATATTTATAGCAACTCTTTTTGTGGTGGCAAAGAATTGGAAACTGAGAGGATGCCCATCATTTGGGGAATGGTTGAACAAGTTGTGGTATATGAATGTAATGAAATACTACTGTGCTATAAGAAATGATGAGCAGGCAGACTTCAGAAAAACCTGGAAAGACTTGTATGGACTGATGCTGAGTGAAGTGAGCAGAACCAGTAGAACATTGTACACAATAACAGCCATGTGGTACAATGACTAACTTTGATAGAGTTAGCCCTTCTCAGCAGTGCAAGGATCTAAGACATTTCCAAAAGTCTCATGATGGAAAATGCTATCCACATCCAAAGAAAGAACTATGGAGTTTGAATGTAGATTGAAGCATACTATTTGCCCTTTTTTTCTTCTGTTTTGTTTTGTTTCCTCTTTCTTTTTTTGTGGTTCCTCCTATTGGTTCTAATTCTTCCTTACAACATGACTAATGTGAAAATGTTTAATAGAAATGTTTATGTATAGCCTATATCTGGTTGTGCACCATCTTGGGAAGAGAGGTGCGGAGGGAGGGGGAGAAAAATTTAAAACTCAAAAGCTTATGGAAGTGATTGTTGATAACTAAAATAAACTAATTAAAAAAAAAAGAAAATGACATTCGTTATTTACTTTTGTTGATTTGTAGGTCTGTACTACTAAGGGTTTTAAAAGGCCCTTGCCAGCAGAGGGAGCCTTAGGCTCAAGAAAAGGCAAGTAAACTGTAGGAAGTTGAGATTACCAACTTTATCAAACCCTGGCCTCTACTCTCCTTCCTTCCTTAACTACTCACATTTCCTAATTGTTTAGATATGTAATTTTACAGTAAAATCTAGATGTAAATGGACATTAATAAATGTTTCTCTGTTTATGATACCTTTTTTTTTTTTGGTGAGGCAGTTGGGGTTAAGTGACTTGCCCAGAGTCACACAGCTAGTGAGTGTTATGTGTCTGAGGCCAGATTTGAACTCAAGTCCTCCTGACTCCAGGGCCGGTGCTCTATCCATTGCACCACTTAGCTGCCCCAATACTTTCTTTTAAAATTACGTTCAGCCCTCTATAATCCATGCTTCCTGGTGAACTTTCAAGAATGGAGTGGTAGAATTGTTCTGTTGGCAGTGTTTTTTTTTTTTTTTAAATTAATTTATTTATTTTTGGTTTTCAGCATTTACTTTTATAAGATTTTGAGTTCTAAATTTTCCCCCCTGCCCCCTGCCCAAGACAGCAAGTAATTTGATAAACACATTTTCACATTAGTTATGTTGTGAAAGAAGAATCAGAACAAAAAGGAAAAACCATGAGAAAGAAAAAAAAAACAAAAGAAAGTGAGAATAGTATGTTTAAATCTACATTCAGACTCCATAGTTCTTTCTCTGTATTGGATAGCATTTTCCATCATGAGCCTTTTGGAATTGTCTTAGATAATTTTATTGCTGAGAAGAGCTAAGTCTATTGAAGTCAGTCAATTGTACAATGTTGCTGTTAATGTGTGAGACATTCTCCCGGTTCTGCTTCACTTCACTCAGCAACAGTTCATGGAAAATTTTCCAGGTTTTTCTGAAATCCGCCTGCTCATTACTTCTTATGGAACAGTATTATTCCATTACATTCGTATACCATAACTTATTCAGCCATTCCCCAATTGATAGGCATCTCTCAGTTTCCAATTCTTCATTGGCAGTGGCTTTATTCGTTTACTCAAGGCCTAGTCATAAAAAAAAAAAAACTACAGTAGGAGTATGCCTAGACAGTGTGGTTTGATAGCATCAAAAGACACTCTATCCCCCAAATATCTTTGCCATTGTCCTGTCATAGCACCTAGACCTTGGCCAGTGCATACCTGAAGCAACTTGTTACTTAAAGAAGCCATTCATCTTGTCTCATGAAAAGGAGAATCAGAGCTCTTAGAGGCAAATAACAGCCAGAAAAGTATAAAGCCACGGACCCAGGGAAACTTCAAGGTGAATGAGAAAAAAAAGTTAACCAAAGAGACAGTGGAAGTACATAATGAACTGCACAATTAGGGACATTGGAAAATCCCTACCTTGGGGCAATAACTGTTCTGTCTCCTGTGAGGGTGAGGCGAGAAAGAAAAACAAAGGGGCCAGGGTACAAGATCTACAAGACAATAATATAGAAAATATTTAGAAGAAGGAACCCAAAATTGAGACCTTAGAAGCTTTAATTCCACAAGGAATGGAGACTAAAGAAAGAATAAAGAAATGTAAGGGCTATGAATTAAAGAATAAAAGTCTAGAATAAACAGAAAGGGGAGATATATAGTGAAGAGAAAGAAGGAAAGAAATCCTTTTTAGAAAAAGCAGAAAATGAAATTTAAAAAAGTAACAAACAGAGGCAGGTAGGTGGCACAGTGGATAAAGCACCGGCCCTGAAGTCAGGAGGATCTGAGTTCAAATCCAGTCTCAAACATATAACACTCACTAGCTGTGCGACTCTGGGCAAGTCACTTAACCCCAATTGCCTCACCAAAAAAAAAAAAAAACAAAAACCAAAAACTAACAAACATAATAAAACAATTTGAAGGAGAGGAGACAAGGGGGGATTCCACTTGACTTCTTAACTGAGAGGAAAATAAGACTAGAAGAATTAAATAACTAGAGAAAATCAAGAAAGAAAAAGGACCTAATAAGGAAAACTCCAAAATCAGGGAAAGTGGTAACAAATAGGAGAGTGACTTGGGAGTGAAGAGAAGAGAGCTGGTGGGAATTAGATTCCTTAAAATATATTAAGCTAAAATAACTGAAGGGACATGGTACTGTGTTTATAGAGGAAGAGGGAAAAAAATCATAAATTGGGAAAAACCCAATATCACAGACAAATGAAGAAAAATACAGATCTAACGCATAGAAATTTTAATGGGAATGGATTAAACAATCCAATAAGATGAAAAAAGACAGATTAGATAAGAAAGCAAAATCAGACAATCTGTTGCTTACAAGAAACAGTAAAAAAAAGATGTGCATAGAATAAAAATGAAGGACTAGAAAAAATTACTATGCATTAAGTGAATTTGGAAAAAAAACCATTCAAAACATAAAACAGAGATAAATGCCCAAAATACATTATACCAAAAGGAACCATAACAATAAATCATTATCATTATTAAATCTGTATGCTCCAAATGCTATAGCACCTAAATTCATAAAGGAAATATTAACTGAACTACAGAAGGACAAAGACTAAAACAATAATGACAGGAGATTTCAACATACTTTTCTTAGCTTTGGATAAGTCTAACAGAAAACTGGACAAGTTGCTAGAGAAACTAAAGGCAAAAGACTTGTGGCATCTTCCGAATAGGACTGCAAAAGGATATGCATAATTTTTCAACACGACAAGCAATTTTTAAAAAATGACCATGTGTTAGAGTGCAGAGATATTGCAAACAAATGTAAGAAGGCAAAAGTAGTAAATACACCCTTTACAGACTATAACAAAACAACAAAAATACATTAATGAAATAGAAAATGAGAGGGTTAATGACCTGAATGTATATTTAAAAATTAGAAACCCAACAAAATAAACCAACCTAAAATAAAAATAAAAGAGAAGGTATTAAACATCAGAGGAAAGATAGATAAATTGGAAACAAAATTCTAGAAATGATAAATAAAACTAACCTTTAACTTCTCTGATTAAAAAGAAGAGGACAGAAAATCAAATCAACAAAAAAGTAAATGAACAAAGTCAAATCAAAACAAAACTAAGAGAAATGAAAAGAATTATAAGAACTTATGCATAATTATAATAAAAATATAATGTGTGTGTGTTTATAGCAGTGAAGTGGCACAGTGGAGAGTGCGCCAGACCTGGAGTCAGGAAGACCTGAGTTCAAATCTGGCATCAGACACTTGCTAGCTGTGTGACACTGGGCAAATCACTTAACCTTGTTTGCCTCAGTTTCCTCATCTGTAAAATGAATTGGAGAAAGAAATGGCAAACCACTCTGCTATCTTTGCAAAGAAAACCCCAAATGGAGTCATGAAGAGTCAGACACAACTAAAACAACTGAACAATTACTTACCTCTATATCTATCTATCTATCTATCTATCTATCTATCTATCTATCTGTCTGTCTGTCTGTCTGTCTGTCTGTCTGTCTGTCTGTCTGTCTATCTATCTACCTACCTACCTACCTATCTATCTAAATTGAGAATGGAAAAGGATACTTTCAAAAATATAAAAAATCAGCACCATCAGAAGACTAATTAAGATCTTAATCAAATTCAGAAAAAGAAATAGAACGTGTTGCAAAGGAATTACCGAATGAAGACTATTGCATTAATAGGCTTATACTCTAAGAAAATCATTGAAAAGAAAAAATTCCCTATGTACACCAAAATATTTATTTTGCAGCATTTTTTTTTGTGATAGAAAAATTGCAAACAAGGTCAATGTCTTTTGATTGGGGAATGACTAAATAAATTTGAATTTGTTCCATTGTTACATGAATGTAATAGAATATTACTGTGGTATAAGAAATGATTTATGTGACAAAGACAGAGAGAGAAGCATGGAAATATTGACATGACTTGATGCAAAGCCAAGAAAACAATATGCACAATATAGAGAGAACTACTACACACACACACACACACACACACACAAATGAAAATCAAAAGTGAATGTCATAAAATTATAAAAAGCAAGCATGTCTTGAAAGTGGAGATATGAGATGACACTCTGATCCCATTTGTGAAAGTGGAAGGTCCATCAGTGTTGTACATTACAATATTTTCAGAATTTTTCTCTGCCTTGATCAGTTATACTATTTTCCTCCTTGGAAAGATCAGTTTCCATTGAGTGATGAGCTCAGAAGCTGACTTGAAATTGCACTAAAAAATGAGAGGTAAGGAAGTAGAGATTCCCCCTTTCTCCACCACAATTTCTTTTTCCTCTAAATTTCTGTAGTATTTTGCACCAGTCCGAGGCCATTGACTATCTTGTGTTGCAGTAATTCGCATATTTATTTTATGTTTCTGCAAGATTGTAAACGTTTGAGGACCAGATTTTGATTTACTAATCCCAACTCTTCAAAGGCCTAAAAGCTTGGCAGTGTCATTCCCCAATGGATTTTAAAAAATATGGGTTGGATAAATTTGTTGAAAGGGTAGTTCTTTGGCTAGCTAACACATCAGGAGACAATTTTATCTAGTGGATTCAACCCATTATCACAATTACTGGGGTTAAAATTCAAAGGCTTTGATGGAGATTTGGAATAGAGGGGAAGGATGGACAAAGAGGTCAGGGTCCTAGGCTGATGAAGCTCAGATAGAATTTTTTTTTTTAGTGAAGCAATTGGGGTTAAGTGACTTGCCCAGAGTCATACAGCTAGTGGGTGTTATGTGTCCGAGACCGGATTTGAGCTCATGTCCTCCTGAATCCAGGGCCAGTGCTCTATCTGCTGCACCACCTAGCTGCCCCTCTCAGATAGAATTTGTCTACAAATGTTATTTTACAATTTTCACAGGCGTTATAGGTTCAGAGGGCGTTTAGTGCAACTCTCTCATTTTAGAAATGAAGAAACTGAGACCCAAGTCAGATAGCTAAAAAGTAGCTGGGGTTAGAATTGTATTAGGTCATTTTAACTCCAATTCATTTTTCCCAAAAAATACTGTATTAATAATAGTTTATAAGTAGAATTGATATAATGTCTACTGTGTGTCAGGTACTGTGCTAAGCAATTTACAAATACTATCTCATTTGATCCTCACAACCACTGTATGAGGTAGGTGCTATTATTATACCCATTTTTTTTTAGTTGAGGGAAAATGCAAACAGAGGTTAAATGACTTGCCCAATGTCACAAAGTTAGTAAATGTCTGAAATTAGATCTGAATTCAGGTCTTTCTGACTCCAGGTCCAGTACTTTATGCACTATGGCACCACTTAGCTGTTGTATTAATTTTAGCTTATTTTGTACAGCTCTTTGCTGGCCTAAATAACTCAGCTGCAGTAACATCACACCAACCATATTCACAGTAGATTGTGAAGCAATCAGTCATTCAACAAGCAGGAATTAAATGCCTATTATGTACCAGGCACTCTGCAGAAAGTCAATGATCTAACTGATATTATAAAAAGTTCAGTGGATAGAGTTCCAAGTCTGGAGTCTGGAAGATCTCAGGTCTAATCTGGTCTTGAACATTTACTAGCTGGATGATCTTGGGCAAGTCTTTTAATCCCTGTTTTTCTTGGTTTGTAAAGTGGGGACAATAATAGCATCTACCTTGCAGGATGTTGTGAGGATCAAATGAGATAATTTATATATATAATATATATATATATATGCATATATATATGTATTATACAGTCAAACCAACAATAGCATCTTCCTCCTTGTCAGTTATCAGCTTGGGAAAGTGAATGGAAATGAGTGATTAATTCAGCCACATTTATTCCTTATTCTTGACTTGGGGAGATAAGTCATGGAAAAACAAACCCAAACAAGAAGACATGATTTGATCTTGTCCTTGAGGAACTTACAATCTAGCCAAGGAAACAGAACATACACACGTGAAAAAGGTGCAGTATTTGCCGCATGAGGAATGTTTATGGAGACTCTGAATGTTCACCCTGGATAAGAGAAGACATGAGAGGTATCTTCAAGTGTTTGAAGGACTGTCTTTTAGAAGGACTCATCTTATTCTGATTGGTCCTAAAAAGCAGAACTTTGGCACAAAGGGTGGAAGTTTTGAGAAAATAGGTTTTAGCTCAATGTAAGAGATGATTTTCTAACAATTAGAGCTTTTTCAATATAGAATAAGCTTTTTGTGTACGTTGTGAGCTCCTCATTATGAGCTGTGTTCAAGAAGTCTCATGATGACTTATTGGAAATTTTGCCGAAGAGAGAGGGATGTAGGGAACATAGGATCATAGATTTAGAGTTAGAAGAGACCTCAGAGGACATCTCATCTAACCCCCTTATTTTTCAGATGAGGAAACTGAGGCTTAGAAAGATTTAGGGCCTTACCCAAAGTCGTATAGGTTGTGAGTGGCAGAGGTGGCATTTGAACACCAGTCCTCTCTGTACTATACCATGTCTTTTCCCTAAGTGTCCTTTCCACAGAATCTTAAAGTAGGAAGGGATGTCAGAGATCATGTAGTCCCATTCATGACTGAACAAACATCCCTTCTGATATTTATGTGTGTGGGGAAGTTTAACATAAGGACAGTTTCAGTGGATCTTTCTTCTGTACTAGATGACTGCTAAGGTACTTCCAACTCTATCTATAAGGCAATAAACGAGTGCAAATTGGTATCTAATGCAAACACAGTCTAAGTGTACTTTGCCTTAGACAAACATGATGTGTTACTGAATTTTCACAAAGAATAAATTAGGCAATTATTTACATTATAAAAAATTCTCTACTTTATCAGAGGACTGACCACAGGATTATTTTAAATAGCAATCCCACCATGCAGTTTCAAAGTAAAGGTCAATTAAATCTTATAGTTAGAAAGGGCACATGACTTTTTGTTTTGATTTTTAAAATTCCAAATCACAGAATTTTAGCGCAGGAAGGGCTATCAGAGATCATCTAGTCCACTTGATGCCAGCACAGGCATCCCTTTGGTGAGGGGTGTGGGTCGGAGAGGGGGGGATGTTCACTATAAGGATGGTTTCAGTGGTTGTGCTTGGGAGAGTTAGTGAGTCAGTGTGGGCTGAGCAGAGCTATAACTAGGGTAGGGTGATCAGGGCTTTATCCCAGGTCATCACCCCAGTACCGATATACAGAAGATAATTCCTCTCTAGAAATATACTTTCTCCTCATTGTAGAATGGAGTTTAGGAGCGGCTAAGTGGCACAATGGATAGAGCACCAGCCCTGAAGTCAGGAGGACCTGAGTTCAAATCTGGCCTCAGACCAAACACTTGACACTTACTAGCTGTGTGACCCTGGGCAAGTCATTTAACCCCAATTGCCTAAAAAAAAAAAAATGGAGTTTGCCATTGACACATCTTGCTTCTTGAGCTCCTTCACTAGATTATAATACATGGAGGGATCCCACTTCCAGAGTCCTATTACCATGGCACCCTTTCACCAGGGCTCACCTCCTCACCTAACCTCTGTATAGGTGCAGGCTAAATTCTCTGAGAGAAAGATCATCTTGTTTCCCAGTACCTGTGGTCAAATTGTCCTCTGTGCTGCTGCAACTACTCCCCTCTCACCTTCCTCCCTGCCTCCCCAGTTGGATTGTCTTCCATATTGTTGCAACTCTTCTCCTCACCTCATATACCCTACTGAACTGTTTTTGACTTAGAGGAAAGAATTCCCAGTAACAGCCCTGGGATAATATAATATACCCTTCATGTCTGTACTATGTGGTTCAACACTTAATAACATACTGTCTTACACTGTTTTCTAAGCTTTGTGTATGTGAATCTTGTGTTCACTGCTGGTCCCTCAACTAGAATGTAAGCTCTCAGAGGGTAGGGACAATGTCTTCTGTAGCATCCTCCATAGCAACTAACATGATGCTAGGCAAATAGTAAATAATTATTGACTGATTGCTGTGGTTTGGAGAAGAAAGAAAGGAAGTTTTACCTGAAGGTTGGAAAAAGGGGGATGGGTTAGAGATGATCTACTATTAATTTTTTAATCTGGATCATGTCAAAGCCTAACACATTTTATATGTTATCTGTTTTTGTCTCTTCTCTAATCAGGATTTTTTTTGTTTTTTTTTGTTTTTTTGTTTTTGTTTTTTGTTCTGTTTTTAGGCAATTGGGGTTAAGTGACTTGCCCAGGGTCACACAGCTAGTAAGTGTCAAGTGTTTGGTCTGAGGCTGGATTTGAACTTAGGTACTGATCAGGATTTTTTTCAATCAAAATATGGAAGGCATACTCATTAAATTTGCCTAAAGCTGGGAGGCTCAAATCAAGGTTCAAAAAGATCTCAACAGGTTAAGACATTGGTCTCAAACGAGCACCATTCCCCATTTACTAGGACAGTGCCTTCTTTGTATTTCATAGACACTAACATTTGTTTAATAAATGTCAAGTACTGTGCTTAGGTTCAAAATGTCACCTGACTGGGTCTGGAATTCTACAACTTGGATAGATAACAGTTCACAATAATGAAACTTTTTATGCTTGAATGTCTAAGAGAAATGTATTGCTATTGACTAGAAATGGGAAAAGGCAATGTGGCATAGTCGATTGACTGCTGGGCTTAACTTCAGGAAGATCTGGTTTCCAATCCTTTCTATGACACTTAATAGCTGTGTGACCCTGGGTAAATCACTCAAGCCTCAATTTCTTCATTTGTAAAATGATAACATTGCACCAGATGGCCTCTTAAAGTTCCTTCCAGCTATAAATCTAGGATCCTATTGTAAGATTGGAGAAGAAAACCTCACTCTAATGAATGTGGAGGCATAGACTCCAGGCAGCTAGATGGCTCAATGGGCCTGGAGTCAGGAAGACCTGAGTTCAAATCTGCCCTCAGACACTTGCTAACTGTGATCCTGGGTGAGTCACTTAACTTTGCTTGCCTTAATTCACTGGAGAAGGAAATGGCAAACCATTCCAGTATCTTTGCCAAGAAAACCCCATGGACATTATGGTTCATGGTGTCATGAAAGGTGGCCGTGGCTGAACAACAACATAGACCCCCAGACTTCTTCTTTGAATTAATTAAAGTTACAAATGAGTGTGAACTTAGTCCTTAATCAGTTTGGAAGAAAGGAAGGGTAAAATCAGATGATACCACACAGGAAATGTATTGGGATTAATGGGATTAATGCAAAGAATCAGACATATTCCTGGACATATGTGTATTTTAGCAGCAGATCTTAGCAGGAACATGCCAATAATAAGCCAATATAAGGACAGTTGAGGGAATTGTCCTCAGGTAGGGAACACTGAGTTTTTTCCTTTATTTTTCCACTTCCTGTAGGAAAAACATGTGAACCTTATAAAGGTCAGAACATTTACACTTGGCCTTTCCATCTTTGTAAATAACAATGTCCCCAGAGCACCAGGTGCCCCCATGGATAATTTCTATGCTGATTATTCTAAGATCTGTTTATCTAGCCCTAACATCTCTCTTAACCTCTAGACCTGCATCTCCAGCTACTTGGACATCTCAAACTGGATGGTCCAGAGACATCCTAAACTCAACATATGTAAGACTGAACTCATTATCTTTCTCCTCAAACCTTTCTTCTTTCTAAAAAGGTTTTACTATCAAGGACACCACCATCCTCCCAGTCACGGAGGCTAGCAGCCTAGGTGACATCCTTGACTCCTCATTCTCACTGCCTTTTCCCTCCCCCTCATAGCCACTTTCTTGCCAAGTCATTTCAATTTTAGCTTCTCACCATATTTCATGTACACCTCCTTCTCTTCTCTGACACTGCCATAACCCTGATTCAGGCCTTCATCACCTCATGCCTGGACTATTGAAAAAGCCTGCTGGTAGGTGTCCCTGCCTCCTCTATCCTTACTCTAGTCCATCTTCCACTAAGCTGTCAAATTAAACTTCCTGTGAAGTAAAGATCTGATGATGTCACTCCCACCCCTAACCCCCATTAAATAAACTCCAGTGGTTCCATATCACTTCTAGGATCCTCTATTTGGCATTCAAAACCCTTTACAGTGTGGCCCCCCATATACTCCTTACACCTTACTCTCCTCCATGTTGGCTGGTTGGTTGTTATCCTTCATTCTCAAAGAGGACCAAAATGACGTCACTACATTGGGGTCTGATTGTGGCTGACCAGACCAATACCAGTTTGGAAGGGTCTACCACAGATGAGGCACAAATAGTCCCCTCCATGTACTCTGTGATCCAGTGACACTGGCCTCCTCTTCAGACAAGACACTCTTATCTCCTAACATAACTTCAGGCATTTTCAGTGGTTATTGGCCCGGGCTTGAAATACTCTCTCTACCCATCTCTACTTCTTGGCTTCCCTAGCTTTCTTCAAGTCCCAGAAAAAATCTCATCTTTTATGATTTCCTTTAATAAATTTCCTTTCCTGATCTCCTTTAATGTGAGTCCTTTTCCTCTGTTGATTAGCTCCAATTTATCTTGTACATATATCTTGTTTCTACATAATGATTTGCCTGTCATCCTCCCCCATTAGACTCAGTAGGTCAATAAACATTTACTAAGCACCTACTACGTGTCAGGCACTGTGTACTAAGTGCTGGGGATACACAAATAGTCCAAAGATAGTCTCTGTGCTCAAGGAGCTTATAATCTAATGGTGGAGACAAGGAAACCAATATGTACAAACAAGTTATTTATAAGATAAATATGAAAATAATTAGGAGAGGGAAGGCACTATCAGTAAGAGGGATTGGGAAAGCCTTTCTGTAGAATATGGGCTTTTAGTTGGGACTGAAAGGAATGAGTTTCCCATGAGTGTCTTGAAAGCAAGGGCTGTCTTTTGCTTTTCTTTGTGTCTCCCACTGCTTAGGACAGTGCCTGTCACACAGTAGGCACTTAATAAATGCCTATTGTCTGGCTGACTGACTGACTAATAGCAGTGTTCACATCTTGAATGGAGAAACATGCCAAGTTGAAACCAAACGAAAAAAGGCAGTTTCTGCACAAACCCTTGATGACCAATCAGAGAGCCATACAAGGGGAAACTTAATGAGTGCTCCATCAAGGGAGAAAAGAACTTTCAGGAACCAGAATCTGTGAATTCCTCTTTGGCCATGTGTGCAATCTCTAAGCTTGAGCCCACTTTTCCAATGGAGCATATGTATAACTGTGGATAAGTGTGTCTCAAACTTTGGGGAGGGATTGTTCTTTGCAAACACTTTTCATTTTATACCTACTCAGTAAATGCTTCTTTTTAAAAGCTAATTAATTCTGTCTTAATAATTGATAATTGGTGATTAATGATAAGTACACCAGATGGAAGTTCATGAGTGGATAACATTAGAAACCCCTCAATCCCTCAGGGTCTCCCTGATAGTTCTGAGGGGAGAATTAGTTTGCCACCCTTTTAGGGAGTCAACCTGCCAGTATGAGCAGGAGTTGGGAAGTACCCGAAGAAGAAGATGTTATGCTATTATGACTTTTGTTTTAAACATGTTGAATAGTGAAAGATAAGCCTGTAAGGTAGGTTAGAGACATCATATATAGTGCCTTGAGGTCAGATATGTTCCAAAGTTATCTACAGTCTGGTTCCAAATGCCTTTCTGGGTTTGTATATCACTAGCTGTGGAGTCAGAAGACTTGGGTATTAATCTCTGAGGCTTACTACCTGCATGTTGTGGGCAAGTCTTTTAACTTCCCTGGTCCCAAGTTTGTTATCTGTAAAAGGAGAGGGTTGGACTAGAGGGCCTTTGAAATTCCTCCCAGCTCTAAATTAGCTCTATTAGAAAATTAGCTCTATTATCTTATGATGCTGAATAATAAAGCCAAGCTGGACCTGCATGTATTCTCTAAACAGTTTTTATTTTGTTGGTTACATGTCTTTTCTCATGCCATTTCCTCTGCCTGGGGAGCCCTTTGCCTGTCAAAACCCATTATTTAAAGCCTCTGTGAGATTCTACCTTTTCCATGAGACTTATAACCAGGAAGAGATAAGTGAGGCTTGGCTTGATTTAGAGGGCACCAAATCAATGCCACAGACATTGAAGTCTCTACAGCTCACACCAATGAATGCAACACAGGATGGGCAAGAATGCCAACACTATGGGCTTTGTCTCATCCACCAGGGGCTAGAGATGTCAGACATTACTCCTTCCCTTGGGATACTTTAGCTATGTGGGACCATATTTAAAATCTTCTTTCTTTCTTTCTTTTTGGCCAGGCAATGGGGTTAAATGACTTGCCCAAGGTCACACAGCTAGTAAGTGTTATGTGTTTGAGGTCATATTTGAACTCAGGTCCTCCTGAATCCAGGGCTGGTGCTCTATCCACTGCACCACCTAGCTGCCCCCTAAAATCTCCTTTTTAGTAAAACTAAGGATAATAAAAATAATCTTTTCCTCTAAAATTCTTTCTAAAATCCTTGGAAAAGTGAGTGATAGGTCAGGACAAAAAGGAAAAAAGGCCCTTCAATAACTGAATAGATCAAGTGTGATAACCAGATATTTAACAGAATACCTTGATTCTGGATATGATCATTGCCTTCCTCCACTTCTGAAGCAATGGTACTATGACCCACACAAGTCAAGGGGACATTCTCATCGTTTCCTATATATATTCTCTATTGGGATCTGTGAAAGGGACCCCATTGGTTCCTCTAGGACAGTGGTTCAGGAGATAGAGCTGTCATTGCTCAACTACTTAGAATGTTAATTCAGAACTGTGTTGTTACATATCTTGGTATACTTTCTCAGACTGCTACAAATGTTGCTTAAAATTTGGCTGGTTGGGGGGCAGAGAGTCATGTTGGAGGACATGGAGAATGCCAGTTTAGACATCTCTTTCTCCAACCTAGATATGGTTTGGGTATAGATTAATGCTAAACTAAATAAAATTGCTTCTGGCAAACTTGAACCTGAATTGTAGAGTATTAGAAATATTTATTTTTTTCTTCAATAGTTAAAATATTCTAGGTTCCTCTCACCCAAATCAAGGCTGGGAGGGGTAGTGTGATGTAGGGATAAGAATGGCAGTCAGCCTTAAAACACACACACACACACACACACACACGCATACACACACATACACACACACACAAGATGGGGATGACAACATTTGAACGTACATCTGCTCAGCTTGAGTTGGGTGGCAAATAAGCTCCTTCTCCCACTGACTGCTTCTTGGCAGAAGCTCCTGATCCTTTGCCACTGATTAAGGGTAGTCTCAACCACCCTCAGCACAGAGGGAAAGAGAGGTACTTCTGTTGTATTTTCATTTGGGAAGAGGTGTTGGTGGTGGGAGCAGGTAGGTAGAGAAGAGTTCTGGGTACTCTCTCCTCCCATACTTGCTATTCTGAACGTGCTCACCTAGCACATAGTTAAGAAGAATATTTAGTTAAGAGAAGAAACTATTCTCTTTTTCGGAGTCAAATGCTGAGAAAAAGCTTTCTTTAGTTTTTTTTTGCTTTCCTTTCTCACCTCCCCCTCACTTCTCATACCCTTACAATCTGGCTTCTGATGTCACTGCTCGACTGAAACAGAATTCTCCAAGGTCAACAAGTACCTCTAAATCACTAACTCCTACAGCCTTTTCCCAGGCTTCATCCTTGTTAAGTTTCTCTGTGGTTTTTGACACAATTGATTACTCCTGGATACTCTCTTCCCTCTCAACTTTCATGCCACTGATCTCTCATGCTTCTCCTTCTACCTGTCTGACCTCTCTATTTTACTCTTTCTCAGTCTGTTTTGCTGGATCATCATTCATGCTGACCAATGAGGGTCTCCTGAAGCTCTGTCCTGGGCCCTCATCTCTTTGCTCTCTACACTCTTTCCCCATAATCTCAACGGCTTTCATGGGTTCAACAATCATATCTATGAAGAAAACTTCCAAATCTACATGGAGAGCCTTGATCTCTCCCCTGAGCCCCAATCTCACATTTCCAACAGCCGGTCACCTAGTGTTTCCATAAGTATCTTAAACTCATTACGTCCAAAGCAGAGCTAATCATCTTCCCTCTGAAACCTTCCTGTCCTCTAAACTTCTTAATTCTGTTGGGAGCATTTCCTTCTTTCCAGTGACCCAGATTCACAACCTCTGAGTCTCCCTCTATTCTTTCCTCTTCCTTATTTGATATATCCCATCCTGTTGCCAAGTCTTTCTTTCTCTACCTTCACAATATCTCTTCCACTCATTCTTTTCTCTCTATGCACACAGCCATTTCTCTAGCTTATTCTGACCCTATAACTTCTGATCTGAATGGTAGTAGCCTCCTAATTGGACTCTTGGTCCCTCCTTTCTCCAATCCATCCTCCACAGAGCTGCCAAAATCATTTTCCTAAAGCACAAGTCTAACCACATCACTCCTCTACTAAGAACTTCTTATAGCTCCCTGTTACCTCTGGGATAGTGTAAACACAATAGCTTGACATTTAGAGCCCTCTCTATCCTATGTCTAGACAGATTGTTTTCCCCTTATATCATTCCCCTTCTCTCTGTCTACTTACTTGTACCAAAACTTAGAACAGCATGAGCTGTAGCATGCTGAAGATTCATTTCCTCCTCATCTCTGCCTTTTAGAATCTCTAGTTGTCTTTGAAGGCAGCTAGGTGGTCAGCAGATAGATACTGAGCCTGGAGTCAGGAAGACCTGAGCTCAAATCTGACCGCAGATACTAGCTGTGTGACCCTGTTTGTCTCAGTTTCCTCATCTGTAAAATGAGCTGGAGAAGGAAATGACAAACCACTACAGTATATTTGCCAAGAAAACCCCAAATGGGGTCACGAAGAGTCAGACACAACTGAAATGACTGACCAACAGCTGCCTTTGAGGCTCAGATTGGCATATTCTATAGGAAGCCTTTCCTGATCTTAGTTGTCAGTGTTCTTTCCTTCCTCAAATCACATACATACAAATAACATGTTATATTGCCCCAAGCAAAAGGTCCTTGATGGCAGAGGCAGTTTTAAATTTTGTTCATGGAACCCCAGTGTCAAGCACAGTGTCTTAGATATAGTAACAGCTTGACAAACACCTATTGGATGGAACTGGAAGTTATTAGATGATCTCCAGATGTGTGCTATTCAGTCCTAGCTCCTCAAATTAGTGTCTGGGTGTCTCTGTATCTTCCTATAAATCGAAATGAGAGGACCTTCCTTACCTCTTGCCCTAGACACAAAATCTCTCCTTATAGATCAGTCCTTCAAGAAACCTTCCCTGATTCTCTCTATTAAAAGACATTTAATGACTCAGAGTCAGCATTTATTCTGTACTCACAAAGTGTTAAGTACCATGTTAAGTGCTGGGAATACGAAGCAAAGAAGAAAGACAAGACTTGTCCCCAGGGAGCTTATATTCAAATGGAGGAAGACACCAGATAAAAGAAAGCTAAAAATAAGAGTGAAGGGAAATATCAACAAGGGGGGTAGGGAGGAGAAAGAAATCTGGATAACAGTAACTTGAGAGGTTATGAGGAGCTAAACCCTGGTGGTTAGAGTGGGTATGGAAAGAAGATGGAAAGAAGCTAAAGCTCTGGGTTATTTTTCAGCATGGAATGCAGGCAGTTTTCCTTTGAGACTTAATATAGCCAGATTACTGTCCAACTTATATCAATGCCTGATAGGTTTCCTCATGGAGAAATCCTTCTCTAGAATTTGCTTCTAAAACCTCTTGTCCCTAAAACCTTTTGCCACAGTTTAAGTCAGTTTCCTAGAGAATGAAGATCCTATTAGAAGTTTCAGCAGGGGAGAAAAGGCACTTGCAGGTTGACTATCTTTCCTTAAAATCCATAGTCCCTTTTGGGTTCCTCCTCCAATCATTTCTCTCTTTCTTGATTACTTTCATCTGGAAGCAATCTCTCCCTTTTCTGTGTTCCCTTAAATCTTTGTGGTAAGTGTTTTAGAAGGCACTATGGCATAGTAGACTGGTCTTGGAGATAAGAAGATGTGGTTTCAAATCCTGCCACTTAGCTAGCTGTGTGACTCTATCCAAGTCACTTAACCTCTTTGTACCTTAGTTTTTTCATCAGTAAATTGTGGGGGTTGAATGATCCTAATGAAATATTGATGAAACATGCTACCCGTCTCTTGACAGAGAAGGGATGGATTTTAGGGTGCAGAATGAGACTTTTTTTTGGACATCATCAATTTAGGAATTTGTTTTGCTGGAATATGCATATTTGTTACAAGGGTTTTTCTTTTCTCCTCCCCCCCCTTTTTTTTAGCAGGGGAGGTAATGGAAAGAAGTGAAAGTAGGTTTTAGTAATTGAAAAAAAATAATTTAAATAAAAAATTAAGAAATAAGAGATTTGAATTTGATGGTCCCCCAGGTCCCTTATAGCTTTAAATCTATGATTCTAAGAAGTATATTCTGCCTCTATTACAGTTATGTGTATTTAGGTCTTATCCACTTTACTGGATTATAATGTTCTCTAAGCAGAACCTCAAGAGAACAAGTCCAGGTATGTGGGTTTAGGGGCTTTCCCCCTCACTCTTTAGAAGACCAAGACCAAGGGTGTGCATTTTATTAGCAAGACGATCTCAATTATTCTATCTGCCACAGTGCCTAGTACTCATGTCCTGCCTTTGATAGAGACTTAATAAATGCTGGGGGAATGGAAATATCTCAGACTTTGTGCTTGTTGAGGGAGTTTGATTTGATATTAAGGGACATGATAAGGAGACTGTGTGCCCATGCCTCCTGTTGTTTAATTAGAGCCCCCACCTATAGCATAGGTTCCATGAATTAGCCTTCGGCTGTGCCATGTGTTCCATGGGTGAGCTCTGGCCTGACAAAGATACAATGAGTTCTAGCCTGGAAAATGCATTTCTTTTTACTCTTTTTTTATCCCAAATGCTTAGCACATTGCCCAGCACAAAGTAGGTGCTTAATAAATGATTATGCATTGATTGTTTGATTCTTACTATGATCCAAATCAGAAGAAGGGAAACTGAGACAGGGGACAAAAATTAATAGGCAGTCTCAAAGAAGTTGCAAGGTGCTCCTCATTTTTATCTCTCAGTTTACTTATACTGAAATGCAGTTGGGAAGGAAAAGGCCAAGCTTTCTCCTGAATAATGTGAGGTGGATAACTTTTCTCCTCTATTTATTAGTTCCTAAGATTTACAGCTAGAAGTCCAACCCCTTCATTTTCTAGATGGAGAAAGTCAGGGAAGAGATGAAGTGACATGTCCCAGGTCACATGCTGTAGGTAGTAAATAGTAGAGTCAGGATTTGAATTCAGGTCCTATGACTTTAAATCCACTGCATTTTTCTTATACCACTCTGATACGGAACCTCTCATCCATTTAAAAAGGACTATGAACCCTCAGGAAAGTTGATAGTGTGATATTAGTCTTGTTTATATAGAATAAGACTAGCCTTATGGAATTGAATAAGGAGTTTCCTCCTAGAAAAGATCCATTCTCCACCCCCAAACCTAGAAGAGTTCATAAAGGTACGAGATTTCCAAGTACTAGAACAGGCATGATTTGGCCTTCAGGAAGTTACTTTCTTCCCACCCCCCCTTACATGTCCCAAATCCCAGTATCCTTCATAGGATCCTACAACCCATCCCCCCACCCCCAGCCACTCACACAAGCAAATGCCACCAAATATTATAAAAATTATTTTATTTCAAAATGTAAAATAGTGATAATTGTAATAATATTAATGATAATATAAAAGCATGTCCCCACTCTTTCTCCAGGGTGCAGAGTGTTCCATGCACTCAGATACCACAAAGGTATATTTAGGGTTATTAGGACAGATCAGCCCTCTCTACTGCTGCACAGCAGCAAAACCTACACTCCAGACATTTATGCAGAACCCCTGGTGCTTTTAGTCTTAGCCACAGTCTAGTCCTAGATTCCTTTCTCAGAAATCAGAAGCTTTGAAGGTCGAGTACAGAACCACCTGTGCTGTTGTCAGCTGGAACTCTCTGCCTCTCAGTGGCCTGTTCTCCTATTCTTGGGGCAGCTTGCTTCTCCCTGGTCTGCACACTGCTTCTAGGAGGCGTGTTGGCGATGGGAGAGGCTCCGACCTCCCAGGGCTTCTTGTTGTTTGCTTTTCTCCAGCAGTGCTTCCCTTCTCCTGGACTCCTGGAGCCTGGCGGCTTGCACTGCCGCCATGGCTGCCTCGTCTTCCTGAAGCCTTCTGTTGGCACAGAAGGGACTGCATACTGTCTCCACCAGGCCAATCATGACTCCGACAAAGGCCAGCACACTGCCCAGCACATATAACTTCATCATCTTCCCATTTGGCTTCTGGGCCATCATTTCCTTGGCCAAGGGGATCAGCTCCTGGACAGTTTCCATTTTTGGCCTTTAAGATAAGGGGGTAACCTGCAAAGGCACAAAAGTAGGGAAAGGGGGAACCCTTAGCAGCTTCAAATGGTAGGAAGGGTATAGGAAGTAGAGGGAGATAAACTGGGGAAAGGACTCCATTTGGGTTTCCATTTCCTTAGTACCCAGGTTGTTAGAACTGGAGGGTACTTTAGAAATCATCAAAATTGGTGGGAATTTCAGGCACCACTAAATCCAACGCTATCATTTTACAGATGGGAAAACACACTCAGAGAGGCCAAGTGACTAGTCTATAGTCATGCAGCTGGAACACAACTCAGGTCTGCTAACACCTGCTTCAATGCTCTTTTCATTACATCATGAGCTCCTCTGGTAAAGGAGTGTAACCAACTTCTACGTTCAGAAGTCCAACCAAACACCCTTCTTTTCCTGGCTGCCCCTACTTCTAGCCTGTTCGAACAACGCTGCTCCCCACTCTATGCCCAGCTCCCTCCAGCCCTACTGGCACCTAGGGACATCTGAATGCTAGGGCTCTCTCTCTTCCCACGTGCCAAGAAGGGAGCCCTCTTACCTGACGTGGGTACGAGGAGATGACAGCGGCAAATAAGCTGTGGTCAGTGGGGTAGTATGTTGGGCCAGTGGTGGAATGGCCTCTCCCTCTCGGCAGTTGCAGCTCTTCCAGATGAAGACTCTGCAGCTGGTGCGGAGGCTAGAGCCGACAGGCTTTTTATTCCTTCTCGCAGCCCCACCCCCTCTTGGGGCAAGTTCTCTTAGGGCAGGGGAGAGGGGGCGGGGAACGGGGGACAGAGGAGAAGTTCAGGAAGCTAGAGTGTGAGAGTCTGTGTGTGCGTGTTGGTTGGTTGGGAGGTCACTCAGGGGAGGCGTCCACGCGCCGTGCACATCCAGGTTGTGTGAGCTGGGGGTGTCCAGGGAGTAGGGGTCCGAGGACAGCTAGGAGGGCTGCAAAAAGAGGGCAGGCAGGCTTCCAGCCCCTGGGGTCCGGCACCTGACTCCCGAGGTGGAGAGCTGGTTAGGCTTTTTGCACGTACACAGAATATTACGATAATGACTTTATTTCACGTTTTTTACGGTGAGCAGCCTTCCTCTCCCACTTTTGCCATCAGCGATTCAGGTGGGACCTTAATAAAGGGCAGTGGGGAGCTTGCTGACCCACCAGCATTTTCCAGTCTCCACTTGTTCGGTTTCAGTTACATCACCTTTTCAAGAGTTTATATGGAAGGCGAGAGAAGGCAGAGGGAATGGGCAACAGAGATGAGTTTTTAGTAAGAAGTTCCCTGGGCAGTAACCAGGAGGAAAAGTGTGTAAGGGCTGGCGTGGATATATACTTATGTTTTTTATATATATATATATGTATATATATATATACACGTATATATGTATATATGTATATATATGTATATATATGTATGTACATACTTTATTTATATATACTTATTTTTTTTTTTTACCGTTACCGTGTGCACATTTGACACGTCTATACTTTCCTGCCCAACATTCTCAGAACAACCCGAGTTCAAATCCTGGTCCTGTTACCACCTATGACACTTTGGGCAATCATTTCATGTCTCTGAGCTTCAATAACTGTACAGTGAGGGGGTTGGAGTGAATGATAACTAATATTCCTCTTGAATGATAAATTTATAATGATTCCATATGGGGGAGGGCAGGGATGGAGTTGGGAGGAGGAAGAGGAGGAGGGAGGACTAGCTTTTTGATGAAGATTAGACTATCACTTTGTAGTGACCTGTTCATGGTTTGGTAAGCGACATTCTGCAACTCGAGCAAAGGGGATCAATCTATTTTGGGCAGTAGCGGGGAGTAAAGGGGAGGAAAAGAGGGCGGGGGAGATGAGCTGGCCAGAAAATTGCAAAGGTCAGTGATGCAATCTTGCAACAGACTGACAGTCATCATTGTGAGCACTGAGAGCAAGGGCAGGGGGCAAATGTTTCTGGGATCAAAGATTTTAGTCATCCGAAATTTTAACAGGAACTTCTCCTTGTGACTTAAAATGGTTGGTCAGACAATTCAGTTCTTTAAAAATCCACTTTGCTTTAGTTGTCTGGAGATATTGGGTTAAGAGATCAAATGACAACATATGTAAAACACTTTGCAAACCACCTTAAATTGCTATATAAATGCTATTATTAATATTATTCATCGATAATCAATAAACATTTAAGTGCCTACTATGTGCCAGATACTGTGCTAAGAGTGGAGAATACAAAAAGAAGCAAAAGACAATCCCTGCCCTCAAGGAGCATACGATCACTTGAGTTATTATTATTATTATTATTATTATTATTATTATTATTATTATTATTGTTATAGTTTTAGGGGAGGGACCAATTATTTGGAGAGTTGACTCAATTCTCTACTTTGGCTGTATAGAATGGAAATAATTAGTTGACATCAGCAAGAATTAATTAAGCATTTTTCACATGCATATATATACAGGGCATATGCAGGATGTGCACCTTAATGTTTCAAAAAGTTTGTGCTTTGTGTTTCATTTCTTGTGGTTATATTTAAATAAAGTTTAAAAAATTTAAATTTAGTTAAGTTTCAGTTTATTTAGTTTGATGAGTAAAAGTAATGCAGTATATTAGTATTCACATGGCAGTAGTGTCAAATTCAAATAGAAACGTATCCCTGCAGGCTGCTTATTGAATTGTTTAGTCATTTCAGTCATGTTCCACTCTTTGTGACCCCATTTGGGGTTTTATTGTCAAACATACAGGAGTGGTTTACCATTCCTTCTCCAGCTCATTTTCCAGATGAGGAAACTGAGGCAAGCAGGGTTAAGTGACTTGTCCAGGTTCACACAATAAGTGTCTGAGGCCAGATTTGGACTCAGGAAATGAGTCTTCCTTTCTCCAGGTCCAGCCTTCTATCCACTGAGCCACCTAACTGCCACACATAAACTTAGAAAACCACAAATTAACATTTTCTATGTTTTATTGTATTTTTATTTATTTAAAAAAAAACTCCCTAATTACATTTTAATCTGATTTGGGCCCAAAGTGGGTTTGACACTTCTATCCTATATAGACTGCATAAACATCCACCTTAAAAAATGAAATTTGTTGGGTGTATCCTCTAATGATATGTATTGCTCTTACCTATGGCATCTATTATGTGCCAGGCACTGTGCTGGGCATTGGGGAGACAAAGATAAAAGTGAAACAGATTTTTTTCAGACAGTGACTAGTGATCAAATGGGTAGTATTTCCAGTTTTTCCACTCTTCTTCTCCCTCATCATCAAAGAGATATATGACCTTGAGAACTCAAAAATAATATTTGTGTTTTACCAAAGTAAAGATCAAAAGTCTGGGCACTGATTGATTAGTCTGGATCAATAGATTTAAAACAATGTGGGGAAGTGGACTATGTATCTGGAGATTTGGATATGTGTTCAGACTGCTAGTAATTTGGCACATAACCTCAGACAAGGTTTCTTTCTGGGCCTCAGTTTCCCCATCTGTAAAATGAGAGATTTAGAGTAGATGATTTCTAAGGCCCTTTTCACATCTAACATTTTGTAATTTTATGGTTTACAGACAAGAATATGACTTCTTCCTCCATTTCTCAGTATGTACCCAGAATCTTCTCTCATTGCTGAGTTAATCTAGTCCACACTAGCACTACAAAATTTCCCCAACTATGTCATCTGTATGGACTTCCTTTTCGTCACCTGCTTGCAAAGAAGCAGGAAAAGTGGGGTCATCTGCACTTCTGCTTTCCTCTGTCCTGTTACGTCATAGAATCTCAGTGCTTCATATCACGCAATTTTACTTCCCACCATACACAATATGACTTGGCCATAAAGTCCCACCAACAGAGTTGACTGTGAAAGAACCAAGTTTGTGTGGAAACTCTGGCGATTGTGTGATTGTGGCCATTAGACCTTTTTTTCAGCAGTTTTAGGTGATGTTAGTGGGACTTTGGGATGGTGTAGGAAGGCAGAAAGGGGTGGAGGTAGATGATAAAAAAAACCAGTTACATACCTTTGCACACACCAATGTTCCTTATTCATGGAGTGCCCTGCTCACTTACTCAATTTGATTAAATTAAACAGGCTTAAAGTATCTATTGTATCAGTAATTAATAGACATTTATTAAGCATGTAATGGGGCAACTAACTAGGTGGTGCAGTGGATAGAGAATCTGAACTGGAGACAGAAAGATCTGAGTTCAAATCTGGCCTCAGACACTTGCTAGCTGTGTGACTCTGGGCAATTTATTTAACCTCTGTCTGCCTCAGTTTCCTCAATTGTGTATCGGAGATAATAATAGCAACAATGTCCCAGGGTTGTTGTGAGGATCAAATGAGATAATAATTGTAAAGCACTTAAACATAGTGCCTGGCACATAGTAAACATTATATAAATGTTAGCTATTATTATTATTATTAATTAAAAACCACATTGATGTCTTTTGGTTTTTTTACATCAGTTGTTTCTGAAAATTCCTCTTCCCCTCCCCCATTGAACTACATTTCATAGCAAAGAAAGACAATTAAACAAAAATGCCTGATTCAGCAGCTGCTTCTGAACAACTCCTTGCTCTAGAAGACCCTTCTCTGCTGAGAGGAGGCATAGGCTTCATTGTCCATTCTTTAGAAGCCTTACAGGTTTTTCAGTTGCTTGGGGTTCATCCTTTTTTATTGATCTCTTAATTTACATGGTTGTATTCATGCATATTGCTTTTCTACTTCTGTTTATTTCTGCATAAGTTCTTAAAAATCTTCTCATGTTTCTCTAAATTGCCCATCTGATCATATATCATTGGCACAATAATATTCCATTACATTCTTTTAACCACCTTTTGTTCGTCCAATCCCTAATTGATGGATTCCCACCTTGCTTCCATTTCTTTGCTCTCACAAAAAAAGTATTGCTATCAACATTTTGGGGACAGTTAGGGGGAACAGTGGATAGAGTGCTTGACCTGGAGTCAGGAAGAGTCATCTTCCCGGGTTCAAATCTGGCCTCAGACAACTTACTAGCTGTGTGACCCTGGGCAAATCATTTAATCCTGTTTGTTCGGTTTCCTCATCTATAAAAAAAATGAAGTGGAGAAGGAAATGGCAGACCACTCCAGCATCTTTGCCAAGAAAAACCCAGATGGGGTCATGAGGAATCAGACACAACTAAAAAAATAACAACAATAAATGAATATTTTTGTATATTTTGTGTATCTTTTTTCTTTGTTGGTTATATGCTTAGTAAGGAGATCACTGGGCCAAAGGGTAGAAAAAGTTAGTAATATTCCTTGCATAATTCCAAACTGCTATGCAGAATGGTTGGAATAACTAACAGCTCTACCAGTTAGCATAAGGTATATCAGCATTTTTCCAGTGGTGCCATATGGCATTAAGTCGTGGACCTTTGCTACTTAAAGAATTAAGGGTGCTGAAATACATGGCATTATATAATAGTGAAGAATTGAAGAGGAGAAGTGGAAATCATTAGAGAGATAAATGTCCAGAAAAGGAGATTGAAAAGTTGCATAGTGAGAGGGAGGGATAATCATAGACAGCTACCGTGCTCCGCTGGAATCCATGCAAGGACAAGCGATCTACCAGAAGGCCTCTGAGATGTTGGGTGGGTCACTTGTGGAGAATTTTGGGGAGAATATAAACAATAGCTGAACAGGAAGGAAAGTTGGAAATGGATGGTGATCTGTATCTTAAATTGGATTATAGATTTAGAACTTGAATGGAGCCTCAAAGTTATTTATTCCAATACTCCCATTTTACACATGAAGAAACTGAGGCCCACAGAGGTTAAATGAGTTTTACAAAGTGACAAGGGCAGGAAGTAACAAAAGTAGGATTTGAACCCTGTCCATCTGATTCCAAATCTAGTATCAATTCCACTACACCATGTTAACCACTTGTGGGAGGACTTACTTCAATGAGATTATGGATCTACCAGCATCTGTCTGCTAGGGACAATGATCTTTGGACTAGGAAATACAGAACAAAATTGGTTAATAGGAAGTTGAAATACAAGGTAAGTAAAGAGATGACAAGGGGCATATTGCTGCCTTTGGTGAGTTCAAGTCACCAGACTTGGACAAAAGACCTCCTAGCATGGATAATTAATTTATGAGTCACTGCCTGTGATCTCTGAATTACTTCCAATAGCTGGAGAAGTACCACCAAACTGGAAAAGGGCAACTGTTTATCCAACATTATTATCTTCTTTATAAGCTTATGAGCTTGACTTAATAATAAAAATCATGGCAATAGCTGACACATATTTAAGGTTTACAAAGTGTTTTACATACATTATCTCTTTTGTTCTCTATGATAACTTTGAAGTGGGTACCATAGGATTTCAGTTACAAAATTCTAGAAAGAATTCTTACAAGTGTTGCTTTATGATAATTTAGAAAGAAAAGTGAGGATCAGTAAGAGCCAAGATGGAGTTGTGGGATACATGTATTTACAATCTTTTAAATGAGATCCAGATCAGATTTGGGTCATTTTAAAAAATAAACCAGTCATACCAGACTAACCGTATTTCTCTGCTTGACAACCTTACTGGACTGGTTGATCCAGGGAATTGTAAACATAGTAAACCTGGAATTCAACTAAGTCTCTCAGGATCTCTTTGTGAATTAATCCACTCAATTTTGTGAGTCTACTCAGGGGCTGAGCTGTCTTGATTGGAAAATGAGTGATGATAAACTCACCTAACCCAGGATATACACTCTCCTCAAACCATGCTACATATCACTTCATCCCAGACATTTTGCCATCTACCCTGCCTCGTTGTGAACATCCTGGTTCATCCCCTTAGTAATTAAAACAAAATACTACAGTCGCTTCTGGGAAGGGTTTGATAAATCAACCACCCTATGGCCTCACTCATCATTGCTGTGACATTCCAGACAACAACTTCCTTCGGTGGCTTGTTGTTCAGTCTTTTCAGTTGTGCCTGACTCTTCGTGACCCCATTTGGGGTTTTCTTGGCAAAAATACTGAAGTGGTGTGCCATGTCCTTTTCCAGCTCATTTTATAGATAAGGAAACTGAGGCAAACAGGGTTAAGTGACTTACCCACGGTCATACAGCTAGTAAGTTTCTGAGGTCATATTTGAACTCAGGAAGATGAGTCTTCCTGAGTTCAGGCCTGATACTGTATCCACTGCAAAGCCACTTAGTAGCTGCCCTACTAGTCCTCTATTTGCAAATAAGCTCTTTGAGGGTTGGGACTGTCTCATTTTTGTATTTCTGTACTTAGCATCATGCCTTTCGCAGAGCAGGCATTTAGTAAATGTCTTTTTGTTTATTCATTTGTTTATTCATTCATTTTTTTTAATGAAAAAGCTATGCCAAATACACTAATGTCATTTCCTTTTTTTGACAGGTTTACTAGACTGGTTGATCAGGGGACTACTGTTAACATTGGTGCTCCTGGTATTTGCTGCTGATATCCAGCACTTAGCAGAGTTCCTGGCACATAATAGGTGCTCAATAAATGTTTATTGATCAATTATTATTGATTTCATCAAGTCTTTCAAGGTATTTTTGTAGACAAAAGCTAAGGTTTTGGGTTAAATGATATTACAGTTGGAATGATTCATACAAGTTCAACAATCACATCTATAAAGTATGACCAGCTAAATGGCACAATGAATGATGGACATGGAGTCAGGAAGACCTGAGTTCAAATCCAGCTTCAGACATTTACTAACTGTCGTCCCTGGGCAAGTCATTTCATCCTGTTTGCCTTAGTTTCCTCATCTGTCAAATGAGCTGGAGAAGGAAATGGCAAACCACTCCAGTATCTTTGCCAAGAAAATCCCAAATGGGGTCACAAAGAGTTAGAAACGACTGAACAACAACGACAATCCATGTAATAGTGGTGAATGGATAGACGTCAAACAAACTGAGGTCTCTAATGGAGTGCCTCAGAAACTATTCTTGTGCTGTTCTATATTTTTATCAATGACTTTGTTAAAGGATAGATCACATGCTTTTCATATTTGCAAATGATACAAAGCTGGAAAGGCTATAAATACTTCAGATAATAGTGAGGATTTAAAAAGTTTTAAATGACATAGAATAATAAGCTAAATAAAATGGGATAAAATTTAATAAAGATAACTAGCATTTACATAGTGCTTTAAAATTTACAAAGTACATTACAAATATCATATCAATTGATCCTTACAACCACCTTGGCACATTGGTGTTTTTGTTATCCACATTTTATAGATAAGAAATTGAGGCAGACTTAGATCAGGTGACTTGCCCAGAGTCACATAGCTAATATTTGAAGTGGAATTTGGACTCAGATCTTCAGGTCCAGTGCTCTGACTATTGTGCTACCAAGTTGCCTCATTTGGGTTAAAAAATCAGCTTCATAGATGGGGCAGTTGTGAGTTGACAGAATTTCACATGAAAAAGTTGTAGTGAACTGGGAACTCAATGTCTATCAACAGTGTGACATGGCAGGGGAAAAAAGTTGCAGTAATAGTGTCCAGGATGAGAGAGATGATGGTTCTACCACACTTCAGACCCTATCTAGAGGATTGCGTTCAGTGTTTTAGGAAGGACACTGATAAAGGGTGACAAGCAGAATGGTAAAGAGACTAGAGACCATGTCATATTTGGATTGATTAAAGAAATTGGGGATGTTTCATCTGGAGAAGGGGAGATGTGCTAGTTCAAATATTTGAAGAGTTGTTCCATGGAAGATGGATTAGACTTGTTGGCTTTGACCCAAAGGGCAGCACTAGGAGCAGTGGGTGGATGTTGCAGACAGATAGCTTACAGGTCAAGGTTAGGTTAAATATGCTAGCAATGAAGAAGTACATACAGTAGGCTCTCCTAGGGGGTGGTGAGTCCCTTTTCAGGATGGGATCTTCAAGTGGAACTAGACTGCCAAGGTATCCCATTGCATGCTGGGCCATTGCCAGGTGTTCTGACCTATGTCTTGCCACTTGACTCTGATGACTTTGGAGGACAGAGTGAGACTGATGACTTTGCACAGCCCTGCCTCACTCAAATCCAATTCACTTACAAGTCAAGACATCCCCCTCTTGATGTCATTGTTTTTCTTTGTGAACGAAGGACCACCACCACCACCAACAACAACATGACCGCTTGCTAGGGAAGTCATGGAGGATAAGCTTGACCAGATGGCCTCCGAGTTCCTTTCCACTTCTGAGTTTCTGAGATGTTCTGGGATTTCTTAGCCGCCCTATTCAGGAACTGGCCTCCTTGCTGTTGCTTGAACGTGACCTTCCATTGTCTAAATCTGAATGTTTTCACTGGCTGTCCTTTGTGCCAGGAAAGGTCCTCCCTCCTCAAATCTGCGTCCTGGCTTCGAGTCTCAGCTAAAGCCCTCTGCAAAAAGCCTTTCTCAGTCGTCCTTAATCCTGGTGTCTTCCCTCTGAGACTAGCTCCAATTTATCCTGTGTTTATCTTTTTTGTATATATCTGTTTTTATGTCATCTCTCCTCACATTAGACTGTGAGCTCCTTAGCTTGTATCATCAGTGCTTAGTATAATGCCTGTCATATACATAATAAATGTTAATTGACTGTCACTGAATAGCATGGTAAACAGAGGGAAATAAAGTGTAAGGAGACTGGAAATGTAGGAAGAGACCAGGTTATAAAGGATGTGTTTCACAGGTAAATACACCATTTGTTGGGCAGGAGAACACAGGAGGGCTCCTGACACTAACAGGTGTCCTAGCACAGGTTCACTTTTGATCTAGTTAGACAGGAAGACAGCTTCAGAGGGGTTAAATAAGCTTACTTTATTCTAGTCTAGTTTTCTCAAAAATGGGTTGCTGATAATGGGAGTACCAACTCCTACAGCATTCCCTAATCACACTTCTCACAGGGGCAGGCGAGAATAGGAGTATAACTCCTCCAAGATTCCCTAAGCCTTGATGGAGGCTGATCAAGTCAGGTACATGCGTTCCTCTATGCATTACCCAAATCCCAAAATGGGTTCCCCTGCTTACTGACCAGTGCCCGCTTGCTTTATAGGGCACCAAACAGACAAAGAAGGCATCTTGCCAACATTAAGCTCACAGGTTAATGTTAGCAATATCATCATGACCTAGCACAGCGCAGGTGTACATTATGTCACCCCTATATCTCTACTGTGACTGCGCAGTAAAAATTGTTTTTCAACCATAATTTGTGGGTGAAAATATTATCTAGGATCCTGGAACTATCATCTAAAAAGCAATAACAAAATCCTTCTTACACTCACTAAAATTCACCTTACTTACAGGGCTTTAAAAGCCAAACAGAGGATTAAAAAAATTTTTTTTTTGATCCAGGAGGCAATAGTGAGCCATTGGAGATTATTGAATGGGGGAGGAGGATGATATGTTCAGAATTGAAGATGAGTTTGGCAGCTGAACAGAGGATGGGTTGGAGTGAGGAGAGGCTGGAGGCTGGCAGATCCACTAGAGACTGTTGCAATAGTCCAGGCATGAGGGGATGGGGGTCACATTGAGTGGTGGTGTCAGAGGAGAGAAGGGGGCATGTTCGAGAGATATTTCTAAGGTAGAATGACTGCATAAAAGGTGCATTTTTAGGGAGTCAGGATCATTGCCAACAAGATCGTGAGTGAAGAAAAGCTAATGAAATTCTAAATAACAATTTCTAAATTATCCTAGACTGCATGAGGAAAAGCATGTGGCCCAGAATCAGGGGGATGATGATCCTACTGCTGCATTCTATCCTGGTGAGACCACACTTCAAGCATTGTGCTCAGTTTTGGGGGGCTGAAGGCCACTGACAAGCTAGAATGTGTTCAGAGGAGGGTGACCCTGACAATGAAGGGACTAATAACAAAGCATATTGAACGGGGGTGTTCAGCCACAGGGATCTTTAGACTTAGAAAAGGGATTGGAAGAACAAGATAGCTATCTTTAAATATTTTAAGAGTCCTCATGTGGAAGAAGAGTTACGCTCAGAATTGCAACTAGGGCAAGGCAATAAAGGCTTTTACTCAGGCACTGAAATTTAGAGGATTGCCACTTCCTCTCGTTGGGGGCCATAACAGACAATTTAGCCATTGCCATAAGATGTAAAAACATCAGACCATCAAGGACACTTTCCTTTTGTTTTGCAAACCACCCACTTAATGTAGCCATGGCATCCTCCTGTTGGTCCCAACTTTTTCTGTCCTAAATGCCCTGAAGACTATTTTCTCTATTCCTCTGTCCTAACAACATTTCTTTTTAAAGTCCCACTTACAAAGGAGTTTCAGGAGGTTTTTTTGGAGGCAAAGCTCTAATAGATTTGTTGTAGTAGCAATTCACATCTATGTTATAGGTTTCACCCCTAAAGATTCCACTCCGAAGTTTATAGCCACATTTACTTTATCAGGGAGGTTGTGAAAATCATTATTGTCATAAAGCACTCTTTGTCCAAGTTCCCAGTATACTCCCTGTACCTCTACTACCAAAACCAGTCCTTCCAGCCAGAGTGGGGAATATTTCCAGAATAGCTACAAAAGCTACAGATTGACTGTTTGCCCAAGACATCCCAGCAAAAATGTGGTTTCCATAGTGACTCAGAGGGTAAAGAACAGGGACCTGAGACACAGCCTGAGGAGTCCACTGTCCCAGCCGCCATTAGCTTTGCACTGGGGCCGCCTATCCTATTGTGGTACTGTCCCTGTGGTATAGTGGATCAGGCATTAGAATGGAATCAAATCCTACTCTAGATACTTACTATATGATCTAGACTAGTCACTTAACTTTTCCTTTCCTCAGTCCCTGGAAGATGAGTAGGTTGGCTGTGATAGTTTCTATGGTTCTTTTCAGTCCTAGATCCATGATCCTATGAATTTATGATCCCAGGGTCCTGGGAAATGACTGCCAGGTAACCTTCCCCACTCCCTTTTCACCTTCTTGGGGGGAAATTTTGTGGAGGAGAGGTCAAGGTTCCTTAAGTTTCCTAACTTATACCATGTGGGGCACATGGGCCAGACTACCTGGGGGATAGCCACTCCCTGTCCTTGCCAGATTACATCCAACCACCATAGACTCATAGGCAAGAAAATGAATGGTGATATTCCTAGGAGTTGTATCCCTGCTGAGATTCTCACCCGGGCCTGGTCCCAGCCTTGCTTCCTTCTTGTGGCTGGTTTTGTGGTCTCTTCTAGGTCACTTTTTCTTTCACTGCCCCATCTTGCATGCTGGAACTCCTACTTACCACTCTAATTAGTTTTGTTCTGTTTAGACCCAAAAGGCAGACCTAGGAGCAATAGGTATCAGTTGCAGGTTTTGATTGAATGTAAGAAAAAACATTTCAACAAAAATGTTTATCCAGTATTATAATGGGGTGCTTTGGTAGGTAGTAGGGTCCCCCTTCACCAGAAGTCATAGGCTTATGGTGTAGCCCATTATATTCTCTAGGAGTCCCTTTCCTGTCTCCCATTCCCACTCAAAATTTAGGACCCTAAGTGCAAGATTGGGTACCTCTGAGAGATTAGGGGTATCTTTCTCTAATGAAATTGGTTTTAATTCCCATTTTGGTATGTTCTCCCCAATCTCAATTGACATTGATTAGCACCCCATTTTCATTTAATCAATTAGCATTAATTAGATTTTTATGAAGAGATATTTACTGAGAAAATATAGCAAGAACAGAAGTACAAAACATTTACCCCCTCTCATGAACAGGGTAATATTCTCACCTATACTATCTTAATCCTTGGGGAAATTGGGATCAAACTTAAAATGATTGCTGCAAAGCATCCCCCTCTCCAAGTTTACTTCCCAATGCACGACAATGGATAAGGTTGCTCCCTTGTTTTAAGAAACCACATCTTTCCGGGCTTCTTCCCTCAAGGGCCTCATTTGCCTGCAAACTCTAGGATGTATTATAATTCCTGGACTCCTACTGGTTTTTTGACTTTTTGAAGTTCACAAGGTTGCACCCTAGTTTAGTACATCTCCAGTTTCTTCTTTGCTTTAGGCAGGAAAGAATAGAGACATCAGGGACAAAAGCAAAAGAAGGTCCACCTACTCACAATTTCACAGTCAACCCAGGTGGGAAGAATAGGCCAACAGTGTATTCCCCACCCAGAGGCTTACAGTGGTTATTGATACCTCACTTGAATACAGCCACATGAAAAGAGGCTCACTTTGGACATTCAATTAATCGATCAAAAAAGCACACAATAATTAAACCAGAGGCAATCAACGAATACCTGCCTATGAGCTGAGGTGGAGAGCAAGACCCTTCCATTACAAGTCATAAAATATGCTCACCAGGCCTCTTCATGTGCTTTGGTAGGAGACAGGGCATCTAAGGATTGGGCTCTCATTTCCTAGTTCTCCCATTTCAATAAGACCATAACTTCAGGGCTAAGAAGACCTTAGAGGAAATGTAGTTCAATGTGCTATTTTACAGATGGAAGGACTGAGCCCCAGAGAAGTCTTCAAATGAAGACTGGATGACCTTTTGTTGGGGACCTTCAAAGAAGAATTTCTGCTCCATTTGGACTAGAGACAGCTAGGCAGCTAGGTAGTACACAGAAGTCTAGGCTTAGAATCAGGAGGACCTGAATTCAAATTCAGCCTCAGATATTTAGTAGGTATGTGACCTTTAGAGAGTCACTTAACCACTTTTGGACTCAGTTTTCTTTAGTGTAAAATGGGGATAATAATAGCATCTACTTTCCTTGTTATGTGGATTAAATGAGAGAATATTTGTGAAGTGCTTAGCATAGTGCCAGGCACATGACACACTTAAATTTATTTCTTCCCTCCTTATCTTGTATCTCCAACTGTCTCTCAGACACCTCAAACAGGATGTCTAGTGGACATCTTCATTCTAACATGCCCAAAGCCAAACTTGTTATTTTCCCCCTGAACCCCCCTTACTTCCTACCTTCCCCATTACTCTAGACTGCAACACTATCTATCCTCCCAGTCCCTCAGGCTACCAGTCTAGTTATCAGCCTTAATTCCTCAACATCTCTCATCCTCCATATCTTATCTGTTGCCACGGCCCGTTGATATTACCTTTGCAACATCTCTCAAATGCAGCCCCCTTTCTCTTTTCTCACTGCCACCCCTCTGGTACAGGTCCTCATCACCTCATACTTGGACTATTTCAATAGCTTGCTGGTGCGGCGGCCTGCCTCAAGCCTCTCCCTTCCAATACATCCTTTATTCAGCCACCAAAGTGATTTTTTTTTTAGGTAACTGGGGTCTCTGCTCTTAGGTAACTGGCCTCTCTGCTCTTCCACAAACAAGACCCTCCATATCTCTGCTCCTGGTATATTTTTCTGACACTCCCCCATGCCTGGAATGCTCTCCCTCCTTATTTCTGCCTATTGCCTTCCCTGGCTTCCTTTAAGTCCTGACAAAAATCTCATCTTCTATAGGAAACTTTCCCGACCTCTCTTAATTCTAATTCCTTCCCTATTTATCCTGTATATATATTTGTTTGCTTGTTGTCTTCCCCATTAGATTGTGCACTCTGTGAGGGCAAGAACTGTCTTTTGTCTCTTTTTGTATCCCAGAACTTAGCACAATGCCTGGCATATAATGATACTCAATAAATGTTTATTTGACTGACTGACTTACTGATCTCTCAACTCAGTTTCCGTGGGATCTGGAAAAGCTTCCTGGAGAAGATAACATTTGAGGTAAACTTTAAAGGATGAAGAAAGGCCCAAGAGGTGAAGGGGGCTGGGAATGGAAAGAACATTCTAAACATAGGGAGCAGAGAGAATAAAAGCACAGAATGTTCAGAGGACGGTGGTGGTGGAGGAGGTGGTGATGTTGCCAGCCCAATGATTATTCTAGGAACACGTCTGGAGCTCAGAGTATGTGAAGGAGATTTTGAGCAAAATAATTTGAAGAGTTTGAGTACAGTGACATAATCTGGTCTATGGTTAAAGAAGATTGCAGAATCATAGAATGTTAGAGCTGGGGGGACCTTAGGTATCATCCAGTTTTGTGGTTTCCAATCTTTTTGAATGTGATAACCTCTTTTTAATGCCAAAAAAATTCATTGAGACCCACCTGAAAACAGTAGTACTATATCTGTCAATCAAGAAAATATATGACAAAAAGTTACTATGAATTCAGTAACACATTTAAAGGGATTTCTGTTTTATTAATCAAAACAACATCTGCATATGTGAGAAATTAGTAATATAAAGTATGTGAGTTTTAGTCTACAGGAAACATGTTTATTTACTTTCACACTGCATATCTTGTGGGAGACAAATGAGACTCAAAACGACAATGTTTGTTGTACACATGGATTTGTAGACTCTTTTCTGTTATTTTCTGTTCCACGGTGTCCTCCCTCAACCCCCACATAGGGATCTATAGCTTGTAGGTTGTAAACACTGATCTAGTCCAACAGCTTCGTTTTTCAGATGAGGAAAATGAGATCTTGGAAAGTTAAGTGACTTGCTAAAGGTCATATAATTAGTAAATGACAGAGCTAGAATTCAAATCTAGCCCTTCGACACTAAGTTTGATGATCTTTTTTTTTTTTTAGTAACCTAGGTCAAAGTGTGGTAGTGAGATAAAGGATCAATTGAAAGGGGAGAGAATGAGTTGGGAAGACTCGCCAGGAAGCTTTCATAACATTCCAGGCAGGTGGTAATAAGCGCTTGTAATAAGGGGTAGTTTTAATGGGGATAGAGAGGAAGGGAGAGAGTCATAGAAGGTAGAAATAAATGATAAAACTTGGCAACCTACTGGATTTAATGGGCATAAAGTAAAAGGCTTTGAGATGGTTGAACCCTTGAGAGGACAAACAATTTGATATAGATTATACTATGAAGTTATGCAAAATATATTTCTATTATATGATTTTAGAAAAAAAATTCTCCTTGGATATCTCATCATGGTGTGCAGGCGACCCTACTTTCTTGAAGGATATGGCAGAAGTTCCCACAGCAATAAAGACCTCAAGTACAGCCATGGTGATAGACTGTACCTATAGTCTGAAGACCAGCCCAGTCAAGTTTGGAGATGCTCGCCATTAGAACGTTGGCTACTAGATGACACTTTTTTTTTTTGGCAACAGAAACTCATAAAGATATATTTACAAAGGTGTAGATGGGGTTGTGATGTACTTGGTGGGGGTGCCCAGAGCAATGAAATCATGACTCCTTGAAGTAGCAAGTACAGTCCTTTAGTTGTGACATGTGGGCATGCTTCATCTTTGCCACGAGAGTGTATGTTCCTGGAGAGCAGGGGTCGTCTTTTATGTTTCTTTTGAATCCTTCACAGCATTAAGCACATATTTGTTGAATCCAATTAAAGATCCATGCAGTGGTAGAGATTGCTAAGTGAGGAATTATGGTACGATTATTTTAGGGAGCGTGGCCTATCTTTGACTCTGAGCTTTGCCCGTGAAATTGCTCAAGAGCTGGCAGCCTGGCATTGTTCCCTGCACTCTGGCCTCCTCTGCATTCTCTTCCATGTCTGTGCTGGTGCTTGGTGTTGTAGAGACTGGTTTTTCCCAAGACATATCCTCTATCCCTCCTCCCTGCCTGGACCTAGGGGCATTGACAAAAAAAAAAAAAAACAAGGAGAAAGGGAAGAGATAGAAAAAGCATAGATGGGGTTGGCTCTTTCATCTCATCATTTGATTTTCCCCCTTGCAGCTATCAGCCAGTGAGATCCACCAGCCATCAGAGAAGGAAAGAGAAGCCAGTAGGCTTAATCCATTAACTTCAGTAACTAACTTAGCTGGTTACTAATTTAATAACCTTACTTAGGTTACTATGGGATCAGCATTATAATAGCCTAAGCATCTAGAATGTTAGAATTGGAATGAGGCCTTAGACATTATCTAATCCATTGGAGCTGGAGTTCTGCCATTCATCTGCTGGCTGAGTGACCTTGAGCAAGGCATTAACCTGCTGAGGTTTCATTTTCCCATTTTGTAAAATAGAGATCATAATTTTTGTGTTACTTACCTAATAATAGGATTGTTAAAAAAGAAAAGCACCTTTTAAATGTGAAAATGTTATAGAAATGTGATATAGGTGACGAAGGGAAAATTCAATTTGTTTTAAAATTTGCTAAGCAATTTTAGATGTTATTTGAGTTTCACAATAACTCTTTGAGTTAAGTATTATTATGCCTCTCTTTTCATGTTGTTGTTCAGTTGGTTTCCGTCATATCTGACTTTTCATGACTGCATTTGGGGTTTTCTTGGCAAAAATGCTAGAGTGGTTTGCCATTTCCATCTCCAGTTCATTTGACAGATGAGGAAACTGAGGCAAACAAGGTTAAGTGACTTGCCCAGGCTCACACAGCTAAGTGTGTGAGTAGATTTGAACTCAGGAACATGAGTTTTATTGATTCCAGGACTGGTGCTCTATCCACTGAGCCACCTAGCTGCCCCCAAAAGGGGGTTGATCCCTTTTCACAGGATCATAGATTTTAGAGTTTGAAAGGACCTTAGAGGCCAACAGGTTCAACTCTCTTCTTTTATTGATAAGGTATTGAGGCTAGGAGGTTGTAACTTACCCAAGGTCACATAGGTATTAAGTGTCAGAGGTAGGATTTGAACCCAGGTCCTCTTAGAGTCTAGTACTCTTTCCTTTGTACTATACTGTGTCATTCAAGGGCACTGGGGTTCAGAGTGGCAGTGTGGTTCAGTGAAGAAAATGCTGGTTTTGGTGTCAGAAAATATGAATGTAAATCCCAGCTTTGCTATTTATCACTTATTGACCAGTTTCAGGGCTTCACCTTCCCCTATTATAAATAATAATAATGATAACAAAAATAACTATTAGGATTTATATAGTGTTTTAAGGTTTGAAAAGAGCTTTATTTTATCCTCATGATAACCCTAGGAAGTAGGAGTTGTTATTATGCCAATTTTACAGATGAAGAAACTGAGGTAGACAGGTTCAGTGACTTGCCTAGGGTCATACAATTGGTAAATGTTTGAGGTAGGACTTGAACTCAAGCCTTCCTGATTCCAGGTTCCTTCCTGATTTAGGTCTCAACCTATGATGCTATGAGCATTTAGAAATCAGGGAATGAATACAGAAAAGGGAATTCCCCTAACCTGGGCCTGGGACTCTCGTGAGAATTCTGAGGATGTTAGACATTCTACATTTGCAGAAGGAATCTGTTTCTACTTTTCTTCAGATTCCACTGTCCCCAGTGTGTTCCAAGTTTGAGATACCACCCCCATGTCTCTAAGCCTATGTCCCTACCAGCTTTCCATGGGGGCGGGCTTAGTTTCCTTGGTAGCTAAAGCAGAAGGAATCTTGCATTTCTCAACTGAAGAACAGGTCAAAGAAGCCTCTTATCTTGGCCTGACCCCATCCTCCACACTTTTCCCCGTTATATATATCTGGAAAATCCTACCCTTCTCACGATGTTTCTTCTGTAGGGACCCTTCTCTTAGCCAGCTATCTGCCTCCCTTTATGGTTCTTTATTCCCCAAAGGTTCTAAAATTTGTTTCTTCAATGCCCTGGGTGCTGAGAGTAGTTCATGCCCTTAGGGCCCTGGCACCATCAGGCTTAGATACAAAGAGTTTAGCTAGGTTAAGTTCTTGGCCTCTTTCCTGCCTTGGCCGTGTCAGAAGCCGACACCTGAGCCTGTCTGTCCCATGGCACTTGAGTTAGAGCTTTAGGCATGCCTCTCAGCCCTGGCCTGTAGCTGGTTGGCAACTCAGTTTTCCGTTGCTCCAGACCAGGATGACCAGCAAAGACTTTACCGAGAAGGCAGATTCCAGTTGAGTTTTGAAGTATGGGTAATATTTGCATAGGAGGAAAGTGAAAGGAGGAGGCATTCAAGGTGGAGGAAATTATGTGAAAAGAACAGAAGGAGGGTTAACACAGAATACTTGATTTGGTGGAGCAGAGGGTTCATGTGGGAGAGTAGTAGAAGACAAGGCTAAGCACGTAAGTGAGGCTAGATTATGGACAGCCTTCAATTCAATTTAATTCAGTTGAACACACAGTATGGAGTACTTAAACACTTGGCCACCAGGAAATCAATGACTCAACACCATTTACTAAACATGATGATGCGCTTGGCGCCATGCTAGGCACTGGAGATACAGAGACAAAATTGAAACACTTCTTGCCCTCCAGGAGCTTGAATTCTGTGGGGCCTTTGGTAAGCATACAAAATGTACTAGAATAAATAAACCCAAGATTAGCTGAGACAGGAGAGAGTGCTCACAACTGGAGAGCAAGAAAGGCTTCAGAGACTAGGGGCATCTGAGCTGAAGAAGAAAAGGGATAGTGCTGAGGAGGGAGTACCCTTCTAGGCAAAGGAGAAGGCTTGTGAAATGCGAGGAATGACAAGTAGATTAGCTGGGCTGGAATGTACAATTCATGAAGTGGAGTGATGTGAAATAAGCCTGGAAAAGTGAGTTGGAATTGTCATGGGTAGTCTTGAATGCCAGACTGAGGAGTTAGTATTTTATCTTAGAGGGAGGGAGGGGAGGAGGGAATAAGCATTTATATAGCTCCTACTATGTGCCAGCACTCCTACTGTGCTAAGCGCTTTACAAATTTTATCTCATTTGAATCTCACAACCACCCTGCTGTTATTATCCCCATTTTATAGTTGAGGAAACTGAGGCAAACAGAGGTTAAGGGACTTGCCCAGGGTCACATGCCTAGTAAGTATCTGTGGCCAGATCTGAACTCAGGTCTTCTTGACTCCAGGTCCACTTAGCCACCTAGCTGGTGTAAAACACATTGAGGTCCTTTCCAGCCCTGAAGGTTATGATCAGGCTGGATACATCTTTGCAGCTGTTCAGTTCTTTCAAACTCAGATTGTTTGCATTTGTTGATATGTAAGTTGTCAATGTGTCTGGTCTCCTCAAGTTAGTCATGAATTCCCCCAGTGTGGACTGGATGCTGTTCTGTGTTGACAATAATAGCTTATGTTTATATGGTGTTTTAAAGTTATAAGAAAATGTGAGGATGTTATAAGAGGTTGGCTTTGGAATCAGGAAGCGTTAGGTTCAACTCTGGCCTCTGGTATATTCTCGCTATGTGATCCTTGGAGAGTCACTTCGGCTCCCGCTTGCATCCTAGACAACTCTCTCTACAACTACACATCGCAGAGGAAGAGCCAAACTGAATTGTTAGAAGAGCATTTTTCGTCCGGGGGTTCTCTATATCGTTGAAGTCATAGGTCCTATTGCTATTGTTATTTATGGCTACAAAACATGTTACAGACAATATCATTTGTTACAACTCTGTGGGGGAGCCAATGCAAATAGCATCACCAGAGCTGGAAAAGAAATTGGACACAATCTAATTAAATTCTCTCATTTTACTTGTAAGGAAACTGGGTCTTGGGGAATTGAAGTGACCTGCATAATGTCATGCAACTAGTTATGGCAGAACCTGGATTTGAAGCCAGGTTAAAAAATGGCGTCTTTGCATTGGAAGGGGCTAGAAGTGATCATCTAATCAAATGCTTATTCGAATAGGAACTCTGTCTACCACGTCCTCAACAAGTGGTCTTTGGGGAACTCATTGCCTCCTTTTCATTTTTGGGTAGCTGTCCTCACTAGCAAGTATTTTACTCAAACTGAAAGCAATCTGTCAGTGACTGGGTAAAGACCAGCACCTCATACCATATATTAAGAAAAGCTCCAAATGGGTACATGACTTAGTCTGAAAGAATGACTTCATAAACAAGTTAGAGAAGCATGGAAGAAATTACCTGTCAGATCTATAGAGAGAGGAAGAGTTCTGTGATCTCATTGATTTAAGAGTTCCCTCTGACAATGTAGAAAACAACTCATCCAACACTGCCCATCCTGTGTGACTCTTATCCATGCCCTCTCAAAAATTCAAACACGAGTAATCTACCCAAGGCACCAATCCTCACTCCTGGACATTTCAAGAACACCAGTAGAGGATTCTGGATATCCACACGTCATCCCGGGGTCTTACCATCTTCTCTTTCTATCATACAATTCCCTGATGAAGTCCTTTGCCTGTCTTCTTTTTCAAGTTTTTCCTTGGTTGTGTGTTGCAGCCTGCTCACACCTACCATGCATTTCCTCATTTGCTCTCATATGGCTATTGATAGATTTTTTCTTCTGAAAATTACCTTTCATATTCTTTAACCATTTATCAATTGGAGAATGGCTCTTATTCTTATACATTTGAATCAGCTCCCTATATAGTCTAGAAACGAGACCTTGATTGGAGAAACTTGTTGCAAAGATTCTCTCCAGTTCCCTGCTTCTCTTCTGATTTTAGCTGCATTGGTTTTGTTTCTAAATTTTTTTTTTGCAATTCAAAAATTATGTATTAAAAATTGTCCATTTTACCTTCTGTGAACCTTTCTGTCTCTATTTGGAGTCAGAGGTGTTTCAATTCCCTTATTTTACTGGTAAAAAACCTGAAGCTCAGGGGGGATTTATTTGGTCATGAACTCTTCCCTTATCCGTGGATCTGATGGATAAACTTCTTTCTTTTTTTTTTTAATTAGGCAATGGGGTTAAGTGACTTGCCCAGGGTCACAAAGCTAGTAAGCGTCAAGTGTCTGAGGCCAGATTTGAACTCAGGTCCTCCCGACTCCAGGGCCAGTGATCTATCCACTGTGCTACCTAGCTGCCCCCCAAGCACTCTTCAAAGATTATCCCATTTGATCCTCATTTGACCTGCAAGGTAGGAACTATTATTATCCCTTTTTTATAGTTGAGGCAGAGAGGGTAAGTGATGTGCCCTGGGTCACAGAGCTAGTAAGTGTCTGAGGTCAGATTTGAACTCAGGTCTTCATGACTCCAGGTCCTCTGTCACAAGTGCTTATAGTGAAAAGCTGCCTGTATTTATGTATTTGTTCCTTGATTTCCAAGTCTTGTTGTGAATGGACTTCCAGCACAATGACTTAGCAGATACTTCTCCCTGACGTAATTTTTTGCTGATTAACAATAGCAATTAGGCAAGGCAAAGCAGCTGACAGAACCGTGGCCAGCTGCACTTAGCAGGAATAATGAGGCAGATGCTAACTTTAGGGACCATATCCCTCACTTCCTCCTCAACCCTCACTTCTGAGGAGTCTCTCTCCGGCTTGATGTGACAGACCTTCAGATTCCAGAAAAGCTAAAACCTCATAGGAAGGGATAATGAAACAACTAAGATTATTCCTGGAGCTGAGGGAAGGTTAAATAAGTGTCCTTAGCAATAGTGACACAGAGGATGCTGACCTGCCAGTTCCTATCTCCATTAAGAGATGGGCTTCCACAGAAGTCTGTAGAAGGATTTAGGTTAGACCTAAATATAAACTTCATCATAAGCATTAGGATTAGAAAGGGAAATAATTACAAGGTGGGTTATGGAATCTCTTTTTAAAAAAAATCATTATGGAGGCAACCCTACCCCCTTCCATCCTAGCAGTCAAAGCACTGAAAGAATGAAAGCACTTCATCTTATTTTTTTATGGCTTGTATATGAGGGACAGTGATCTTATCCACGTGTATTAGAAATATAGGTAGAGAAACCATTTGTATACATAACTATGTGCTAGGAGTTTTGAAAGAGGAGAGATAAGTCTGGGAAAATGTGTGTAATTCCTTCTTGTAAGAGCTAATAATCTAGCTGAGGGGACAGAATGTACCTCTATACTATGAGGGATCTAGGGAAGGGACTGGAGCTGTGATTTTATTTGTATAGGGACCTCCTGGATGAAGGAGGGCAGCCAGGTAGCACAGCGGATAGCTCACCAGGCCTGAAGTCAGGAACACCCGTGTTCCCTGAGTTCAAATCCAGCCTCAGACACTTACCAGCTGTGTGACCCTGGGGAAGTCACTTCACCTTTTTTGCCTCAGTTTCCTCATCTGTCAAATGAGCTGAAGAAGGTAATGGCAAAGCACTCCAGTTTTTTGCCAGGAAAACTCCAAGTGGGGTCATGACGAGTTGGACACGACTGAAATGGTTGAACAACAAACCTAGATGATGAAACTTCCTCCCAACTTAGTGCAGGTTGGCATCTTCTTGGCAATTTATAGTCTTAGAAAGTTGCCTGGAACATTGAAAAGTTAAGTGACTTGCTCAGGATCACCAAGAAGTTATGCGTCAGAGGAGGGATTTGAACCCAGGTCTTCCTGGCTTCAAAAGCCAGCTCTCTATCCATTATGCCACATTGCCTCTAGGAGATCCTTAGAGGCAATTATAAAGTAGCACATTAGTAAATGCATGGCAGAGCTCCAGTGCTAAGTGTGACATGGAGTGAGGGAGCATCAGAACTATTGGGGATTAACCAGAGAAGGCTTCCTGGAAGGGGAGGGACTGATCTGAATGAGATCAGTCATCATCTGAGCTAGTTGAATCACTATCCATCCTCTGCTGGGAAGTGGGGGCCCCAGAGAGAAGAAAATTGGTCCTTTCTCATTGGAGCCAATTGCCTCAAGCGGAACTAGTAACCTGTTTTCTAGATCAGACTGTAATCCTGGCTGGCTTTTCCAGATATCGGACTCTAGCTTCATTAACCTTTCAAGACCATAAAGCCATAGGGCTATCAGGATCTTGCTTCTCCTGCCCTGCCGCAGCCTTCTGTGTTTGTAAATATCTCTTTTGTTTAGGAAGACAGGAAGCTTTGACCTTTCTCCTCTGGAGCCCTTACTCAGCAGGGAAATCATAGTTTTGCCCTATTACCTACTTTATGGCCGATGCAACCAGCAGTTCCCTGGGGTAGAGGTGATGTTACACCAATGTGAGCCATGGGCTGCCACAATCTTGAAAAAACTGGAGTTGGAGATGGGCAATAAAGAGGAGCCTTGGTGGATATAAACAGGCTGCGACAAATTATAAATGAATAATTGTACAAAAAAAGCAGGGGAAAATATGTCATTAGAAAAAATGCATGCCAAGGAAAAATATGGGTCAGCAACATAGTGAAAAAGGATGGGCAGCCCATGTGTTCCATCGGTAGCTGTACAATTGTCAAGAGATTTAGAGGAAGGCTCCCAGCAGGTCAGGCTGACTCCTGATGGCAGATTTATGGGAGAACAAAGACAAGAATCACACAGCATGGGAAGACAAGGAGGGGTTGTGATATGCTTTTGGTGAAGGGAGTACCCATATGGATGAGATCATATATTTATGGAAGGCAAGACAAAAGAGAGGATAGAGTGAGATCATGGAGACTGGTGCAACGCTTGCAACTTATGTAAGGCAGAGACATTCCTCTGAATGGCAAAATTCTTATCTAGAGCCCTGATCCATATTGAATTCAATTTAGCAAACATTTATTAAGCGTGATTCACTTTATTAAGTGTGTGATGCAGTAAGTACAAAGACTTTTAAAAATGAAATAGTTCCTGACTTCAAAGAGCTTACTTTCTAGGGAAATGTAACAGGTATGCAGACAAATAAATGCAAGGCACGTGAAGAGAAAGAAAGCATTTGTCCAGGCTGGACTTAGATAGCATTTGAACTCCTTTCCAATTCTGAGATTCTGCATTTGTTAATACAGAAATTCCCCAATCCCCTTCCTAGGATTCGGGATGCAGATCTGTACCAGTGAGCAGAGAAGTATCTCCCCAAAATAACTTCTGCCTTTGTACCAAAGAGGACTCAGGCATAAGGGAACAAAAAATGTTTCCTAAGAGTATAACCCAAAGACTTCTTTATCCCAGGTTCTAAAATGTACACATCCATGAACATACATGTATATTTGGATAGAGACACATACATGCATAGACGCTTTCATAGACACATGCAACCACAAAATCGAGCCCAGACCCTGTCCCTGTCACAGTGCTATCTGTAGCAAGGTACTTAATGGATTCTTTTTGAGAATGATTGCAGATGTATTCAGACACACCCGGACACATGTGCTCACTACTCCCTACATAAAAACATACACCATATCTATCTCTCAATGCTTCCTTGAAATGCCCATCATCTAATTTAAAAAGCAAATTCTTTCTTTAGACTCTAGTGGTAATTCCAGGCTGCCTGATTATAATTTTGAAGACTTTATTTTATTGGGTTTTTTTTCTGTGAAGTTAAAATACAGGCCATGTGACCCTTGGCTAGTCCCTTAACTTCTCAGTGGTCCAGGCAACTGTCTAAAAATACAAGTTGCAGAGAAGGTACTGACCTTCATTGGCAGGAGCTTTTTAATTTGGGAGTTTTCTTTATCAATGAAATTACAAGTATTGTCCCTATTCTTATCAGGTCATGCAAATTTTTCTATCTTGAAAATTAATTTTTATTGATATGTTTTATTTTTATATCATTTTAATTTCTGAATGCATCCTTTCTATCTTTGTTTTTAATCTAGGGAGCTTTCCTTTGTGACAAAGAATAAAAAAAAAAGAGTAGGAAGCAGTTAAGCAAAACCAAGTCATCAACAGTCAGTGTTCTACACGCCCATGAGTTTATTTTTGAGAGTGGTGCCATCTTCCTATAATACTCTGAACATGGACTCCTTCAGATCTGAAATTCTAATAAAAGAACCACAACTCTCAAGACTTAGTTTTTTTCATCTGTAAAGGAAGTCAGAAGCGCCCCTATTCCCTGAGATTTCCTCAATCCTTCAGAAGCCAAACACTTCTGTGAAGAGTGTTACCATCCTTCTGGTCACTCATGTTCCCAGCCTCAGTGCCATTCTTGACTCCTCCTTCTCCATCATCCCTCATATCCAAGCAGTTGCCCGGTCTTGTCAGTTCCCTGGTCTTGTCAGTTCCCCTTCCTTCACACTTACCTCCTTCTCCCCACTCACAAGGAGACTGCTGTAGTTCAACCCCTCATCACTTCTCTTCTGGACTATAATAGGAAGCCTCCAAACTGTCCTGTCCTTACTCTAATCTATTTTCAATAAAGTTGCCAAAATCTTGTTCCTAAAGGACAGGTCCAGCTATGTCAATGCTCTGATCAAAAACATTTAGTCATTTCCTGTTACTTCTTGCGTTAGTTTAAAAAATCTTAAGCCAGGATTTACACTCTTTCTCAATCTGTCTCTAACCTTTCTTTCCCATCTTGTTTCATAGTATCTCCTTCACACAATCTCTTTTCTAGTCAAGTGGACTTGCTAATATTTCCCTCACCTCTTGTCTCCCTATTTTTCCAGGTTGTCCCCCATGGCTAGAATGCCTAACTTCCTTACCTCTGACTCTTACAGTCCTTATCTGTCTTCAAAGCTCAGCTCTTATGCTAACCACCTCCATGTGATTTGACTACTGAGTGTTTTCTCCCTGCTCAAATTACTTTGCTTTTATCTCTCCCTACACGTCGAATCCCCCAGTATAATTTAAGATCCTTGAAAGAACATTCTGTTTCTCTTTTGTCTTTGTCTCTAGTACCCAGCGTAGTGTCTGGCACATAATAGATACTTTAAAAATGCTTATTGGATTGGATTTCAGCCCTAAGTTTCTGATGAAATGATTCTACCATCCTCCAATCTCTCTTCCCTTGCTTTGCCTTCCTTTGTCATCCCTTCACTTCCTTTGGCTTCTCTTCTCTTCCTTTGCCTTCCCTTGCCTTCCTTAGAGCTCTCAATTTTTGCCATAATCTAGCATTTTGCTTCCCACAGACAGGTCTGTGTTGGTAGGTCAGGTGAGCTATGGCCATTGCCACATATTACAGCCCCACATAGAAATTCCTGTACCAAGGTTCACAATGCTGAACTTTGGTCTGGACTACACAGGTTAACAGTTGGATGGGAGAGGAGGAAGAGGAGGAAGGGAAAAATGAGTATAATAAGGAGGAGGAGCAGTTAGTTGTGCCTGGAGATGAAAGTGCATAGACTATGGGGGAGAAGGACTGAGAAGCTCCTCCCTTCTCAGGAGAAACCAACAGACAGCTCAGTAGAGAGATGCTAGCATGTACAAATCAATCAAGCATCAACGCTGTAATTTCTAGAAAGTGTGGAACTACTTTCCTTGGGGAAATTAGTCATTTTTCTCATAGCTTATGTTGGGGAAAACCTGTATTTTAAAATATTTTTTTCCTTGTAGGGAAGGGAGCAATAGGGGTTAAAGATCAAAGAAAACCAGACTGGAGGCTTGGCCTCTTGGGAGTTTGCTCAGAGTGTCCTGTAAAGGACATCAATGCTCTAACCTCACCCTCTTTAATGGGTTTACTAAGTAACTACTAGTCTGTCCCATCTCTACCCTATCCCACTCACTATGTGAGATGCCCAGAGTAACTCCTAATTGGTATCAGTGTTCAGGAGCAGGAATGATTGTTACATTCCTTTAGTGGAAAGATCTTGATTGTTTAGGTGTTTTCAGGCATGTCTGACTTTTCATGATCCCATTTGGGGTTTTCTTGGCAAAGATACTGTAGTGATTTGCCATTTCCTTCTCCAGCTCATTTTACAGATGGAAAACTAAGGCAAACAGAGTTAAGTGACTTATCCAGGATCACACAGATAGGAAGTGTCTGAGGCCAGATTTGAACTCAGGAAGATGAGTCTTCCTGACTACAAGCCTGGTACTCTGTCCACTGTGCCATCTAGCTGCCCTCTAAGATACTGATTGAAGGAGAGGAAATGGACAGTCTTGAAACTCAGACTGTTTCTTTTACCATTACTTGCACAAGAAAAACTCACGGTTCAGAGAAAATAAAAAAGAGGAGGCAGCAGATCTAAACCTCTGGCAGGTTCTGTTGCTAGGATCAGCCCTGGTCATTTCTGCTACATCATCAGTGATGTCTGTACTCTGAGAGAGAAAAGTGGTCCCCAAGGGCAGGGGTAGTTCATTGCTCCTAAAGGTTTTTTTTTGGATTGTGCATATTGATTAGGCCTGGGGGATGTGAAATACAGACTTGGGTACAAGTTCCACACCAAGAGACACTAAAGGAGAGACAGAAGAGAGTAATTTTATTCTAGGCCTGCATTTCTTTTCCATCCCAGGTCCATGCTAATGCAAGAATTGCTCAATGGGCCCCCGCTAGGATTTCACTTAGCTGACTGCTTTCAGTGGATGCATATTAGGCTACAGGGGAAAGAAGAGAGTGAAGGAGAGAGCAGTCCCCCAACCCGCCTTCTGTCCCTGGGTGAGTCCTTTTAACAGCCCCAGGGTCAGTTGTCCTCCTTATAAAATGGGTATAATAGCTCCAGGAGGCATGAAGAAGAATGAGTAACTGTCTGGGGGGCTTAGCTGTTGTGTCTGGGTGGTGAGAACACACTAGATTTAGTCACATGGTGAATCTCAAGTGTCATTCCTGGAGTTTGGTATGTCCTTGATACAGGGACACTCAGACCTGACTCACCACAAAGGTGAGGAGATCGAGTCACCTACTACCAATTCCTTCAGCATCTGAGGTTCTGAGGTTTATGACCCAGGGCAAGCAAGGGCCGTGGATGGGAGTCTCTCTTCCTTCCTTCTCCTTTCCTTTCTTCCTGGCCTCGCCTTTGTGTGCCTCTTTCTCCACCCTCCCTGAGGTCCTGGTGCTAAATTTCCAAGCCAGGAGCTAGCACAGCACTCTGTACAGGCTGGGTCTGGAATGCATGTTTGTTGAATTTGAATTCGGGTTCCCATGTTCTTCTGTACTGGCATATGTACTTGAGCCAGCTATAAGTTAAAGATGTTTTCTCTTCTGCTGTTCTGGTTGATTTCTTACTTCAGAGAGGATTTCAACCCAGGGCTGATGATGGGAAGTGACTGAAGCATCACAGGGCACAGTGACAACAGTATTATGAGTAGGCTGTGATCCCTGTTGCTATTTGATGGGTTTTAAAGCAGTGTTGTCAAAGTAAAATTGAAATGGGCCTCACTAAACTTTACCTAAGGATCCCTGTAGGGTTTAGATTGACTTCGAAAACCACATACTAACATTATCTATGTCCTATTGTATTTTTATTTATTTTGTTATTTCCCACTATGTTTGACAGCTGTAGTTTAAGGGACCTGAAAAACATTTTCCCACTCCTCAAACTTAATCGATACTTGAAATTCCCCAATTAGAGCTTCATTCTTTTGGGAGAACCTAAGAATTTATCTTTTATTAAAATGTAAATTATTTCCTGAGAGCAGGTTTGGGGTGGGAGTTGTCTACATAAATGCTGGACACCAAAGCAATGGGAAGGGCCATGAAGGGAGAAAATGGTAACTTTGGTTCCATTCAGTCTTGGTTGGACTAATGCCCTGACATAGGATCTTCTATCCCAACCTGTATGGGTCTAGAATTAGGTGCACACACTCTCAGATATAAAGCTTTGTGGAAATGGACACAAAAGAAGATAAAATATTTCATTAGTAGTTGGAGGGCCTGGATTCGAATCAGACCTCTGTCACTCATCACTTGGGTGATTTTGGACAAATCATAGAATCATTGATTTAGAACTGCCAGAGACCTTAGAGGTCATTGAGTCCAGCTCCCCATTTTAGAGATGAGGCAGCTGAGGCCCAGAGTTCACATAGCCAGTTGTGGTACAGTTATCCCTTCCACATCACTGGGGTTAGGGATGTGGCACCCTCCCCATCTGGAAAATCCCCATAAAATTTTTAGGCCCTTCCTTTATACTAGAGAAGAAGTCTGATTTTTTTCTTTCTTTTATGGGGTACCTTATTGTAAAATTTGGGTTAAGTATGTGGTCATAGGCCCTGTGTCATCTGCTGGCCTTCAAATGTCATCTACAGCTTCCCCAAAACTCCCCTCAAATTCCCATTTAATTTCTTATGTTGACTTGTGATATATTGAAACCGTGATGGGGAAAGTCACAATGTGGAAGGGATAACTGTATTAGGGAGCATTCAAACCCAGTTCTTTCTGACCCCAGGTCCAGAACTCTATCCAATATGCCCTGCTTCTTACTTCCCCTCTCCAGGCCTCAGTTTCCTCCTATGTAATGACCCTAATGTTCTTAATTCTCTTATCTTGCTACGGTAGGTTCCTTTCAGAGACCATAAAAAAGCATATTTTTGGTTTTTTGTAAAATAATAATAATAATAGTTAGCATTTACATAGTGCACTAAGGTTTACAAAGCACTTTGCATGCAATCTCACTTCATCCTCACAAAAACCCTTTGAAGTAGGTATTTTTATAATTTCCCATTCTTGTGGGGGAAATTGAAACTCAGACGTTTTAAGTAAATTGTCCGGGGTCACACAGCTAGTAAGCATGTGAGGCGGCTTCCTTTTCTCCAAATCCAGCACTCTCTTCCCTATACTACCTAGCTTCTAACCTGAATGGGCAGGGGTATATGTGTATGTGCGTGGGCACATGTAAGTGTTGGGGAGGGGGTTCTCTAACGAGAGCCTCAGCTGCAGTTTCCTCTTTTCCAGAATCAAACCACTCCCAGGGCTTGTTCCAGCTTGTGGAGTCTGAGACATCAAGTATTTATTTGCCGGAGAACCCAGGCTACAAAAGGGAATGTTAAGGGATAGGTGAAGTTTAGAAGCTCTGTCTTGCTCATCATGAGATCGACCTTAGCTTGCTCCACCTTGTCTGGATCAAGGATTGTGCCATTCTGGTCTCTTTGGGGTTTGACATCTCCTTATCAGCAGCGTCCTGTTAAAGATTAAAGTTCCCTGTCACATCCTCATTCCCTGTGTCTGATCAGACAGAGGATTAGAAATTACTGTGGAAATATTCACATATGTCAAACAGAGCTATGGCTAGAAATCATTTCTAAGGCAAACGTAGTTGCAGGGTCATGGGTCAGAACTTTGGTGGGGAGGCCAGAGATTTCAGGCTTCCTCTCCATGAGCAAGGTATAAGATGTGGGGGTAGAGTGGAAAGGATAGTCTGACCAATCTAGCACTGATACATCAAAATGATGAGCAGCAAGTCATCCAGAGCTTCTGGCCCATGACCCCACGGTATAGCCAATGACTGATCCTGACCCAACCCTGCAGGGAGGAGGTATAGGTAGGGATGGGGCATAAGGCAGGCTAACGTTCTAGTGATGGGGGAAGGTGCTTTCAGGTAGCCTTGGACGGACTAGGGACTGCCATGTTGTGTGGGGTAGGTCCAGAGGACTGTGAGATAGTGAGACACAGGACCCGTGCATAGATAAAGCATCCCTCATCCTTGTTTGTACCCCAGAACATAGCCCTAATCTCCAATGTTCTAGTTAAAATTCTACTAGTTGAAATTGAGAAAATAAAAGCAGGGCCTAAATGAATGGGCAGAGCTCACAGTTTATTTTCAAAGAATTGTAGGTGTCAGAGGTGGAAAGAATTTTAGAGAGGCAGTGTGGTAGATTAGATAGAGTGATGGGCCAGGAGTGAGAAAGACCTGGATTCAGATCCCACCTCAGACACTGAACGGGTGTGTGACCCTGGGCAAATCCTATAAGCTCTTTGGGCCTCAGTTTACCCATAAGTAAAATGAGGGGGTTGGCCTCTCAGGTCTCTTCAAGCTCTAAATCTGTGACCCTATAGGATCCATCTAGTCCATCCTACCAATGTAACAGATTGAGAAACTGAGGCCCTGAGAGGGTAAATAACTTATCTTAGATCACACAGTTCATCAGGGAGTGGGAGACCATTGCTTGTTTCATGATCAACAAGTGGATTTGACACTCAAATGAGGTATACATAGCCGCATGATGTAGGGTCTGAATCCTGGTTTGATAGAAAAGGGAACAGCTCTTTTTCCAGAGAAAGGCTTAAAGGTTGATCACTAGGTGTCAAGAGGACTGAAATTTGATTTCCAGCTTTGTTGGTTTGCTTAAAAGAAGACATGATCTCATGGAGACATTTCTGAGGTCAGCATTACCCATCCGGTAATTACAATAATCTGCCAGGCTGCCCGGTTTTGTTCTCTTCTTAAATGAGGCCTACAGGTTAGAAATCCTATTCCTTCTCCAAAGACAAAATCGAAAATTTCTTCCCTGGTGGTTCTTATTCTAATCTCTGGGATTTACAAGGGAACTGGAGAGATTTAGGTTAGATAGAAGAAATAAATTACTTATTAATAATAATAATAATTAGCAGTTATGCAGCTCTTTAAAGTTTGCAAAAAGCTTTACAAGTAACTCATTTGATCTTCACAACAATCTTAGCAGGTAGGTGCTATTATTACCCCCATTTTACAGATGAGGAAACTGAGGCAGGCAGAGGTGAAGTGACTTGCCCAGGGTCACACAGCTAGAAAAGTATAGGAGGCTGTATTTTTACACTGTGCTTCCTGAGTCCAGAGCTCTATTACGAAGGAGTATATGACACTTGACCTAAAGAGTGACCCAAAGATCCTTCTTTTAATTTAAAGGAAAGGTAGTTCTCTTTCTAAGATGGCTGAACCAAAGTTCAAGTTCAGGGCTACCAGATGTATGGGAAAGGATAAGGTGACCTTCCAAGGCTCTCCCTGCCTGAGATCCCTTTCAGTTCTAAATCTATGATCCTTTGTGTGAGAGGTGAGAATTGTACTCTGACCTTTCTGACTCTAAGATCAATCTTCAATGTATTCTTGTTACCTTGTCTCCTTTTTTTTTTTAAAGGCAATTAGGGTTAAGTGACTTGCCCAGGGTCACAAAGCTAATAAGTGTCAAGTGTTTGGTCTGAGGCCGGATTTGAACTCAGGTCCTCCTGACTTCAGGGCTGGTGCTCTATCCGCTGTGCCACCTAGCTACCCCCTCCTTCTTATTAATAATAACAACTGGCTTTATATAAGAGCAGGTAGGTGGTATACTGGATACAATACAGTGCCTGAAGTCAGCAGGACTGATCTTCCTGAGTTCAAATCTGACCTCAGACACTTGCTAGCTGCATGACCCTGGGCAAGTCACTTCCATTCCAGTATCTTTGAAAATCCCAAATGGGGCAAAAAGAATCCAGTATGACTGAAAAGACTGAACAACAAAAAAAGCATTATAAAAACACTTTAAGATTGCAAAGTGTTTTGCCTATATTTTTACAATAATCAAGTGAGGTAAGTACTCTAGCTATTATTATTATTATCCAAATTTTGTAGATGAAGAAACCGAGGCTGAGAAGTTGTGTTTTGCCAGTATCTCAAATTTAGTGTCTGAGCCGGGTGGGACTTGACCCCAGGCCCAGCCTTCTTATCCACTGTCCCACAGTACATCTCAAGGAGGATTCGTCTGGAGCTCCTGCCACTTAATGCAGTCTGGGGAGGAGCTGATTGCCAGGGCTTGTGCAAAATCCCTGGGAGGAAGCAGTGTTCAGGAGCCCTGGCCAAGTGCCAGAGGAAGTCTCCCCTCTCCTCAGCTAGAGAGGACTTGATTGGTCTTATCCCTTCTACAAATTCTGGTTGTCAGGTCTGTTTTCCTGTTTCAGGGTTGACATTCCTCTGCTAAGAAGGTGGGGCCTAGAGATCCTCCCTGGAGCTGGGGGAGTGACTCACCCTGAGTGTTACCTGCCCATGGGCTCTCTGCCAGCCTCCCAGAGGGAGCCTGAGGGGAAGCATTTAGATCCACTCTGTTTATTTTTCTTAACCCTTGGTTAGTTTTCTGTTTCTACCCCACTGTGTTACTGAATGCTGACCCCTTTAAAATTCTTGTCAAATCTCCCCGATCCTCAGGGACTTTACAAAGGCTGTGCCGCTCTTTGTGTTTGTGTACTGGTCCTTGGGGAGAAGAAGAAGAAGAATGTGTATGTAGTACAAGAGTTTTAACATTTTTTATATTTATATTTTTAAAAAATAAATTTTAAAAAATTAAATTAAAAAATAAATTTTTAGTGTAGGACAGGTGGGAGGGAGAGAAAATAGATTTTTGCTAATTCAATAAAATAACATTGGACAGGGCAGTGATATGAAGTTTCTGCTTTAGGCCATGTCTCCTTTACAGCCTGGTGAGCAAGTTCTGAATCATGAAGTGGCCAAGGCCTCATCTTTGCATTCATAGTCTGGTTATTTGTTGAGCTTGGGGCATGGCTGAGTAGACACACCTGCCCTGGGTAACCCTGGTAAAGATACACATTTCTCCTTTATCCACCAAAACCAGTATTGAAATAGGTGGTTTCCTGGCTTTACAGCCCTTCCTGGCCCTCTTGGGGGAGGGGGTTGCAGTAAGCTGGGAGGTAAGCACCTCCAGGCTTGTTGGGGCCTCTGGAACCCACCCCACTTGTCTGGTCCCGTCCTGGCAGAGGGTTCGGGTGACTGACGGCAGATGGGCGTGCCAACTCACAGATTCCTGAGACACGCCCTGAAGTGGGGTTCCACCCAGACTGGGACTCTCCGGAGGTGAGGCTGATGTTTAAAAACCTGGAGCCAGGAGAGACCCCTGAGAGTGGGGCAGGCCAGGGCTCCACAGGAAGGCCAGGAGAGCCGGAGGCACACTGAATGAGGTATGTGAGCTGCCCGCCTCACCCAGGCTTGGGGAAGAAAGCCCTTTCTGTTCTTCTTTCTTCCCCTTCACCCTCTGCCGACCTGGCCTGATTCCAGAGACCCATCCTTCCACTTGGGCTCTTGCCTACATGAACTCATCTGATGGGACTCACCTCCAAACTGTAAGATAAAATGTCTGCAGTCCCAACATTTTGAAAGTTTCTTTTCATACTTCAGAAGATCCTTAGTAGATCTTGAACTGACTGGAGCTCTGGTTTGAGATGTGGTATCAATCAGAGATGGGGTGAGCTAGGAGAGTTAGAGTTGGGGAGACCTAGAACTTCTCTCATTAACTCTCAAAATGCCTGCTGTGGTTTGGGGGTGATTTTCAAGCTTTCTTCTCCTCCTTTTCCTCCTCCTCCTTCTCCTCTTTTTCCTCCTCCTCCTCCTCCTCCTCCTCCTCTTCCTTCTTCTTCTTCTTCTTCTCCTTCTTCTCCTTCTTCTTCTCCTTGCTCTTCTAGAGCAAGAGACTAGCATTTAGGAGGCCTGGATTCTGATCTGAGCTGTGCCACTCTAGGTGGGCAACCTTAGACAAATCACTTGACTTAATCTTAGTTTCCTCATTGGCATAATGGGTGAGTGAGGGAACTGGAACAGATAAACAGTACTATCCCTTTCAGTGCTGAGATAACTTAGAGATGCCAGGTGCAGGTGATATTAGCGGGCATCTCACCTGTAACTTCCCCTCCCCAAAAAGAGAAACTTCTTCAGATATAACACCACTGTAAGGGCAAAAGTACCAGATTTAAAATGAAAGAACCTAGGCTCAAATCCTGGTTCTGATGTTTACTACTTCTGTGGCTTTAAATGCCTCTCTCTGGGTCTCAGTTTCTTCAACTGTAAAATGGACCAGTTGATGAGGTCCCATATATAAATCTTATAAACTCTAGGGCTGGCCTTCCCTAGAATCAATGAATTCTGAGTGATTCCTAGGCAATTTATAAATTGTTAGCACTAAAAGGACCTCATGATTGATCTAGTCTAACTCTCATTTTACAGAGAAAGAAACTGAGGCTTAGGTGAAAGGACTTGCCCGAGGACATACAGTTAATAAGTGACAAGGCTGGACTGGAGCCCAGTGCTATTTCCACTGGGCAAGGAGCAGGATTATAACTCCCACCTTAGCATTCAGTCCTCTGCTCCAAGGTAAGAATCTTTATTACCCTCTTCCCTATAAGTCTGCCTTTTTTTCCCCCCACCTCATTCTCCACATCCCTCCTCAGATAGTCCCTACCCTATAGCTAGAGACATTTTAAGATGCTTCCAGTTGACCCATGGAGAGAGAGTGCATAAGATATCTTCATTCCTGTTTTAAAAGCTGCCAGCCCCCAGTGACCATACACTTAGCCTTGGGCTGTGGCCACCAATAAGAGGAATGAGAGGGATGGTCCACTAGCTCCTTTAACAACTGTTGCTTCATCTTACCTGTGTGTCTCAGTTTCCTTATCTGTAAAATAATAATAATAATAATAATAATAATAACTACTTTAAGGTTTCCAAAGCACTTTACGTATTCTACCAGATGAGCTCTATTTTTTTAACAAAATTGTGTATTCTGTGATTCTATGACTTTTGCCCATCCTCTTATTGGCCTTAAACTTGGAGCCCCAGGAGTTAGCACTCACAGACAAAGGGAAGAGAGAGGAGTCTGATTTCTTAGAGGACCCTTCAAAGAGCTTTCAGTTTCCTTTCATCAGAATGGTAACAATCCCTTGGAATTCCCCACAGTTGCTTTTTTTTCCCCTTTTTTAAATAGAGCTCAAAACACTAAGGATAGAGGTAGGGAGGAGATCATAAGATTTTAGTTATAGGCTAGATCTGGAACCCACCCCTTCAGCCTGGCCCCATCCTGACAAGTTCAGGTGACTGATGGAAGACCGGCATGCAGGGATGAGTGACGTTCACTTTGTAAAGTCATTCATTTGAGTGTCACTCATATTTACAAAGTCTACCTTGGTATTGTTAGCTAGTTGGCTTTTGTATAGTTAGTTGGTCTAGTTAGTAGATAGAGTTAGCTGGGTTATTGTTTCAAACAAGTGAGCAAACTTCACTCAATCCCTGGGGAGGGGTGATTTATATTAGTGGGGAAAAATTGGTACCTAGAGAGAAAAATGACTTCTCCCTGGTCATACAGTGAATACAAAGCACCCAAAGACTGTCTCCCAGTCCAGGGTTCTTTCTGCTAGATTATGCTGTCTTTCAGGCTGCTGGCTAAAGCACACTTATTTAGAGGTCTAAATTAGAGTCCTGTATGACCAAGGTGCATTCTGGATTACATATTGTGGTGAGAATTGAGCCTGGAAGCTAGGGAGAAGGGACTGGTCCATCCTGGGGGTTTCCTGAGTTTTGACTCACACTACCTCATTCTGTCCCAGGTGAGTTGCATCCCTTGGGGATCTCTCCATTAGTGGAAGATGTGGCCCCTCCTTATGTTGATGGGTAAGTACTGTCTCTTTCCTTCCTCTTGGGCCCTGTGTGAACTCCACAGTGGGGATGGATAGGGTGACTGGGGAGAGCTGATGGCCAGTGAGTGGTTCTGGGACCAGAGTGTAGATATCAGCTTGCTGCTGTTTGAGTAGAGAATCATGACTTACTGGTGACCTTTTTTATGAGGACATTTGTGCCAATTTCCTTGTCCTTTACTCTCTATCAAAAAAAGTATAAACTTCTACTTCCCTTTCATGGCTCCCAAGCGTCATTTTATTCTTGCTTGTTGGTAATTCCTGGTTTGCCCAGTGCCCAGAAAAATATATTCTCTATTACTCAGTTCTAGAGCCATTTCTGTCTAGGTCCTTTGCATTAATTTGATTTTTAACCAGTAGTATTCAGAAACCCCGATTTACAAGTTTTATTTTGGTATTATTATTTTGTATAGTTGGTAGGTAGTGGTTATTGTTAGTGGTTATTGTTTCAGATGAGAGAATAAACTATAGGTCTCACCCAATTTTCTAGGAATGGATTATCCAAGGGATTTTGGCCTGCTGAAAGAGGTTAAAGCTAGATGAGAGTTAGGGCCAGGAATACACAGCATTACTGAGTTTGTGCAATTCAGTATGTGTGCCTGAGGGCATTCCAAAAGCCAAGGAGAGATTTTTAGCTTCTTCATAGTTTTTGGTTATCTGTGGATCTGCTTGACTTCATTTGCACAGATGATTGACAATATATAAAATTGACTTTCTGTTGAAAGGCATCTGGACTGAAGTCATTACTCCTTTTCAGGCAGGTGGGTAGAAGGTGCTCACAGCTGACCTGACCTATATGTAGGAGGCACCTAGCATATTCCAGAGTTTTGTGGGGCTTTACCTTACCACCTTCATGACTGTTTTTTTTAAAATTTTGTGATTTCAGCACTGCCAGGACTCCTTCATGCCCAGCAGGCCTGTTCTCGGGGGGCCTGCTACCCTCCTGTTGGGGACCTGTTGGTTGGAAGGGCACGATTCCTTAAAGCTTCTTCTACCTGTGGGATGACGAAGCCTGAGACCTACTGCACCCCCTATGGAGAGGTAGGCCCTAGACATACATTCCCTGGTGTTCAAGGAGCAGCAGTTAAGAGGGGGAGAGGGGAGAGTATGCCATTCTTTGAAGATATGATGGGATATGATATAATATGGGGACAACTAGGTGGTGCAGTGGATAGGGCACCAGCCCTGGAATCAGGAAGACCTGAGTTCAAATCCAGCATGGCATAGTCAATAGACAACTAGCTCTGGAGCTCAGAAGAAGTGGGCTGAAGTACTCCCTCTGGCACATGCTGGTTGTGTGACCCTAGGAAAGACACTTAACTTCTCCACTGTTCTCTAAGACTATACATTTCATTGAAGGTGCTGATTTTCTTTGGTAGAGGGAGTTAACTTATCTGGGACTTTCCTATATCAATGAAATCACAGGTCCAGTCTTTATCATTATATCATAAATATATTTTAAACAACATATAATGACATATGATATGATATAATTCAGTACTATATAACATATTAATTTGTAACATACAATTAATATAATTTATGTGATTATGTTGTAAAACATTATTTTGTATCATATGACAATTTGCCAATTTAATTATTGAGCCCTTTCTATTTTGGAAGGCATGAAAGAGAGTTCCTGCCCTTTGGGTGCTTACAATCTAGTTGACAGAGCTAAGATGTGCATCGGTGAAACAGTTGATATCTGCCCTCTGCTGCCGTATAATTCTGGGTTAGGCAAAGTCTTTCTTGAACTCCTGTAACATACAGCAGAAAGGTGTTTCTGCACTTTTCCTACCCTTAAGAAATTTAGTCATAGGATTGTAGATTTAGATCTTCAGGACTCTAGGCCCAGTGCTCTATACATTGTACCGTCTAGCTTGGCTGCCTTTTTTTTTTTTTTAACAGTTGAAAAAACATAGTGATTTGCCCAGGATCACTAGGCTGATAAGGATCCGAACCTGGATTTTAATTCAGGTTTTCCTGATTCTAGGTCCAGTATTCTGTCCACTCACTGAACCACCTAATGGTGCCTGGTGAGTTCCTAGGAGGAGCAAGGTACTGTGTGAGGCTCTGGGGTTAGAAAGAAACAGTTCCTGCCCTGAAGCAGCTTCCGTTTTAGCTTGGTCCAGGGGAAAGAGTGCTGAATTTGGTGTCAGAGGACCTGGGTTCAAATAGTGACTCTACAGCTTTCCACCTATGTGACCTTGGGCAAGTCACTTAATCTTTCCGTGCCCGAGTTTCCTCATCTGTAAATCAAGAGATTGAACTAGGTCACCTGATGAAGTCCCTTCCAATTTTAAATCCACTCATACACGTAAGTAAATACCAAGTCATTTCAAAAGGTAGGCAGTACTAACACTCGGGAGCGTCGGGTAAGGTTTCTTGTAGGAGGTGGCAGCTGCTCTGTTTTGCAGGAAGATAGGGATTTCTGGAAGCAGAAAGAAGTCTTCTTGGAGAATGTTTTCTTCTATTTGCACTTGTGCATTTTCTCCTATCATGTTCACAAAATTATCTTGGCTGTAGTTTCAGTCTTCTCTCATTGCCTTCTCCCAACTACCAGCGATACTAGGCTCTTCATCAGTTGGAGCTATTCGATGGCCGATTTCTCTCTTTATCTGTTGGTGACCGTTTCCACGCACCCTCCACATAGGCAAGGACGGGGAGAGGAGGAGCCCAAATCGGTTGACTTTGTTCCCTTGCCAAAGTCCTGGTGAAAGGTCTGATGGAGTTGTTGCCCAAAGTGAAAACTTAGATCTTCCGTGGATTTGTGTTATAAAGGAGGTCATAGGTTTAGAGCTGGAAGGGATCTGGAAGGTCATCCTGTCCAACTCGCTCATTTTACAGAGGAGGAAACTAAGGCGCAGAGAACGGCGCATGATTCACAAGGAGAATTCCAAACCTGAGTCAGCTGACTCGACATCTTCTATTCTTCATACTATTCACATTAGACTCTTTTCCATCCCCAAGACCAAGCCTTATGGATGCCTGCATACCCAGTTGCTTCTCATGGCCCTTGGGAACACCCTAGTTATTTTTATTTACAGACGCTACCCTCTGCCTTTTGGCTAGCAATTTTAGAGGCCTCCATTTGGCTCAGGGAAGGATAGAGTTGGGTAAGGGAGCAAGCCTCCAGGCATTCAGCTGGCTGCAGCAGGTATCGGGCGAAGTTTTTCTTTAGGGAGTAGATTACTTCATAAGGACCTAGGAATTCATTCAGTGGGTTTGGCTTTCTAGGCAAAGCAGGTCAGCTGCTTCCCCTCCCCACATCCTCCCCCAGGCAACAGCCCTCCCGCCGCCCCCTGAGAATCGTGTGAGACTCGAGGAAATCGTTGCCTTTTCACCCTCCTTATGAGTAGTCAGAAGGAAGGAGTGAGGAAATGAGAGGAGGTCAAAGATCCTGCAAGCCTGTGATGCATCTTGCCCTTCTTCCCCTTTCCCTCGTCTTTTCTTCTCTCTGGATGGACCTTTCTCTTCCTGCAGACCTGATGCCTTTTGCTTCACACCCAGACTACCCTCTGCCTCTGATAACCAACCCTTCTGCCCGCATTGCCTCCAAGTTGCCCCTTTGGGAGCCAAATGATGTTTGCAAGAGAAAATTCTAGACTTTTATAACTAAGGGGATGGCTAAATCTCAACTCTCTCCCTGTGTGACTGAGCGACATTGATTTTATGGACCTTTATGAACATGGGGGAGTAGGTGGTGTGTGGTATGTAGTGGAAGGAGCATTCTGGAGGTAGAATCAGCAGACCTAGGCTTAGATCCAAATGCTCCCCATTTATTAGCTCTAAGACTCTGAGCAAGTCACTTCCTCTCTCTGACACTCAGTTTCCTCATCGACAGAAGGAAGGGGTCAGACAATTTGATCTCAGATCTCTTCCAGATTTAACTTCTTGTGATTCTTGTTCAAGACGCGTTATTGGGTCCTAGCTTTTCTGCTCATTTTCTTTGTGGTGCTAGACAAGTCCCTTAGCCTTTCTGGGTCTTGGCTTCCTCTTCTATAAAATGAAGGTGTTGGACCAGGTCAGGGGTTCTTAAGCCTGGGTTCCTGAACTTGTTTTTTTTTTTTAATATTGATAACTGCATTTACTAAAACTAGTTTTCTTTGTAATCCTTTGTATTTAATTTGTGCATTTAAAGACATGATTCTTAGAAGGGGTCCAAAGGCTTCATTGTATTGCCAAAGGGGACTATAACAAAAAAAAAGTGAAGAACTGCTGGATGACTTCTATGAGGTCTTCCAGCTCTAAAATCTAGTGTTTTTATGAACTAAAGATCGAATAATATCTAATTTCCTTCCTTCTCTCCACTGTCTGTCTCTTCTTTTCTTTTTTTGGGCTAGGCAATGGGGTCAAGTGACTTGCTCAGGGTCACACAGCTAGTAAGTGTAAAATGTCTGAGGGCAGATTTGAACTCCGGTCTGACCTGACTGCAGGGCTGGTGCTCTATCCACTGCACCACCTAGCTGCCCCAGTCTCTCTTCTCCTTGAACTATCCTTTAGCCGATTTTTTTCTATCTCCCACCCTTGGCACCTACCTCACAGGACTGTTGTGGGAAACAAATGAGATAATGCAGTTATCCCCTCCACATCGAAGGGGTTAGGGGTGCAATGAACCCATGATCTGGAAAATCCACATAAAATTTTTGGGCCATTCCTTTTTACCAGAGAAGAAATCTGAATTTTTCTTTTTTTTTTCATGGGGTGTTTACAGTACCTTATTATAAAATTTGGGTTGATACATTATAATACCATACATATATATTACACATTTATGAGTTTCTAAACTTTTTCTGTGTTGTCTGTTGGCGTTTGTGTGTCGTCTGTGGCTTCTGCAAAACTCCCCCAAAATTCCCATTTAATTTCTGATGCTGACCTGCAATATATCAAAACCGCAATGGGAAGGGTTGGGATATGGAAGGGTTAACTGCATTTGTAAAAAGTTCTTAGTATGGTGTCTGGATCATGGTAGGCACTCTATAAAAATACTTAGATAACTTCTTTCTTTCCTTTCCCTTCCTTTCCTCCCCACCCCCCATTAACTGAATTTTATCTAAGGCTGACTTTGAATGGGGCCAATCTTGGAAACAGAAACATCCCCCTCTGCACACACTCTCCCTTAACTCTGTATAGGCCATTCTTGGTGGTTTCTCAGCAGCAACAGGGGCTATATTTTGTGGGAAAACCATGTGTACTCTGACATCTAAGTCCTCTGTTCTAGCTCTAATTTCAGACTTTAGTTTTTTACTAAGTTTGAAATAAGAGAATTGGGGTGATATAGTGGGGCCTCAGAGTCCAAAGGATCATCGTAATGTCTCAGAGGAGGAGATGAGACCCTCAGTGGAGGACAGTACTAGTGATAGCTCAATGCTTAGCAGCTGAGGTACCACTGAATCATACCTTTCCCTGGATAAGGGTATCTCAGAAATTAATTTCTGGGAATCCTCCCATATACCCTCGGTCAAAATCTCTGCAAAATGTCCTGATGTATTTTTTTTTTCTGGCATGCAAACATGAACCTAGTATATCTCAAGCCTATTGTCAAATTGCTAAGTGTTGCTGGTGTTGCCCATTCTCCTCCTTGTTGGAGGGCTGTGCAGAGTGAGGTAAGAAGGAAAGAAGGAATTGTCTCTCTGGGACTCAGCTTCTCTGTGCCCTGGGTGTGTGTGGGAGGAGTGGTTGCACTCTAGGGAGACAGTGACCTCAGGAACTGGAGTTCCCCCAAACTCCAATTTCTCTGAATCCTAGGTCTTGCATGCCATCTCTCTCTACAGCCCCTACTTTTCCTGGCAGATCTTCTATGCTGATTAAAAGCCCATCAGTCTGTAATTCAATGGAGAATTTGCTTCTATTGGTGGTGGTTCATGTTGCAAGATGTCCACCCTCCTGGGCACTGTCTTTCCTTGGCTGTCTGTAGCTGTCTGGGTTTGGGGCCAGTCTGTTTCAAGCCAAAGTATCCAGGCAGCTGCAATTCCCACAAGGCTTAGCTCTTAGGCATGCACCCAGTTTTAGTTAATTGTTTTCTTCCGTGGCCTGTAAAGGCACAGGATCAAGGGACCTTTGAAGTATCTTTCCTAAAGCCACAGCAATGTGGCTCTCCTCACCTCCCCCCACTCCTTCCCTGCCCCAGCATCAGCACAGGATTTTAGATTTAGAGTAGCCCTTTATATCAATAACAAAACAAAACAAAACAAAACAACCCAACTTGCATTAGCCAATCCTGACAGATATTTCTTAAGTGTTTGTGTTCAAGGCCCAGGGATGCATCAGTTCAACTGCAGTGGGTGGCAATCTCTCCTCATGTATCCTTCTGAAATAATACCCATTGTTCTCAACCTTTTCTAAGTTCCTCCTCACTATTATTTACCTCATCCTTTTAGGACTTTGTTATTTTTACTTTAAGGTAATAGATAGTTAAGGTGATAGAATGACTCTACTGGTATGTTATTTGGGTTCAATATTCTAGGAGTCCCTTTCCCAAAAATAGTGGTGAGTGACTTGCTCAGGCTCACATGACTAGTAAGTATCTGAGTCTGGATTAGAACTCAGGGCCTACCTGACTCCTTGGCCTGTGCTCTATCCACTACACCACCTAAGCACTGTGTTTTAACAGGATTCTTCTAGAGACAATGCCCAACTATTTTTGATGTAAGGAGTGATTCTAATGTCGGGAAATTCAAATTCCCTGTGAGGTATTTGGAAGGGATCAATGGGACCTTGCATTCCTCTTGCTTCATACAACCTGTCCATGCACAGAGCTATGGCGGAGACCTAATATATCTTTGTCTGTACTTATTCTTAAAAGATTTCTGAGAAGAAAATTCCCAGTTTTCTTGTCTTCCCCATTACCTGGTGCATTAGTCCCTCATCGGCTCCTCTTAGATCATCAGTTGAAGGATTGGGGGTGTTTATCCTAGAGAAGACTGAAGGAGAGCAGGACAGATGCCTCTATTATGTGGGAGGGGCTCGACCTGTTCTACTTTACCCCAGACTATAGAACAAGCAGCAATGGGTGGGGCAAGCTGTGGACAATCATATTTTTGTTTCTTGTAATTTTTCTGTTTCTTGTATTTTGCACCTTTCTAACAATTACAGCTAGCCAGAAGCGGAATGGCATGGCTTAGGAGGCATTGGTCCCCACTCAGCAGAGACTTAAAGCACAGACTGGGTGACCCGGGAAGTCTGTTATTCAGAGATGAACTGGGCCCGATGGGCTCTGAGGTCCTTCTTGTCGTGAGATTTTGTGGTTTGGCCGCATGTAGGACTGCTATGAGCCACGTGTGCAGCTCTTCTCTGGGGACCAGAGCAAGGTCTTTAAGAGCTCACTCAGACAATTTCTGCTCCACCAAGTGGCCCTTTAACCACGCTGTGTTTCTTCCCCCAGTGCTGTGTTTTGTGGTGAAGCGCACTTAATTATCCATTTGCCTTAACAGCCTGAGGCAGGGATTCTGAGCAGCCTAATTAGATGGTGTGTAAATAAAACAGCTGTCCTTTCCCTTTATCTCTTGGAAGCAGGCTGACAGGGACTGTGGATGTCAAAGTACTCCACCATTTGAACAGAATTCCATTTAATTCAACAAATACTCACTTAGTACCTATTTATGTATTTATGTGTATTTTCATTTATAGAGGGATACAGAGTTTAACTATGCCCTCCTGGAACGTAGTGTCTTAGGGGGAGGAGACTCATATGTGTCATTAGTTCAATGGATTCTTGAGTCCTTCCCTATGGGTATACCCAACATGGGTACAGATCCAGATGGCAACTTCTTGCCCAGAGGGAATCTTATCTATGTCTTTCCATTAACCTTCCATAGAGGATTAATTATTTTTATGACGAAAAGGAGCCCTTTCCCTAGATTTAAGAACCACACAGATAACATTAATACAAAACAACACATGATAATGATAATGTTCAGTTGTTTCAGTCTTGTCTTCATGACCTCATTTGGGGTTTTCTTGGCAGAGAAACTGGAGTGATTTGCCATTTCTCAGTGACTAGGTTTCTTGATCTATAAAAGAGGGGTAACACTTCTTATAGGACCAACCTCACAGGATTATATACATATATATATATATATAGGCCTCTCATTTTCAAGCCATTTTTCAGTCGTATCTGACTCTTCATGACCCCATTTGGGGTTTTCTTGGCAGAGATACTGGAGTGGTTTGTCATTTCCTTCTCTGATTTTACGGATGAGGAACTGAGGAAAACAAGGTTAAGTGACTTGCCCAGGGTTACATAGCTAGTGTCTAAGGCCAAATTTGAACTCAGGAAGATGAGTCTTCCTGACTCCAGGCCTAGCACTCTATCCACCATGCCACCTAGCAATGATAACAGCTGATATTTACATAGTGTTTTGAAGCTTATAAAATACTTTATATTGGATACGTTATCCAATTTGATCCTCACAGTAACAGTTGTTATGGTGCCCATTTTACAGATGGGGAAACTGACAGAGTAGTGAAATAATTTACTTATGGTCATGTAACTAGTAAATGTCTGAAGTAGAATTTGAACCCAGGGCATTGTAGGCATGAGATATAAGATAAGGAAATATACAGAAGTGTGAAAACATCAGATGTATTTGGGGACAGAGAATAAGCCAGTCTGTCCATTGCGCAGGGCATAAAATAAGACTTGAAGAGTAAGTTGGCAGTAGACTATAGAAGGCCTTGAATGAGAGACAGAGAATCTTATACATTATGCTGTTATTGTTCAGACATGTCTGATGCTCTGTGATTCCATTGAGGTCTCTTGGCAAAGATATTGGAGTGGTTTATAATTTCCTTTTCCAACCCATTTTACAGATGAGGAAACTGAGGCAGACCAGGTTAAGTGACTTGCTCAGGGTCACACAGCTAGTAGGTGTCTAAGGTCAGATTTGAACTCACGTCTTCCTGACTCCAGGCCTGGCTCTCTATCCACTATGTCACCTAGTTGCCCCATATTCTTCAGTAACCAATAGGAAACCAATGCAGATTTTTGCAGAGGAATTACATGCTCATGTCTACCTATAGGAAATATTATTTGGGTAGAGTTAAGAAGGATGGATTGAAGAGGAGAGGGAATAAAGATAGAAAGACCCAATTGCAGTTATTTAGGCAAGAGGTTATGAAGCCCCTTGAGCAGCTAGGTGGCGCCATAGTGCATAGAGAGCTCAGCCTGGAGTCAGAAATACTCATCTCCCAGAGTTCAAATCTGGCCTCAGACACTTCCTGGCCATGTGACCCTGGGCAAGTCATTTAACCACATTTGCCTCAATTACCTCATCTGTAAAATGAAGGAAATGGCAAACCATACCAGTATCTTTGACAAGAAAACCCCAAATAGGGTCACGAAGAGTCAGACATGGCTGAAAAAACACCTGAATAATGAAGTCCCATACCAGGATGGTAGAAATGGGATGACGGAAGAGAGGAAGGATCTGATGAAGTGGAATTATAGAGGCAGAATCAATAGGACTGGATGAATGATTAGATATAAGAAATGAAAGAAAAATTCACATGCAATGCCAAGGTTTATAGTACACGAGAGCCTGGAAGAATGGTGAGGCCACTAATAGGAACAGAGAAGTCAGAAAGGAAAGCGTATTTAAGGGGGAAAGACATAAGTTTGACTTTGGAAATGCTAAGGGGTGTGGGTTGCTGCTTAGCTATCCAGGTGGGAGGCAGCATGTGGTATAGTACAAAGATTGCTGCATATGGAGTCAGAAGTCCCAGGTTCAAATCCCAGCCTTGTCCCTCACTTCCTGTGACTTTGGGTAAGTTACTTCCTCTCTACATAACCGTTAAGGTCCCTTTTGATTCTATATCTGTGTTCCTATATATGTTTGAGGGAAGTTGGATATACGGTCCTGGAGTCTTTGTAATAGAAGTCAAAGATAGCAATGAAAACTTTGGGAATCATTTGCGTGGAGGTGATAGCTTTAGTCACTGGAGTGAAAGGGATTACCATGAGTAGGGAGTGAGAAAAAAAATGGTTGGGATCAGAACCTCAGAGAATACCAACCTTCAGGGTTTGGAGAAAAAAAGATGAGGAAACAGTAAATGAGACACAGAAGGAACAGGGTTAAACAGGGAAATTAGGAGGTTAAACAGGGAAATCTGATATCTTTGAAGCCAAGAGAGGAGAAAATATTCGGAGGGAAGTTCAAAAGTACTGACTCCTATAGAAAAGTCTAGTAGGAGGAAATCTGGAAAAAAAAAAAAAGGTCATCGAATCTGACTAGTGGGAGGCTGTTAGTGTCCTTTGAGACAGAAGTTTCAGAAGTGTTTTGGGGCAGCAGTCATATCTCTAGAGGCTGCAGTTGTGAGGAAATAAAGTTAGTAATGTAACAAGTTTTGGGGAAAGAAGTAATTTTTTATCATTAACTTTAAACAAATACAAACAATTTTAATATATAGAGAACAAAAAAGAGGATTGCACATGAAACTGTGAACTCATATAGTTTGTTTCAATAGTTTATATTAACTTTAACATGGTAGTAACCAAATTACCCTGATTATCTGTGATTCCTTCTGAACATTTTAGAAGGGGCCACAAAAGAGACATTTTAAAATGCCCCTTTGTGTGTTTAAAAAAAAAGTGTCATTGACACTTTTTTCTTCCTTTTTCTTCTTTATTTCTGCGTCATTAGCACTGCCTGCCAATAGCCGCTGAGCAGATCAATAAGTGGCTATGTCTGAAAATGTATGCACATAGACAACTTTTTCCAGAAGTCTGGCAGTTTAGGGAAAGAAAGGAAAAGATTAGTAGCTGGATCAGGTAGAAGAAGGGTAAATGAAGGACTTTTAAAGAACAGCTCTGATCTAATCCTGCCTTCCCTTTCTCTCCCCTTCTCCTTCTTACTCAATGAAATGATGTCTTCATTCCAGAGCTAACCTTACATGTAGATCGAGTAGGTGGTTATTTATAACATGATCTGCAGAGAATACAGCCTGTCCAAAAATATTCCTCCCTGCCCCCACCATCTCTCACCTCTCGCTGAATGTCTTGAAGTCCCCATCATTAGAAATGTATTCGTTAGTTTTAGGGGATTATATTTCTTCAGAAATGTCTTGTTAAAAATAGGAACACCCCAGGAAAGGTAATACAGGGCATCCCAAAAGTCTTAGTGCAACTTTCAACCCTAATAACTTCAGAAGTGGAAATGCTTTAAAAAAAAAACCCTTACAAAAGTATCATTTTAAAGCTTAGTTGTTTAAATTTCTTTTACACTTATTTAGCTTTCTCAATTTGAAAAATGCATTTTTAATTTTAATTTTAATAAGACGAGACACCCTGTCATTATGCATTGTATGTATGACAGTTTATGGATGACACTTTCTCAGACTGGTGAATGGGTAGAGAAGGCCCTTTTGCTCAGCCACCTCAGTCATCTGATTTAGCTCGCTGGGACTTTTTCTTATGGAATCGCATCAAAACTGTCATGCATCATCAAAATCTTGTTTTTTGGATGATCTGGAGGCTAGAATTACAAATCCAATCCTATCAGTCATTCAACAACAACTGATGAAAGTTTTTACAGGCTCAAGAATTGACTAGAGCAATGGATATAGCACAAGACCGTGGGTATGTTGAAGTATAATAAAGCATCAATATTTGAAAGTTTTACATAATTAACCTTTCAAATATTTTTTTGTAAATTTGTAGCATTTATACTTCTGAGGTTATTAAAGCTGAAAACTACACTCAGACTTCTGGGATACCCTATATCATCATCATCATCATCATAATTAGCATTCATGTAGTGCTTACTGTGTGCCAGTTGGTCTCTAGGTGGCGCCATAGTGCACAGAAAGCTAGGCCTGGAGTCAGGGCTCATCTTCCTGAGTTCAAATCTGGCCTCAGACACTTACTAGCTGTGTGACCCTAGGCAAGTCACTTAGCCCTGTTGACCCCAGTCTCCTCATCTGTAAAATGAGCAGAAGGAAATGGCAAACCACTTCAGAATCTTTGCTAAATGGAGTCGCAAAGAGTTGGACATGACTGAAATGACTGAATAATAATGTGCCAGGTACTGTGTTAAGTGCTTTACATACATTATTTCATTTGATCCTCACAACAACCCTGCAAAGTAAGTGCTGTACCATTTTACAGTTGAGAAAACTGAGGTAAATGGGAGGAATCAGTCTTTTTATAGTGTAATAAGGATTAAACAAACTAACTTGCTGCTACTTTGGAAAGGTTGTTCAGAAAATGGGACGTAAGATAGATAAGTTTTGATACAGGTTAAGGAAAGATAATTTTGGAGAATAGGTGTTGCTCTTGAAGGATAACCCTGGGAGGTGGTGCTAAATCAGGAAAAATGGCAAGCGTTGGGAGGTGGGAGATCACAGGTGACAAACTCAACTCTATTTCCTGGTAGATAAGCCAAGGGACTCTGAAGGACCTTTCCAGTGACTGCTGTTCTGGGCCCTTGGTTGTTTGGTCTTCTGTGTCTTCCACATTGGGTTACCATGGTGTAATGGAGAGAACACCATACTAGTAAGTCAGAAGGTCTGGATGTGAGTCCCGGTTCAAGTCTGCCATTTACCAGGAGTGTGACTTTAAGAAACTCATTCTACTTTTCTGAGCCTCAGTTTCCTGTCCTGTAAAATGAGAAGATTGATCCCTCCCACTTCTAATCCAATTGAATCCAACAAGCATTCATTCAGTGAACTGTTTCCTTTTCCCCCTTTGTACCCCAGTGCCTAGGACAATGCCTGGCAAATTTCAAGCACTTAGTAAATGCTGCTTAAATCATTGAATTATTGGCATGGTGTTGGGTGCTGGAGATACAAAGACAAAATGAGGAAAAATTCCTGCCCTCTTACATTCTCTTACCTTATTCTCTTAATCTTACATTCTCCTAGGAGAATATATCCTGTATGATTCTGTGAGGTCCTTGAGGCATTGCTGTGTGTCATTGAAAAAGGCGATGGCCTCTTAATCAATCCTTGGAGATTTTAAAAGACAAGTATTAGAGACCTCTCTCCTCTCCATCTTTTTCTCTCTGTTTGGACTGGGAGGTGGGACTGCCAGCCCTGGGGCCTGTGATTCTAGGATTACTTCCCACTGATTGTATGTCCTTGAGAGAAGCTGGTCTGGGATTATCTGAGTGCTAACCACCACCCCAGCAAGGCCTGGAATGTGAGCTGAGAGGGAAGAGGGTAGAAGGGTGGTGTGGAGACAAGGGCTTATTCAGATAAGCCTTAAGGAAGAAGATAAAGTTGAAGTGCATTGTGATAATGTTGTTTTTAAAAAAGTAAAATGGCATACAACTCATTCTGAATTGTTCTTCTGAACCTTGTTAGAGTTACTTGGCTGTGTGTTAGTTAGTGTGACTCGGCTGTAATGTTGATTCTATACTGCAGGTGTGGACTCCCTTCCTCAAATGCCATGCTCTCTGCTTCTCTTACCTTTACCCCCCAACCCCATCAAGGATCTGGTCCTTCAGTCCTCCATTTTTATCTTAATAATTATTTTGCCATATTGCCGATAGTGCCTGAGACCCTCATTGTTGGAATTGGAATGGGGGAAGGTCATAAAATATTGGAGCTGGAAGAGATCTTACAAAGAATCTGGTTCTGGCTCCACTCAATTTGACGATGGAGATCTTGAGGGTGGGAGCCCATGTTCCGTTTCTATGAGAACTGGACTTCCTTAAAGCCTGCCACCATTTCTTTTCAGTCTTGGGACACTAGCATAACGATTTATTTTCCAGATTGTCAGTGCCCTTTCTGTGGGTAGATCAGGGGTTCTTAACTTGGGGTCCACAGAACCCCAAGGTGTCTGGTGGGTAGATTTCATGGATTCTTTGAACTTGGACAGGGGAAAAAGATACTCATTTTCATTAAACTCTAACTAAAAGTTAGCATTTTCTTCTATTATGAATGTAAGGCAACACACCATTAATCTGAGAAGGGAGGCCTTAGGTTTCACCAGACTGCCAAAGGGGTCCATGGCTAACAAAATGTTAAGAACCCCTGGGGTAGAGGTGGTTAGTAACTTGGGTCCCTAGCTTGACTTCAGAAGGTGGCAAGGCTAAGTGTAGCCAGGAACTGCTTCCCTTAACTTTTCCTAGTCCAGTCTACAGCTTAACATTAAGTATGAAAGAATTGAGTCTCCATTGGGCATTTTTCCTTCATTTCCTCACCCCTCTCTTCTCCCTAGCTCCTGCTGTGGGCTTGGTAGCTGGTCAGCCCACTGAGCTTCCAGAAAGCTTCTAGGTGAGGGAGCAGCCAGAGACCTTCCAGCTGGGGGCCAGTTCAGGGCCAAACTAGCCAGCCTCTGCATGTGAAATTGATAATAATGATGTGTTGGTGAAAGGCATGGGGCTGGGGGCGCTGCAGTCCTGCCAGGAACAGAGCTGGCCAACAGACCGCAGAGAAGTGAGGCATCTGCAGTATGCTAAGGGACAGTTTCCATGTCAGAGGCTCTGGAGGAGGAGTGCAGGGAGGAACATGTTGGCATACACATGGAGAACCGACATGTGTAGTCTGTGGGAGGCATGCTCACCTATACGTTTGTTCTGTAATGAATCCAGCAAATATTTATTGAAAGCTCTGTGTTCATATGTACATATCAAAAGATCCAATCCTGTCCCTCTGGCCCTGTGACCTTGAGCAAACGTAAATTATCTGGGCCTCAGTATCCTCATCTCTAAAATGAGGGATTAAACATGATGGCCTCTAAAGTCTTATGCTAGTGGGGCAGCTAGGTGGTACAGTGGATTTGGAAAGACCTCAATTAAAATCTGACCTCTGACATTTACTAGCTGTATGATCCTGGGCTAGTCACTTAACCCTGTTTGCCTCAGTTTCTTCATCTGTCAAATGAACTGGAGGAAGAAATGGCAAACCTCTTCAGTATCTTTGCCAGGAAAACTCCAAACTGTGGACCCCAAGTCAAGAACCCCTGATCTACCCACAGAAAGGGCACTGACAATCTGAAAAATAAATCGTTATGCTAGTGTCCCAAGACTGAAAAGAAATGGTGGCAGGCTTTAAGGAAGTCCAGTTCTCATAGAAACGGAACATGGGCTCCCACCCTCAAGATCTCCATCGTCAAATTGAGTGGAGCTAGAACCAGATTCTTTGTAAGATCTCTTCCAGCTCCAAGCTATCAATTACAAAGAGTCAGACACAACTGGAACAACTGAACAACAACGGCAAAAAAGTCTTATCCAGTTCTGAATCTCTGATCCAGTGAATAGAAACTAACCAGAGAGAGAAACCGAGGCAGAGGGACAGCAACGACAATTAGCATCTGGGGTTCATGTGAATCGATGTTTCTTAGTGAGTCTATTTTGGGGCCTCTAACCTGTCGTCTAATTGTCAACCAGAGCTACTTAAAATACCAGTTCCAAGCCTGTTAGCCAAAGACTGAAGTAACCCCTTCTCATCCCTGTTACTATGTTAAGAGGTGCACAGTTGGCGATCTCTTTGGGTTATATGATCTGTCTGGGGACATGTCTACAGTGCATGTGAAGGTGTGGGGCTTTCCCCTTCCATCACTCAAACTGTCTGGGCTGCAATTTCTTCATCTCTAAAATGAAGGGGGTGTGTGTGTGTGTGTGTGTGTGTTTTTATCCGTGTGGGAAGATGCACCCTGCAGGCAGGGTGCTGGCTAAGGCAGCTAAAGGGCACAGAAGATAGAGTGCTGGACCTGGAGTGAGGAAGACCTGAGGTCAAATCCAGCTGCAGACACTTACTAGCTGTGTGACCCTGCGCAAATCACTTAACATCTATCTGCCTCAGTTTCCTCATCTGTAAAATGGGGATATTAGTAGCACCTGCCTCCCAGAATGCTTCTGAGAACATAAATGTTTGTAAAGTACTTTGCAAACCTTAAAGTGCTATGTCAATGCTATTATTATTAAATTTATATTATTATTAAGTTGTAAGAGCAGAGGGTTTTGCTGCTTCAGAGCCCATGTCTTAGCTCAAGTAAGGCAGGGGCTGGGATGGGGAGATAGCCCTCTGACCTCTACATGGTAGAGGACTTTGCTCAGCTTTGGCCCATATCTGGAGAATTTCTTCCCCTGTATTCAGCTTCATTCCCCTTGCCTCCCTAAAAGGGAATTTCAACATTCTGTCTCCCCCACCCCATAGCGTTCCACCTCCACCCCCTTCACGGACCAGGGAAACCAAGAGCTTCTGGCATTCCATTTGGCATGGGGATGTGCCAGGGCCTGCAGCCAGCTCCGAGAGCAGCAGAGGGGAGAGGTTCTGTTGACAGGCGGTGGGAGGGGCAGCTGGATCTCATCCTTGTCAGGCCTTTGTTCAATGAAGACTGGGGATTGAGGGAAGAGAGCTCCCTTCTCCAACCCCAGCCCCTTTTGGCTGGGCAGGATGGGAGAAAACAGGCCTTCTTCCTTGGGACCCAAAACAGAATCTGGATTGGAAACAATTTCCAGCTCGAATCCTTATTTTCCCTGGGGGTGTTATTTTAAGTACTCAGGTATGTTTAGCAGCTGACACATTCTAAGTCGCTTTGGTAACTGGGCTGTCTTAGCCAGAAGCAGGGTTGTCTTACCAATATACTTCCTATACATTTCTTCCTTTATGTTCCTGTGATCTGTGATGTCATTGGGTGGGGCCCCTCTTCTAGATCCCCCCTCTTACTGATATGTTGGAAAGAATGCATCACCAGAAGGTCAGTCTAGTATAATAGTGGGAGTAATTAAGTGCTTAACGAAGGCTCTTCGACCTCGACAAAGAAGCATGACAGTTCTGCATACACATATGTATATGTACACGCACACTTAATATATCCACATATATAGGTACGCGTGATATATACATACATGTGCATGGGTATGCATGTACTTACAGTCACACATTATATGCACATGTGTATATGTGTCAGCTATACCCGAATGAGAATAATAAAGGGAACTACCTACTTGGAAGGGTTGTCTTAAGGATCAAATGTGATAATGTATAAACCACGCAAAAGACAACTAATTAAAATGAGGACATCTTCCCTCTCACCCATCTCATCTCTTTGTGCTGTGCGGAAGGCAGGTCCCTCTGGTTTCCCTTTCCCAGCTTGTTTAAACTCCTCACTCCCTCTCTATCCATCATACACATACACATGCACACACTGTTGGATAGGAGCTGACTTTTGCTTCAGGGTGGCTGTAGAGTACCACTAATGAAAGGTAAAAGGTAAAGCCCTTTACATATATTACCTTGCAAAGTGTGAGCAGCTAGGTGGCGGCATAGTGCATAGATCATTGGGCTTGAAGTCAGGAAGGCTCATCTTCCTGAGTTCAAATCTGGCCTCAGACACTTACTAGCTGTGTGACCCTGGGCAAGTCACTTAACCCTGTTGGCCTCAGTTTCCTCATCTGTCAAGTGAGCTAGAGAAGGAAATGGTACTCCACTCCAGTATCTTTGCCAAAAAAAACCCCAAATGGGATCATAAGCAGTTGGACAGGACTGAAAATGAGAGGCCTATAGTAATCCTGTGAGGCTGGTCCTCCAGGAATGGTTATCCCTCTTTTATAGATCAGGAAACCCAGTCACTGAGAGTATAAATGATTTTCCCAGGGCCAATGAGAGGTGAGATTTGAATCCAGGCCTTCCTACTTCAAATTGAACATTCTATACTACATTGTGCTGAAGAGAAGAGACTCCCAGGAGGGGGAGGTGTTAATAGTGAGTAATGTTATAAATATTAAAGGAGTCAGAACATTTGGTAAACTATTCCTGTTTTGAAATCTCATTTGACCTGGTTTCTGAGGACTCACCCTGCTTGTTTTTCTAGAAAGGGGATAAGCATTTATTAAGCACCTACTATGTGCTAGGCAGTATGCTAAGTGCTTTACAATTATTATCTCATTTAATCCTCACAACAACCCTGGGAGGTAGGTGCTATTATCATCCCCACTTTACATATGGGAAAACTGAGGCAAACAGAGACTTAAGTGACTTGCTCAGGGTTACACAGCTAAACGTCAAAGGCCAGATTTGAACTAAAGTTTTTCTGACTCCAGGCCCTGTGCTCTATCCACTGAGCTACCTAGCTACATGGGATAGAGATTGAGGCTAGACCCATCATTTCACTGGTATAGGGAGCTCCCAGAGGAGGAGGCTACCTTTATGAAGCAGTTTGTCTCCTTCTCTGCACCTTACAGTCTTAGAGAATTGACTAGAGTCCTGAGAGGTTAAGCACATTGTCCAGGGTTTCACAGCTAGTAGTATCAGAAGTGGGACTTTAACTTAGGCCTTTTACTAGGCCATAGTTTTTCTTCTCAATTTAAATGGGTTCCCTGTATACCCTGTCTTCTTATTGTTGGGGTTGGGGGGGGGAGTCCTGAGGGAGGGAGGGATGCAGGGAAAGGAAAGGAGAGAACAGCTCCCTCTTCTCTCTACAGTTGTTAATAGGTCTATTTTCTGTATACTTTATCCTGTCTATGAAATTTAATGGAATTCTATGCGTACTCAGTTTAAGCATTCTGAAATCTGATTGTGGTTAGCTTCCTTGATTTATCCAGCCAAGTCAGAAGGTCAGGAGCCCAGGAGCCCAGAAGCCTTGCAGAAAGACTTAGCCCCTCACCCAGTAACCTCTCTCCAGTGAGCTGGCTTGGGTCAGCAAGAGGCTTGGGGGTAAAGCTGGGTTGCAGCTACAGATGTTCCTATAATGGGTCATTTTGTTCCCACTTTGGGACCTTCTCCACAATGGACCAACTATCCAAAGAGGCATCCTCTCCCTTTCCTCCTTCCCCTCTCTCCTCTTTCTCTCTCTCTTGGCTCGGTAGGCCCCTGGACCCAGGCTTTGTAGAGGTCATAATAAAGTGTGACTTTTATGTAATAGAATCTTTCCAGATACACATACTGTCCTGCTCTTTCTTCTACCAGAGGTTGAGAAGGCTCTGCCATGGGATCAAACACCCAGGTAAATTCCTGAGATGAGCCTTTTCCCTTTGTGATTCTAGTTATATAAGGGAAAGCTAAATGGCACATTGAATAGTGGTACATTGACCCTGGGCAAGTTTCTAAGCCTCTGTATCATCAAATGCAAGATGGATAATAATAACTTTGACCTCACAGGTTGTTGTGAGGAGTAAATGAGCTACATATGTAAAGTATAAGAATGCTAGGTATCATTATTTTTTGGGGGCCCCTGAGCTCCCTCTCTACTTCAGAATCCATGTATCTGGTCTCCACTTATATTGCCTTGGGTTTGGGTTCAGTTCTATCTCCTTCATTGCCAAAGTGGGTTTGTTAGGGGCATGCCCCTTCTTTGACTAATTATCTGGGGAAAGGAGAAGATGCTTCTCTTGCCTTCCCCATCAACTATTTTGTATAGACCTGTACGTGTGACTGTGTACATATACTGTACATGTATAGCTAGGTTGTGATTAATGGGACTTTAAATAATGCAAAATTCTATTTCATGTGTTTTATAACATGTTGTTGTTGAGTCAGAAAGATACTGACATGGTTTGTCATTTCCTTCTCATTTCACAGATGAGGAAACTGAGGCCAACAGGGTTAAGTGAGTTGCCTAGGGTCACACAACTAGTAAATGTCAGAGGCTGGATTTGAACTCAGGAAGATGAGTCTTTCTGACTCTCGGCCCAGCACTCTGTCCACTGTACCACCTAATTAAAAATGATATCATGTCATATTTAATGTGAGCCAATATCCAACTAATACAGTATGCATGAGCTAGTCAAGAGTTTTAGCATGCTATGATTTCTCAGTCTGTACTTGTCTACTGTTGCCCGTGCATGTGAGGTTTTGCTTTGTACCATATTACCAACAGTTGGTTAATTTTTTTGAAAGAGTCCTAAACAAAATGGACAAAAGGAAGATTCCTTCAGACAGAAACACCACCATTGTAAGAAAGATAAAAAGGAAGAGGCTTGTTGTTACATTAGAACAAAGATTTGGTGTAATTGAATGGTATGGTAATAGCAGTAATAGCAACTCTAAGACAGATTTAGATGTTGGAATGCCTGACTCTGTGGTATGGAATATTATAAAATATTCAGACAAGATAAAAGAAAGAAGCAAATCTATATCAGATTTCTTTTCTTTTCTTTGTGTGTGGTGGTTGTCAAACAACCACAAAGAACAGAAGTGTTGGAATGATAGGAATTGAATGTCTTTTAGCTGTGTGAATTAAAGGTTGCAATCAACAACTCCTTCTTAGAAGAGCAATCATTCAGAAAAAAGCTTCAAGTTTATTCCTGTCAGTGAAAGAAAATGGAAATGAAGTGGATAGTGAAGCAACTTTTACTGCACAGTTGGTTGGTTTGATTGATTTAAAAATTGAGTTCAATTGTATAATTTTAAAATTACTGGAGAAGCAGCCAGTGCAGATTAAGATGTGGCAGGTAAAAATCCTGTTGTTTTGAAGAAAATAATTGAAAAAACTGTATACATTGATCAATAAGCTTTTAATATGGATGAAGCAGGCTTGTTCTGGAAAAGAATGCCTTTCAGAACTGATATTTCTAAGAAAGAAAGAATTTGGGGCAGGTGGCGAAGTAGATAGGGCTCTGGCCTTGAAGTCAGGAGGACCTGAGTTCAAATTCGGCCTCAGACACTTGATACTTACTAGCTGTGTGACCCTGCGCAAGTCACTTAACCCCAATTGCCTCATCAAAAAGCAAAAAAAAAAAAAAAAAAAAAGAAAAAGAAAAAACTCAACCTGTATTTAAAATGTCTAAGTATTACTCGGGCAGCTAGGTGACACAGTGCCTAGAGTGCTGGGCCTGGAGTCAGGAAGCCTCCTCTTCCTGAGTTAAAACTGGAAATCAGACACTTACTAGCGGTGTGAGACCCTGGGTAAGTCGCTTCACTGTTTGCCTCAGTTCCTTATCTAGAAAATGGCAAACCACTACATTATACATGTTAAGAAAACCACCAATAGGTCTTGAAGAATTGGACATGAATGAACTAAAGCATTGCCTAACACTTTTATTCAGAGATAATGCAGAATGGGATTTTAAATTAAAACCAATGCTTGTATATTGGTCTTGAAATCCTCAGCCTATAATGGGCTCAACCATGGATCCATTTCTTTGGTGGTTAAATAAGAAAGGATGAGTTCCTAAAGCTGTTTTCCAAGATTGATTTTCAAGTTATTTTAGCCGAGCTGTAGAAAAATATTTCAAGGACAATATCAGATTTAAAGTATTACTGATTTTAGATCATACCTCATACCATACAGCTATACTTGGTTCCATGTGTGAGAATGTAAGTCTTTTTCTTTTTTCTTTTCTTTTTTTTGCCACCAAACACAACATCTTTATTATAGCCCATGAACCAAGGAATCATTGCAACATAGGCCTACTGCCTAAGAAAAACTTTTGAACAGGCAATTGCTAAAACAAGAGGCGATAATGCAATTTCCTTAACTGAATTCTGGAAAAATTATGCCATCAAAAGATGCAATTGAAAATATCCACTATACTTGGCAAGAAATAAATGCCAGCAATGTGCCTGCAGAGTGGAAGCACAATTTGCCACATTGCACAGATAGTAAATTTGAAGGTTTTCTTTTTCTAAAGCAGACTGTGATAGAAGAAATGACAAACATTGGAAGAAGGCTTTGTTTTGATGAAGGGGATGTCCAGGAACTGCTCAATTTGTAATCAGAATTGTTGACAGAACAATCTTCTTCATTTAGATCAAATGAGCAATTGAAGAAACCTACGATAATGCCGAAAAAGCAGATAATGTGCAAACAAAAGCATTCACTCTCAAAGGATTTGGGGATATCTTTCAAACTCTGATAGCCGAGGAGAAAAGAATTGTAGATACTGACCCTAACAAGGATGGAAGCACGCAAATTTATCTGCATGAGGATGAAGCTTTCTGCACCTACCAGCATATGTAGGTAGATTCAAAAAAAGAGAAGATAATCCATTTTGTGCTGCCAAAATATTTTAAATGACAAAAACAATGTTTTTCTCATATTTTGTCATATTGTCATGGTAGGCTTATCTTTAGGTATGACATTTAGTCATTTAAAATTTAATAGTAGCTGAAATTTTTATGTAGCCTGTACCAGGCACTGTGCTAAGCAATTTACAATTATTATCTCATTGGATCCTCACAACAACCCTGGAAATTAGGTTCTATTATTAGCCCATTTTACAGATGAGGAAAATGAGACAAACTGAGGTTAAGTGACCTGCCTGGGGTCATAAAGATAGTAAGTGTCTGAGGTTGGATTTGAACTTGGATCTTCCTAACTCTGGCCATCCTGCTGTATCTACGGTATCGCCTAGCTGCTTTCTATAGCTATTCTATTATTTTGTAGCAAACTTGAAATAGAAATGAAATTTTTAATATCCTTTGCTGTTATGATAACAAACAGATAAAACAAAATTTTAAAAATTTTCTCTGTGTCTTCCATTGAGAGTAAACCAACGAATATATTTTACATACAATTATAACTGAATAGTGTGAATTTGAATAATGCCATGGCTTCTGGGGGACAGCTAGGTGGCACAGTGGATAGAATGCTGGACCTGGAATCAGAAAGACTCATCTTCCTGAGTTCAAATCTGGCCTCAGATACTTACTAGCTGTGTGACCCTGGGTAAGTCACTTCACCCTGTTTGCCTCAGTTTCTGCATCTGTGAAATGAACTGGAGAAGGAAATGGCAAACCACTCCAGTATCTTTGCCAAGAAAACCCCAAATGGGGTCAGGAAGAGTTGGACATGATTGAAATGATTCAACAGCAGCAACAAACTAATTCTGGATTCATTATTAGCACTAATTGAGGCTTAACTGAAGATGCTCTATTTATACCCCTTTCTTCTCTTTGACCATAAGCTCTTTGTAGGCAGAGGCTGTTTTACTGTTCTTGTTTGCATCTCTACCATGGAGTTTAATAATTTTGTCAAGGAAACTGATCTTAATATTGACCAGCAGGTCTGCCTTTGGCAAAATCATAGAACCAAAACAGTTTAGACTGGGAAGTGACCTTCTCAGATTTAAAGCAGAGCCGATTAACGCCACTCGTGCTGTATTTAGTACCCTTCCACCTCTGTTTCTGCCATTCTTTCTTCTATCTGTGGCATTCCTTTCATACTCAGTGCCTTCTGGCTGCTGGGGCCCCACATGGTGCCCTACTCCATCAACAAGCATCTATTAAGTGTATACTCAGTGTTGGGCGCTGGGCCAGCTGCTGAGACACAAATACAAAGAATGAAACAATCCTTACTCCCAAGCACCCAGTCTTCCAAAATCACTTCTGTCTCGTCCTCCAAGGTTCAGTCCCTCACACCCTCAGTTAAAACCCCCATTCTCTTAGTACTCGATAGGTGTTAAGAGGAAAGCAATTTGATGAAACAATTTCACACCAAGGTGTTAATGACTGAAAGTCTCAGATTAATTAGTCAATCTGCCAAAATGTATTTGCTTTCCCCGAAGGGTTTCCTTAATCCAAATAGGTAGTTTTCGGTGTCAGGATTTCAGTGGCATTGGCCTTCCAGGGTTTGGGATTTTATCAGGGGCTTTACTACAGGTACCCACCTCTGACTCTCCCCCTCTTTTTTTCTTTCTCACAGTGGCAAATGAAATGTTGTAAGTGCGACTCCCGGCTGCCTCATGGCTACAATAGTCACCGGGTGGAGAACGTGGTCTCATCCTCTGGCCCCATGCGCTGGTGGCAGTCCCAAAATGGTGAGAGCCCGGGACAACTAAGCTATCATTTCTCCAAATGGAAATGAGCCAATATATCCCAAGAGCAACCAGTGTATAACTTAGACTACGGTGCATCCCTCTGGCTTTTGAAATGGGATGTCTGTACTAGTAAACTTTTTTTTTTCCTGCCTATATATTTATCAGTGCTGGGAGAGGAGGCTTGTAGAAGGCAACTTTACTGGAAGCAACAGGAAGGTTTACTTCATTCCTCTCCATCAATATGAACTTGTTGGAAGAGGTAGCTTTAGAAAAGAATCTGGGATGGAGATATTGTGAGAGGTGATGTAAGAGCCAGGTTGGGGAGTGATGGGTGAGGAATTTGCAAACCTGATCAAGAGTTGATTGGTTAATCCACAAGCCTATCTTATTTTTCACCTGGTCATGGATCATAGAAGTTGTGGGTGGACAAATATTGGACTAATTATCATGGGGCTGCTCTGTTAGAGAAAGATTAAAGATAAAAAGTAGACCTTGAAGAAGTGGGTCTGACTTGAAGTGTCCTCAGCGGGTAAGAAGGGAGAAATGCACTTCATCTAAGAATCTCTTTTTTTGTGTCCTGACAGATGTGAGCCCTGTTTCTCTGCAGTTGGATTTGGACAGGAAATTTCAGCTCCAGGACATCACATTGGACTTACAGGTGAGCTCATAGCTGTGTGATGATGAGTGCAGAGTAGGAGAGCGTAATCCCCAAGGGTCTAGGTGGGTATGGCTTAGTGAGGGACCAGAGAGAATCATTTTGTTTTCCCAAGCCCGGGGAGATGGTATTATATGATGGGAGCTCCCATTTTATGTACCCTGGGGCAATATCACCTCCTGAATTATAGGATGAGATGGAGAGGAAAATGTAATGAGCCTAATAGCCCTGTGGCTTATGGAGATCATGTTGGAAACAGTAGGACCTGTCACTTTCTAGATCTTCTGTGTAGATGAACTTTGGTGAATTCTACCATATAGATCTTTCTAATTTAACAGCAGTGCTATGGGCTCAGTTTTATTGTAGATAGTTGTTTGAAATGCAGAGTTGGTCCATAGCTAGTCTACAGATAGCCACTGGTCTTCGGGGAATTATGCACAAAGTTTGACTATTACCAATGTGACTTTTTTTTTAATGAACATATCAGAAAATTTATATCAAAATTAGCTTCATCCTCTTCAAAGTAGTCACCCTGGAAAGGTATGCACTCATGCCAAAGATGTTGTCATTGTTCAAATATTTGGGGATAGATTCCAGAGCTGTTGCATATTTTTAAAAAATGAATAATGACTAGATCCATAACTAGGGTGGGGTGACTAGGGCTTTGACCCAAAGTGCTGAAATTTAAAGGATGCTTTCAGCACTTGTAGTCCTTCAGCAGAAAACAAACTACTGATATTGGTACCTAGTAGTAGATTTCCTTCTCTGGTGGCTTCATCTCAGTTAAACTCCATCCCACCCCACCTGACCATGATTCCCACTATCCCATCACTCAACTAAGGGTTCTTTTCTGGCTTCTTGTCTTAGAAACATTTGGTGCTACTTACTTCAGGAACTAGCTGAAGCTTTTATGTAGTATTTTGAAATTTTCAGAGCACTTTCCTCAAAACAATCCTATGATTAGCTAGTGCAAATATTATTATCATCATTGTAGGTAAGGAAACAGTCACAGAAAGCTGAAGTGACTTGCTTAGAGTTATATAGCTAGTTTGTGTCAGAGATGATACTCTGGACTCCAAATCGAACACCCTTTCTGATATTTCTTGTTGTCTGAGTATCTCTGAAGATACTCTTTTTATTTATTTATTTTGATTTATCAACAATCATATCCGTAAGCTTTTGAGTTTTAAATTTTTCTCCCCCTCCCTCCCCAAGATGTCTTGCAATCTGATATAGTCTCTACATATACATTCCTATTAAACATATTTTCACATTAGTGATGTTGTAAGGAGGTATTAGAACCAATAGGAGTAATTATAAGAAAGAGGAAACAAAACAAAAGAGAAGAAAAAAATAGCAAATAGTAATCAAATTCATCCTCTGAAGGTGGTCAAAAGATACTCTTATGACCACCTTCAGAGAATGAATTTGATTTTTGGAAACAATTAAAGAGTCATTTCGATCCAGTGATTCGGTAATTAAGGTGGGTGAATGAGTCAGTAATGTTTAACTATTTAAAGTAAGGACTCTAATTTTCTTTTGTGGCTCACAAAACGGCTTAGTGGACTTTTCTCAAAAGCATCACCAAAATGTTTTGTGCAATTTATACATCATTGAAATAAGCATGTACAACTTTCTAACTTTGAAAGGGAATATTCATTTGGCTAAAGCAGTTCCGGCATATTTTGCTTAAAAAAATTGTTTAATACCTGATCAATCATTCCCCTCTTCTCTCCCCCTCACTTATGCCCCTCTTCAGAAAATCAGATGTGGGTTAATGAACTGTGGGGTTTTTGGGGGGCGAGGAAAGGATTGAAACATTGAATATTTATTTAGGACAACAAAGTATTTAGTAAAGTCACTTAAAAACGCAATAGGGAATCAGCCACCGGTTCTGCTAAGTGCTATTTATGAACCTTTTCCCTGCTTCCATAATAGCTTGGATTCAATCTCTGTAAACTCATAACATCAACTGGGAAAGTCTCAGGGGCCTGAGTGTGCTCTTGAATGGTCCTATGGCAGGTGCAGTTCTAGATGGCCACTTGCTGCAAATGCTTCTATTGGCTGCTGCTACCCTTGTTCCAGCTCCCATGAGCTCCTAATAGCGCGACCACGGCTAAGCAGATTCCCTAGTTCAGGATTGGCTCAGATTCTCTTCATAGCCCAGGCAGCAGCCTGTTAACCTAGCCCAGTCAGGTACCCTGCTCTTCATTAGGGAGGCTGTTTCTCCAGATTGAATCAGTCTTTTATATTCCTTTGAATGTGTCCTGTTGAACTATGTTGCCAGGAAATAACTGCTTTCTCTTTGACTTTATGCTTCTGAGGCTCAGTTATAGCGCCCTCTCATCTCCTTGACTTGGACTACAGTAGCTTATTTACTCATCTTCTCCTTTCCTGTCATGCTTTTGTCACAGGGACCTCTACCAGCAGGCATGCTGATTGAACATTCCCCAGACTTTGGCAAGACTTGGAAGGTGTATCAATACCTGGCTCCCAACTGTGCTACCACCTTCCCCCAGCTCCGCCAGGGCCGGCCTCAGAACTGGCAGGATGTTCGGTGCCAATCACTGTCCACCCAGCACACTGGGCCCAACCGTGGGGGAAAGGTACAGTAATTGGGTGTGACCCCGAAAATGTGTGGAGGGAGGAGAAAGCGCAGATATTAAGTAAACATTTATTAAGTGTCTCCTCTGTTCCAGGTCTTGGGAATATACAGCATTGCGTTACAGAAACTTAGAGTTTAATCGAGGGAATTAGACAATACAAATAATTATGTAATGGTGGATGGGGATTGGGAACTCCCAGTTCAGAAAACTCCCTCTTACTCTTACTGACTCTAACTCCCTTGGCCTGTGTAACTATGGGAAGGTCACTTTACTTTCCTTGGCCTCAATATCCTCATCTGTAAAATGAGGAGCGTCATACTGGATATCCTCCGAGGTCCCTTCCAGCTCTTGATCCATGATTCTAAGAGGAGACCTTCCCTCTTTTTCTAACCCACCTTGAGATGAAACCACCCAGAGCCTTCAATCGAGGGCTCCTTGTGTTTGCCCCTGGTTACTTCTGTTGACTCCCCCATCTCCACCCCCCCCATCCCTTGAGCGTGCTGCGGGGTTTCTCGTGCTTTCTGTTCTTCAGCTTGATCTTGAGACTGAAGCCCATCCCCCCACTCCTCTGTCCTCCACCTGCCCCATAACAGTTCATCACACACACACTCAAGCTGTTCTGAGGTCAAAATCTCCTTATAAGGATTGTTAGGGTATGAGCTTCACATAGATAAGCAAATCAGGAGTCCTTAGCTTAATCCCCAAATCCAGCTTGACGAGGCTTAACACACAAGACTGGCTTTACAAATTATCGTGTTAAGTGTGGAGTAGTGGATGGAGAGCTGGGCTTGGACGTGGGAAAACAGGTTCAAATTACTCCTTTGACGTCTGAAGGCTGTACGATCCTGAGTAAGCCGCTAAAACACTTAGTGCTCCAGGTGACTCTAAACCGCAGAGCATCTGTTCTTTGTGTTCATCTAAAAGGCAGTTAGAGATAGCTCCATGGATAGAGTTCGAGGCCTGGAGTCAGGAAGACTTGAATTCAAATCCGGCCCCAGACACTTACTAGTGTGTGACCCTGGGCAAGTCACTTAACCCTGTTGGCCTCAGTTTTATCATCTGTCAAATGAGCTAGAGAAAGAAATGGCAAACCATTCCAGTATTTTTGCCAAGAAAACCCCAAATGGGGTCATGAAGAGTTAGACACAACTGAAAACGACTGAACAACAGATTTATCTTGGAGCTAAAACCCAACCTCCCACTCTTGTTCTCCCCTGTCCCATAGCAAACAGTTCATCACACGCCATAGCTTTTTTGAGGTCAAAATCTCTTTGTGAGGAATTTATAGCATTTTTGCTTTGGTAGAGGGATTTTCCTCACTGGGAATTTCCTATATCAATACAATAACAGAGTTGGTTCCCTTCCCTCTCAAAAAGAAAGGAAGGGAGGAAAGAAGAAAAAAAAGGAAGGAAAGGAAAAAGAAAGTAAGGAAGGAAGGAAAGAAAAGAAAGGAAGGAAGAAAAGAAAAAGAAAGAAAGAAGGAAAGAAAGAAAGAAAGAAAGAAAGAAAGAAAGAAAGAAAGAAAGAAAAGAAATCACTTCTAGACTGGATGACTTAGTCTTAATCCTTCCAAGTTATTTGGTAGTATCCTCCCTCCCTTCCTCTGCAAAGGCTCCATTTATGTTCTAGGTCCAGGTCAAAAAAAGCATTCTCTGTAGCCACCTGAATGCTTAGTTATACTTTTGTGTCTAGAAATGCTTTAATAAATCTCTCTCCCTAGCTCTCCCTAATTCTGGAGTCAAATACTGTCAAATCTTCTGAACTTGCCTTTAAACAAATTATTGATATCTTTTGTTTTTATACCACCTAAATGTCCCCCTGTGTCCTTCCCTCTCCACCATCCCAAGGAACCATCCAGGGGTAGATTGGTAAATGTTTAATAACTGGCTTTCTAGGGGGAAAAAGTACACTGGAGATACTTAGAAGTTTAATCTTTATTATTATCTTTTGCTCCATCACTTTCCTGAGTCTAGACAACCAACAACATAGTAAAGCAAAACTTGATTAGTAGCATTTGCAGATTTCCAAGGTATAAATGTTCACATTGAACTTTTAATAATCAACTCTTTCTTTGGAGCTGTATATCCCTCCAGGGGTGCCATCCTTTATAAAAAAGAATTTTTTTAAAAGAAAAAGTAGAAGAAGTTAGAGCAGAGGGGGACTCAATAAAACTGATCAATATGTCATCCCCCAATATATGCAATTGAACAATTTTTTAGAAGGCTCACTACCTCATTTTTCTCTGTTTCCTTCAGACTGTGTTTTTGTACCCTCTAATAACTGTGCTCCTGGCTATCCCCTGAAGGTCTATCTCTTCATTCAACCCATTGCTTCTCCCTAGGTTTTAAAATTAGGTTCTCTTATCCTTCCTCTTCCCTAATCACGTTCTTCTCATTTGCCTTACCTTCTCCTCATCCTGTCACTTACCCGTCACTCAGACAAAATTAGCCTCTCTCAAGCTCCATATATGCTATTAAGCTGTAATTCTTGTGTCACATGGGGAAGGGAGATTATTCATTTTATAGTCTCACTCAGGATATTGTCCTCATTCCTTTCTGGCCCCAGCCTCCCCACAGTGCTGACTCCCTATCCCAGGTTCCAAGAGAGGATTTAAAAATAGGACAGGGAGGGCTTGGGGGTGTTTGAATGGAAGGTTAATTTTTTTCTTCCTATCCCTTCTCTGCCTTTGGAAAAGTTTTTCTTTTGAATTAAGCAAACTCTAAATAAAATGAGTATTTCCACGTACATAGTATTGCAGAGAAAAGAGAATTGTACATGAAATTGTCCCTATTGTGTATTGCTTGCTTTTCTTTTTTAAGTATATAATAAATCCAACCTGTAGTTTCCAGAGTGGTCCTGCTTGTCTTTGATTCATTCTGGCTGAGATTCTGTTTTCTTCTCTGCATTAAAAGAAAAAGCTTCAATGGCTATTTTTTTCTTTCCTTCTTTTCTTTCTTTTTTGTTGGAGAATACCACATGTAGCCCCACTTCTCTTGCTCTGCCCACCACTGGAAAAAGAAAAAAAAACAACAAAACCCTTGTAATACATATACGTCTTTAAGCAAAACAAAATCCTACCCCATGAAGACATTTTCCTTCTTTCACTATAGGTACACCTCAACCTTTTGGAGTTAGCATCTGGGATTCAGGCCACTCAGAGTCAGAAGATTCGTGGTCAGTAAAGCCATTTTTTCTGTGGAATGGGGTCTGGTTGTGTGGGGTAGAGGAGACCATATTTTGCTGCCTCGAACTAGAAGGGAGGAGGGAGCTGGAAAAAAGGCCCTAGGGACCTACAAAATCTAAACAGTACACTGTCTGTCACCCTTAGCTATTGGTGGGTAGGGATTGCCTTTGGGGGGAGTTTGGGAACATTAGAATTAAAATTCAGTTCATTTATTAAATAGTTTAACTGAGAGGGAGATGGTATGACATAGTGAACAAAGAGCCAGTTTGGGGTTTTAGAGTCATGATGATCTGAGTTTCCATTCTGCTTCTGATCCATACTAGCCGAGTGACCAGGGACAAATCTCAGTGCCCTAGGCCAGTGGTATCCAATTGAAATAGAAACAGATCCCTTGGGCCAAAATTAAAACCACAAATTAACACAATCTTTGTTACGCTGCATTTTTATTTATTTTTTTAAACATTTCCCAATCACATTTTAATCTGATTTGGATGGAATTTTGTGGCCCTGAGTTTGACAGTGCCTCCCTAGGCAACTGCCTAGGACTGTAATTTACGGCACAGTTGCATCAACCGCAGAAGTTTCTGTGCCAAGAGCTCCGTATGTGCAGAGGTCTAGACCTTCCTTCCCTCTCCCCTCCCCTCTAGCTGCGCTCCCTCCCCCAAATGATAAAGACCACTATGCTAGGCCCTGGGAGAGACAGGGGAAAGGGATTCATCACACAGCAGAAATGAAACAGTTTCTCATGTAGTTTTCATTCTAGTGGAAGACTTGGAGCTAGAAGAGAGCTCAGAAGAACATCTAGTCTAAATCTTTCATTTTAGAGATGAAGGAAGTGAGACTCATTGAGGTAGGATGACCAGCTCAGGGTCACAGAGGTAGTACGTGCACCCCCAGCCCACTTCTTTGATTCCAAAGTTATTGCTCTTTCCTTTGCGTTTGGATGGATATGACACATACACAAATAACTCATGCAAAATAACATGACAAAAGCATGAGAAAGCAAATGCTCTGTGAGATCCAAGCAGGGAGATCAGAAGGATCCTGGTACCAGTGATATGAAGTCAAAGGAGGGGCAACTGGCTTGGTCCCTATGCCCTTCTCTCTTGCCCCAAGTGATTAATGTTTTGTTCTTTCATGGTGCTTTATCTCTCATATTTCCTTTTGCTTCTTCCTTATTTTCTCACCTTTCCTTCCTTCCTTCCTTTCTTCCTTCCTCCCTTCCTTCCCTCCTTTCCTTTCCTTCTTCCTTCCCTCCCTCCTTCCTTTCTTCCTTCCTCCCTTCCTTCCTTCCTTCCTTCCTCCCTCCCTCCTTCCATTCTCCTCCTCTTTCTCCTCCTTCTCCTCCTCCTCCTCCTCCTCCATCTCCATTCTTTCCTTTCTTCTTCCCTCCTTCCATCTTCCCCTCTCTGTTTGTTTCTCACAGAGCTGGGGGAAATTACCAACTTGAGAGTCAACTTCACCAGGCTGGCTCCAGTGCCCCAGAGAGGTTACCACCCACCCAGTGCCTACTTTGCTGTGTCCCAGCTGCGGCTGCAGGGGAGCTGCCTCTGCCATGGCCATGCTGACCGCTGTGCTCCTCTCTCTGGCACACCTGCTGACCCCTCAGCTAGAGTACAGGTGACAACCCTGGGGAAGGAGGAGGACTGGAATTTCGTGAGAGGAGGCAAGGGAGGGAGCATGGGAGACACTCTTGTCCTGCCAGCAAGATCTAGTGGAGAAAACAAATAATCCTGGTTCAGCTTGACCCATTGTATGCTTTGGGCAACTCACTCCTCCATGTCTTCGTTTTCCCAACCATAAAATAGAGGCACAGCCTTCCCTTCCTTAATTTTGAAGGGATTGAGAGGGACTATGAGAGGGCTTTTAGTTGTAAAATTGGACGATATGAGCACAAAGAGTGCGCAGCTGAATCTAGGGTGTAAATTCATTGTAACTATAGCAACACCATTGGCCAGATACACCAATCTGTTGCTGGGATGAAAACATGGAGGGAGGGAGCATCATAAGACAAGCACATAGCATCATTCAATCAGTCAATCAGCACATATTTTGGCTCACTCTGAGGAGGAACTTTCTAAAATGAGAGTCGCCCCTAGATGGAATGGACTGCCTCATGGGCACCGTGAGCTCCTAATCCTAGTAGGTTTTCCAGCAGAGGCTGGGCAGTCACTGTTCCAGAATGCTCTAGAGGGCATTCCTGCATCAGATGAGGGATTATATTTGTTAACCTCTCTGTCCTTTCCAAGAACAGGATTCCATGATTCATTTACTGAGGCTTGGCATGTGCCTAGCACTGTGCTAGATGACATGTGAGATCCATGCCCTCAAAGTGTTTATAATCTAATTGGGGAAATAAGAGCTACACCCATTAAATAAATGATAACAAACGATACAAGGCAATGTGTGATTAAATACTAAACTATGTGTATCGACTACCATTTCACAAATCATGTGCCATGGAAGTGTAATGTGTTGCATGAAATGAATATTGGAAAAACTGTGATGCTATTGATATTTCCCTCTGAAATATAAACTATGAAATTATGTAGAGATAAAAATGTTTATTGCATAGATAAATTCCTTTGTTTGGAAATAGGCTTAATTTCCTCCATTTTTTTTCATAGATATCCTCTTACACTTAAACCTCTGAGATCAGCATTTGAGAATTTCATTCAAATATTTCAAATCCCCAAGTGTCCTTGGCCAAATGAGTTTGGGAAATGCTTAAACAGACTTATGAGTTCCATAGGAGTTCAGAGAAATGCAGAGTCAATGTGGGTTGGAGTAGTCATGGAGAAGTTTATGGAGGCAGCATGGTTTGTGCTGGGCTTTAAAGGGTGGGTAGGATTTAGACAATAGGAAATGGAAGGAAATTATCATTGTAACTTACTGAAATACATTTTCCAAGGTACATGATATCTGCGTTTGCCAGCATAATACTGCTGGTCCCAACTGTGACCGCTGTGCTCCTTTCTATAACAACCGACCCTGGAAACCTGCTGATGACCAGAATCCTCAAGAATGCCAGAGTATGATTATGGGCTTGGGATATCCCTTATTTCCTCGGAGGAGTTATATGCCCTAGGCAAAGTCACTGATCCTCTCTGAGCCTCAGTGGTCCCATCAGACATATGAGAGAGAGTCATTCTTGGCAATACTTTTTCATCTCAAACCCATACCGTTGTGGCTGCAACCTGAGCCAGCTTTATTCTGGGGGATGGGGGAAAGTCCTTGAATTATAGTTCCTTCGTTCGTTCGTTCCTTCCTTCCTTCTCTTTCTTTCCTCTCTTCCTTCCTTTCTTCCTTTCTTTCTTCCTTCTTTCCTCTCTTCCTTCCTTCCTTTCTTCCTTCTTTCCTCT
>NW_020954576.1:43493558-43496035 GCF_900497805.2 Vombatus ursinus
TTCCTTCTTTCCTCTCTTCCTTCCTTCCTTTCTTCCTTCTTTCCTCTTTTCCTTCCTTCCTTTCTTCCTTCTTTCCTCCCTTCCTTCCCTTCCTTTCCTCTCTTCCTCCCTTCCTCCCTTCTTTTTCTTACTTCCTTCCCCTCTTCTTTCCTTCTTTTACTTCCCCTTGGCTAGCACTAGATCCCAATTAAGAAGTCAAATAGTCCACCCTGATGTCACCAAGGGGCTGTCAAATCATTCTCTAGTGTTTGCTCTTCATGTCCCATTAGGTCCCTGTTGCTCTTGCTTCTCATTCTTCCCATTCCATATTCTTCCCATTGTGAAAGCTTTGACTGAAAGTGTGTGTGTGTGTGTGTGTGTGTGTGTGTGTGTGTGTGACTATAGAGTAGCAATATAGATTGAGTGACTCCCTGGGGGATCCCACAAGTAGGCTTAGTGAAATCAGGATCCTCTAGTCCAGTAGTTCTCAAAGGGCATGCTGTGGCATAGCAGGGCATTGTGAGTTTCTCCAGGGATGTCCTAATGGGATGACACTTAGACTTAGAATTAATTATATGTGCACATGCAGATTTCCTCTCTCTCTCATAATGCGCCATGCTTCTTTATGGCAAAGCATGGCCCTGTGCCATGAGCAAAAAATGTTTGAGAGCCACAGCCCTGTTTCCAATGGCTCCTGCTCACATCTCTTTCCCTGTTCCAGGGTGTGACTGTAATGGGCATTCAGAGACATGCCACTTTGACCCAGCTGTATTTGCTGCCAGCCAGGGGGTGAGTGGTGGTGTGTGTGACAGCTGCCGGCACCACACCGAAGGGAAGAATTGTGAAAGGTGTCAGCTACACTACTTTCGGAACCGCCGCCCGGGTGCTCCCATCCAGGAGACCTGCATCCGTGAGTGACTGCTCTGCTCTCTCTACTTCTCTCTTTCCACTGGGGTCCTCATGTTGGATCTGACCACTTCCATTTGGCACAAAGGCAGCAGGTCCCTAGGAAAAGCAGGGGCCTGGACTGTGGTAACTCTGTTAAGTACGCCTGGTGATAGGCTTAACCAATTGGTGCAGTGGGTAGAGTGTTGGCCTTGGAGTTAGGAAGAGTAGAATTTGAATTCTGCCTCAGACATTAATAGCTGTGTGAACCAACCTCAGTGTCCTTACCAGAAAAATGGGAATAATAATAAGACTTACCTCATAGCGTTGTTATGGGGGTCAAATGAGATACCATATGTAGAAGTGCTTTGTAAATCTCAAAGGGCTATGTAAATGCTAGCTATTATTATTATTAATAATAATTCAATAAGTATTTACTTAGCATTGTAATGATTTCCTGCCTCTTGGGGACTCTCAGCCTAATGGTTGAATAAAAACAGGGCCTTATGAAAGTGACTCATAAAGGCACATGTAAAAAAGTAGCTTTAATTGTTCAGTCATTTCAGGCTCTTCATTCACCACTTGGAGTTTTCTTGGCAAAGATACTGGAGTGGTTTGCCACTTCCTTCTCCAGCTCATTTGATAGATGAGGAAACTGAGGCAAACAGGGTTAAGTGACTTGCCCAGGGTCACCCAGCTAGTGTCTGAGGACAGATTTGAACTCAGGAAGATGTCTTCCTGACTCCACTGCTCCACCTAGCTGCCCAAAAAGTAGCTAGGGCTTCCATATCAGCACAAACAATGTAGTTATTGCCAAAAGAGCCTCCCTGAAGGAGCAACCTGAATCTGCTGTGTATAGTCAGTGATGGCTTCTTGAAGTGTAATTTGGCTTTTTAAAAAAATTCTGAATTTAACAAACACCAAATTGAATGGGCATTTCCATATACGTACCAGAAGAGCAGATTGTACCCAAATCTGCAGAACAGTTAGGTACAGTTTGCTTTTCCTTCTAAGTGTGTAAGTCCAACCTGAAGCTTTCAAGGCTGTTCTGCCTTCTCTGTGCTTCATTTTGGAGGACGTGTAGTTTTCAGTGGGGTCTGGAAGGAGGTGGTGGTTACAGATTGGCAGAGAGGAAGGGAGGTGGGGGCCAGTCTACTTTCTTTCTCTCTGCTTCACTCTTACTGTGGATCCTGCTTCTGCACCCTCTCCCCAGCTTGTGAGTGTGACCCAGATGGGGCAGTGCAGGGGGCCCCCTGTGATCCACTGACTGGACAGTGTGTGTGCAAAGAGAACGTGAAGGGGGAACGCTGTGATCTGTGCAAGCCTGGTTTCACTGGACTCACCTATGCCAACCCACAGGGCTGTAGTCGTAAGTTGGGGGCCAGGGCATGAGGGAGGAGGGCATTGGGAAGATGTGTCTCACTGGAGGTGGGGGAGGAGGTGGTGAGGTCTGGGGTTGGGGGACCTCATTTTAGCTAGATGACACAGTAGAAAAAAGCCCAGGACCTGGTACTTACTAACTGTATGACCTTGGGCAAGTCACTTAATTTCTTCTCCTCCTCTTTGCTTCTTCTTCTTCTTCTTCTTCTTCTTCTTCTTCTTCTTCTTCTTCT
>NW_020954576.1:43496045-43607906 GCF_900497805.2 Vombatus ursinus
CTTCTTCTTCTTCTTCTTCTTCTTCTTCTTCTTCTTCTTCTTCTTCTCTTCCTCTTCCTTCTTTCTCCTCCTCCTTCTTCTTCTCTTCCTTCTCCTTCTCTTTCTTCTTCTTCTTCTCTTCCTCTTCCTTCTTTCTCCTCCTCCTTCTTCTCCTCTGTCTCCTTCTCTTTCTTTTTCTTCTTCTTCTTCTCCTTCTGTTTCTTCTCCTCCTCCTCCTCCTTCTTCTTCTTTTCCTCTTTCTCCTCCTCTCCCTCCTCCCCCTCCTCCTCCCCCTCTCCTTCCTCCCCTCCCCCTTTTCTCCCTTCCCTTTCTCCCCCTCCTCCCTCTCCTCTTCCTCCCCCTTAACTATTTGCCTCCTTGCTTCCTCATCACCTCCCTATAAAACCGAGAGGGTTTGCCACTTAATTCCGGCAGGTGGCAGCACAGGCTTAGGTTTCTTTGTAAAGCTAAGGGAGGATTGGGAGAGAAGTGATGATGGAGTGGGTCAGAGCAGGGCTGGCTGGAGCTGTCCAGGTTGGGGAGTGGCATGAGAGCAATCCGCGGTCAGCCCATCCCTGGCACCCACAACGCGTCTGTGGTCTGGGGGTGTTTTTGTGAATCTTTCCATCTAGGGGCATCTCTGGGGGAGTCTCCACCAGCCCAAGGGACTTTGGGGATGGGATGGGGGGCTGAATCACTCCTCAGGGATCCCAGGCATAGTACCACCTCTTGTCCTGCAGGCTGTGACTGTAGCATCCTGGGATCTCGGCGAGACATGCCCTGTGATGAGGAGACTGGGCGTTGCCTGTGCCTGCCCAATGTGGTTGGTCCCAAGTGTGATCAATGTGCTCCCCATTACTGGAAAGTGGCCAGTGGCAGGGGCTGTGAGCCATGTAACTGTGACCCTCACAACTCCTACAGCCCACAGTGTAACCAGGTAAGGAGCTGAAAGGAGTCCCGTGGGACTGGGGGGTGGGTGGGCGGGTGGTTATGCTCAGTGAAGAAGGGAAGATTAGCTTGTAGCATCGGGGGATGGAGCTGCAAGGGGCAAGGATCCCTTTGGGAGAGTGGTCCTTCCCACTGAGGTATAATGTATGCAGCACTGAACCTGTCTCTGCTCAATCATGGTCGGCTTCTCTAGGGAGGTGCAGGCAAAAGGAATTAGGAGACCTCCTCTAAATCCCATCTCTGCCACTCACTACCTCTGTGGCCTTGGGCAAATCATTCAATCAATCAACAATCAAATCAACAATCAACAATCAATCAACAAGTATTTATTAAATGCCTACTAGGTGGCAGGCACTGTGCTAAATGCTGGGAATGCCAGTACAAAGGATGAGACAATCCCTAGGCACAGGAGCTTACTCCCTATCTTAACTAAGGAGATACCACATAGGGGGCGGCTGGGTTGCACAGTGGATAGAGCACTGGCCCTGGAGTTAGGAGGATCTGAGTTTAAATCTGGTCCCAGATCAGACACTTGACACTTACTAGCTGTGTGACCCTGGGCAAGTCACTTAACCCCAATTGCCTCGCCAAAAAAACCCCAAATAAATAAATATGATATAGAGTGAATAAAGATAAATATATACAAAATAGCAAAGTACATTGCAATTTGGGAGGGCAGTCACTGGCATTGGGGGAAATCAGGAAAGCCTTAATACAGAAGATGGAGCTTTAGCTGTGTCAAAATTAACCTCTTTGGACCTCGGTTTTCTCATCTGAAAAACTGAGGAAGTTTTCTAAATCTAGAATTCTCTCTGGTCAGAAGAATTCCAGTTTCTTAGCTCATTTTTGGAACCAAGCCAGGGGACCTTCGTATTTCATTTTAAAGCTTTTCTCTTCAAAGCTTTCTAAACTTTCCCTGATCACAAATACTGTGTGAAGCACTAAGTCCCTTGGCTTTCTTAATTCCTGAGCTGAATTATATCTCTGGCTTCAGAGGTCTGCTATACCCAGTCCCTGATTACTTTCCCCCTTCTCCCTCCGCGATAACTGGATGCTCAAATCTGGTATCTACTCACCCTCTCTTTCCACATCATAAATAGGTTTTCTAGGGTTATTTGTAAGGAAAATAGAATACAAAAATTCACAAATAATACACCCAGGAATGGGAATTAGAAGTGTGGGGAAAAAAAAGAAAATTACCTAGTCACAGACTGGAGGACACTTAACTTCTAAATGCTCTCCAATTTCCTGGACTTAGCTTAGCTACTGGATCCCCATAGCTAGGGAACCCACTGTTGATTTCTAAGGAGAATGAAGCCTTCCACTCCAGAACTACCCCTAGGGAATTTGAGACTGTACCCTCAAATCAAACTCATTGGTCCTTTCTACAACCCCGGCCCTCTCTCAGTCAATCAGGAAGCCTCCTAATCGAATGTCAGGGTTTAGGTTATTTGGCCTAAATTTCTATCTAATCAATCAATCAATCAATCAACATGCATTTATTAAGTATCTACTACTGCTAGGCTCTAGAGATTCGGACAAAAATTGGACAATTCCTGCTTTCAAGGAGCTTATAGACATTCAGGGTAGACAATGTGTACATTCATAATTATATACAGAATAAATATAAGATAAACTCAAAGTAATTTAGAGACAAAGGGCACTAGCAATAGTGGGGAGGGGGAAACAAAAGGTGGTGCTTGATCTGAGTCTTCAAGGAAGTAATGGATTCCATGAGGAGGCAGGTGAAGTGAGAGTATATTCTAGTCATAGAGGATTGCCAGTGCAAAGACATGGAGGTGGGAGATGGGGTGACAGACGTAAGGAAGAGCAAGAAGGACAATTTGTCTATACCACAGAATTTGGAAAGAGGAGGAATGTATAATGAAGAGGGGCCAGGTTGTGAAGAACTTTCAAAGCCAAACATAGAAGGTTATATTTCATTCCAGAGTCAATAGGAAATCACTGCAATTTATTGAATCTGGGAATGGCATGCAAGATCAGACCTGTGCTAAAGGAAAAACCACTTTGGCAACAATGTAGGGGATGTTTTGGAGTAGGGAAGGACTAGGAGGGAGACCAAGTGGAAGGCCAATGCAATAGTCCAGGAGAATGTGATGAGAGCTTTCAACTAAGATGGTGGCTGTGTGAGTAGTGAGAAGGGGATAGGCTCAAGAAGGGTGGTGACAGAAATGTGCTGATGGAGGTATCCTTGACAGAAATAGAGAAGTTGAGAAGAGGGGAAGGTCTGGAGGAAGACATTTTGGTCTGTTTTGGTCATGTTGAGTTTGAGATGCCTTCTGGGACATCCAATTTTAAATGTCTAATAGGCAGTTAGTGGTTTGGGACTAGAGCTCAGGAGAGAGTTCACTTCCTTTCTGCACAATGATGAGACAAATGTAGATATTCCAAACCTATACAGATGTTACCTTAAAAAAGAATAATCCAACCCAACATACAAGTCACCTCAAAACTTCATGAAACTTTTCATTTTCTTATATGCAGCCATTCTGGAAGCAACATGAGGAAAAATGTCTTGGGGGGACCCTAGGGGTCAGCCAGTCTTACCCTTCATTCAACACATAAAGAAATTGAGACCTAAGGAGAGTAAATGGTCTGTTTAGGGCTACAGAACTAATTAAGGATAGAGAAAAGATTAGAACTTTAATTCTTGCTTCTCAGATCAGTATTCTTTCCACTACACCTTATTTGCTTCTTGGACTCTCTACTATCTCACACTTGTTAGAACAACACCACAGAAACCCCTCTGTAACGAGTCTGACATGTGGCAAAGCCCAGGCTTGCCATGCTTTCTTTAGGGCCCTGCCTTGTTACGCGGGGGATATCACAGAGGGTAAGGTGTACATCTTAGTCTGGAGTCTAAAGCGCAGGTGGGGTGGAGCTTTTTGCCTTTACCTAAAGCTTCCTAGCTTTACTATCGACAGAGCCTGGGGTATTATAGGCCCCCATCTCAAGGAGGGGGCACTAGACAGGGATGGTGCCTTCTGATGGCACTCTCCTCTTGGCATAGTTCACAGGTCAGTGCCCATGCCGGGAAGGATTTGATGGCCCGACGTGCAGTGCTGCATCCATCCGCCAGTGTCCTGATCGGTCCTATGGAGATTTTGGTTCAGGATGTCGAGGTAGGTTCTGACCAGAGTAGAATGTGGAGAGAGAAAGAGGGAGAGAGAGAGAGAGAGAGAGAGACAGAGAGAGAGACAGAGACAGAGACAGAGAGAGACAGAGAGACAGAAAGAGAGAGAGAGACAGAAAGAGAGACAGAGAGAATGTCAGTGAGCAGGAGAGGCAGGGTGGTGTAGTGGATAGAGTGTTGGAATTAGAGTCAAGACTCTTCCTAATTGTCTAAGCATGGATGAGTCACTTGGTCTCAGTGAGACTCAGTGTCTTCATCTAGGCAGTGGTACCTCTAAAGCCTATCTTACAGGGTCTTTGAGAGGCTTAAATGACATAATCCATGTAATGCACTTTGCAAACTATAAAATGCTATGTAAATATCAGTTATTATTATTGTGTCTGTGTGAGCATGGAAGCAAGACTGCACATCTACCAGTTGATTGATAAGTATTTTTTGATTAGGACCAGCTAGGTGGCTTAGTGGGTAGAGCACCACGTTTGGAGTCAGGAAGACTTCAAATCCAGCCTCAGATACTTATTAGCTATGTGATCCTGGGCAAGTCACTTAACCCTGTTTGTCACAGTTTCCTCATCTGTAAAATGAGCTGGAGAAGGAAATAGAAAACAACTCCAGGATCTTTCCCAAGAAAACCCCAAATAGGGTCACAAAGAGTTAGACATGACTGAAAAATGACTAAACAGCAAAAATCTTCTTTGTGCCATGTGCTATGATATATAAGCTATGTATCACTGTGCTAGGAGCTGGGGATACAGAGACGAAAGTGAACAGTGTCAGCCCTTGAGAAGCTGGCATTCTATTGGTGCAGACAACATGCACCAATATAAGTATGTGCAAAATATATTAAAAAATATCCAGATAATTTTTGAGAGGGGAGACACTAGCCAGAAGTTAGAAGAATGACCTCACATAGCAAGTGCCACTTGAGCTAAGCTTTGAGAGAAATGAGGGCTTCAGAGGTGGAGGAGGTGAGAGTAGAGTGCATGGTGGTGTGTGGGGATCAGTGTGTGTGGGATTATGCATGGATAAGTTTATGTCATAGGTGCATGCTCGCCTCTCTTGGTTGGCATTTGTGCTGTGCTCATTCATTGTAACTGGAGGATAGACTTCACCAGTCCCAATGAATGCAAGAGATCATTAGAATGAATGATCTCCCATCTGTTCACCTGTCCTAAAAGTCAATTCCCTGCTGGCATTTCAGCAAATGTCCCAGATGTGTCCTGGTACTTTGAATGTGTTTTATTTCTTTATCTTTTCCAGAGAGAAACCACATTTCCTGGAGTTCATCTCCATTGTTTCTGTCAGGCAGAGAGGAAGATATTTTTTCACTATTGGAAAGAAAAAGGAACAAGAGCCCAAAGATTATAAAAACAAGACCATAGATTCAGAGCTGGAAAGGACCTTAGACCCTATCTCACCATAACTCTAACCCTATTAGGTTTTCTAACCCTAATTCCTCATCTGTAAAATGGGGATAATGTTAACAGCTTCTTTACAAGATTGTTGTGAGGATCACATTAGACAATATGTATAAAGTGTTTGTAAACCTTAAAGTGCTATAGAAATGTTAGCTATTATTATTATCTAGTCTACCCCCCTTATTTTACAGATGAGGAAACTGAAGCCCAAAGTCACTCAGTAACTGGCAGAACCAGGATTTCAATTTTGATCCTTTTACTCCAAATACATCACTCTTTCTGCTGTACCAATGGAGTGCTTTTAGGGTTTACAGAGTGCTTTTCTTACAATAACCCTGTGAGATGAGAGGCAGTGTAATGTAGTGGAGAGAGAGCCAGCCAGCTTTGGGGTCAGAAGACCTGGGCTCAAGTCCTACCACTGGTATACACTGACCATGTGAGCATCTGTAAGTCCCTTAACAGAGCTCAAAGCAACTACGATGATAGGTTGCAGAAAAAGTACCCATTGGTGTTGGTAGAAGGAATTTCTTCATTGGGAGTTCTTTATGTCAATGAACTCACATATATAGTCCAAGAAAAATCCAATAGATGACATTTATATAGACATAGTAGATGATGTTATTTTCATTTGACAAATGAGGAAACTGAGGTTTATAGAGGTTAAGTGACTTACTCATGGTCACCTCAGTAGTAGGAAGTTAAGGTAGGATTTGACACCAGCTCTTTTGGTCCAGAGGCCATGCTCTTTCTACAGTTACCCACACCAAGTTAGCAAGGGCTCAGAATTTAGAGTTCCATCATGGTCAAGTCATCTAGCATTTACAAGGTGCTTATTATGTGTTGGGCACTGTCTAGGGATACAAAGAAAGGTAAAAACAGGCCCTGTCCTCAAGGAGTTTCCAATCATGGTGCTCTTTCTTCCACACCACGTTGAGTCTGTCCCGGGGGAACACTCAGCCACTGCCCTCAGGCTCACTCCTCTGTCTCTTCTTGCCCCATATACAGCCTGTGACTGTGACTTCCGGGGGACAGAAGGTCCTGGCTGCGACAAAGCCACAGGCCGATGCTTGTGTCGCCCGGGCTTTACTGGGCCCCGCTGTGACCAGTGCCAGAGGGGCTTCTGTGACAACTACCCCGTCTGTGTGGCCTGCCACCCTTGTTTCCAGACATACGATAGCAACATCCGAGAAGAAGTCCTGCGTCTCAGGGCCCTGCTCAACACCACAGCCGGACTCCGGCCAAGGCCTGGCCTAGAGGAACACCGACTGAGCCCCAGGATGGCGGAGGCAGAGAACAGCATCCGGCAGATCCAGGCGATCCTCAGAACGCCCTCAGTCACAGAGCAAGAGATAACGGAGGTGGCAAATGTCATCTTCTCTGTCAGGTACTCTCCCCCGAGTTCTCCCTCCTACTCGGTTGAAATTCTACAAAAAGGTACACAGGAAAAGAAAAATAAACAATTCTTGGTTAGTCATCCTAATGGAGGGAACCAGATGTGAAAGGATAGGGTTATCTTTGTGAATTTGGAGGAGGCTTTTGGTGTTGAAATATAATCTGTTGGTTGCTACGTGCCTTTGCCTCCCTTTGGGTCAAGAGAGGAGGGAGAAGACGATGAGATGTCAGGGTCAGGAAGCACAGGTGTGTGTGGGGGTGGTGCCAAGAGGCAGCGAGGTATTCGTGTCCTTCTGACTGCTCGAGGGTGAAGTGAGGCTTCTAAACCTGGTCAGAGCCCAGGTCTGGGTGCAGGGAAGGAGAAGCGAAATTTCTGAGGTTGTCTCCGGAGATTCCAGAACATGACAGACACCATGAGATGCTGGACTATGGAACAGAGTTCAAAGAAATCAGCTAGACTAGGATACATTTATGAAGTTTGAGAGCTGCCTGGTTAGCCATTGGACAGATTCTTTGATAGTCCACTGTTTCTCTGACTGTTAATAATAATTCACATTTCACTAGCCCTTTAAGATTTGTTCGTTGTTGTTCACGTCCAACTCTTCATGACCCCATGAGGGGTTTTCTTGGCAGAGATACCGGGATGGTTTGCCATTTCCTTCTCCAACTCATTTGACAGATGAGGAAACTGAGGCAAACAGGGTTAAGTGACTTGCCCAGGGTCACACAGCTAGTAGGTGTCTGCGGCTAGATTTGAATTCAGGAAGTTGAGTCTTCCTGACTCCAGGCCTAGTGCTCTATTCACTGCACCACCTAGCTGCCTCCATTTAAAGTTTACAAAGCTCCTTTCTCAAAACAAGCCTACAGTGTGAGGAGTATAGTTTGTGAATCTATTCTTTGCTGTAAACAAACATCTTGGCATAATCTAAAAATGACTGAGGATGTAAGAGGAGGGAAGAGAAGGTCTACTTGGATGCCTGCAGTTCTGCGTGGAGACATTAGTTTAGGAATAGGATACTATAGCATAGGGTAGGATTTCTCCCCAGACTTTGTCCAGTCTTCTTTCTATTTGACTAGGGTGTGGTAGTAGGCATCAGGCTTAAGACAGACTGGGTCTTTAAAGTGGTAGAGAAGAAGCAGCTGGGACAGCCATCTCCTTTGAGACCGGCACAGTCATGATGTGTCCCAGGGGAAACTGTGGATTTGCTGGTGTCCCAGAGGAAGAATATCTTATCTTAGAATAAGTTATCTAAAAATACTTTTGTATTTGGCTTCAGAATGAATGACAAACCCCACACCCCATTTAGCTTTCTGTTTGCTTCAGGTGATACTAAAATTAGTTTGCTTTTTCTTTTTGAGCCCACACAGATTGACAGTCAGAGAAAGTAGCTATGCTTCTGACTGGAGAGAAGGCGGCCCGGTATTCAATATTGTTGTGGCCGCTGACTGTACCATAGACAAAGGCAAGAGTTAGCATTAGATGACCCCTGTGCTTTGGAGCAGGGATTCTTTTTTTAATTAATTTATTTTTAGTTTTTAACATTCACTTCCATAAGACTTTGAGTTCTAAATTTTCTCCCCCTCCTTCTCCTCCCCCCTCTCCAAGACGGTGTGCAATCTGATATAGGCTCTACATATACATTCATATTGAAATATTTTCACATTAGTCATGTTGTAAAGAAGAATTAAAACCAATGGGAGGAACCACGAGAAGGAAGAAAAAAAAGAGAGCAAATAGTATGCTTCGATCTGCATTCAGACTCCATAGTTCTTTCTCTGGATGTTGATAGCATTTTCCATCATGAGTCTTTTGGAGATGTCTTAGATTCTTGAATTGCTGAGAAGAGCTAAGTCTATCAAAGTCAGTGATCACACAATGTTGCTGTTACTGTGCACAATGTTCTCCTGGTTCTGCTCACTTCACTTGGTATCAGTTCATGTAAGTCTTTCCAGGTTTTTCTGAAGTCTGCCTTGGAGCAGTGATTCTTTCCCTGTGGAATGCATACTTCCTCTCTGACCTCCCTTCCCTCTGCCCCACCAAGGATTGATTTCAGGGGTCTGTGAACTCGGGTAGGAAAACAATTTACATCATAATTTCAACATAACTTGTTTCCTTGGTGATCTTATGTATTTTATTTTATGGATTTAAAGACATTTTTCTGTGAAGGAATCTATAGGCTTCAACAGATTGCTGAAGGGTTCCATGACACAAAAAAGGTTAAAAGCTCTCTGGGCCTTAGTCTCCTCATTCATAAAATGGGAATAATACTATTTTCCCTATTTAAGTTACAGGGCTCTTGTGAGGCTCAAATGGGGTAATCTACGTAAAAATATTAGCATTTTGTTACCATAAAGAATGTATGTATATATGCAAATGTGTATATATACATGCACACACATATACATGCATATATGTATATATGTACATTTATATGTGTGTATATATAAAATATATGTGTATATATGTATATGTATGTTGTATATATATATTATATATATGTAAAACACTATGTATATGTGATTAGGATGATTGAGTGTTGCTTGTAAATTGCCTGTATCCTTTTTTGCTTTTTAAAAAATAAGCCTGGAGCATCTAGGTGGTGCAGTGGATAGAACACTGGCCCTGGATTTAGGAGGACCTGAGTTCAAATCTGGCCTCAGACACATAACACTTACTAGCTGTGTGACCCTGGGCAAGTCACTTAACCCCATTACCTAATCAAAAAAGTAAAAAAAATAAAAAATAAATAAAAAATAAGCCTTACAATATATGTTCCTGTAAGTTAGGGCAGTTACTAGTACCATTGTTTTACAAATAATAATTTCAGGCAGGATGGCTTAGTATGCATGCTGAACTGAGAGTCAGGAAGACTGAGTTTCAAATCCTATCTTTGACACTACATGAAGGGGAGTGAGTCACTTGACTTACTGACATTCAGGGTGTCACTTATTGACATCTTTCTTCTCATTTGGTCTTCACAACAACCCTCTGAGAAGTAGGTAGCAAAAGCATTTATTTCCACTTTATAGATAAGGACATTAAAAGTCTAAATAGGGGAGTGACTTGTTCAAGGTCACTTAGGAGGTATGTGGCCAAGCAGGGATTCATACCCGTGTCTGGTCCACTGTTCACTACACCACAGCTACCATGTTGAGCGATGATGAGATAAAAGATTGGCTAGGGAAGGTTGGACCACTTGATGGAAAGCCTTGCATTTGGGATCGACTGTCTCCAGAAGTAATTTCCCATCACCAGAGGTCTTCAGGGACAGGCTGTATGATCCCTTGAAAGTTCAAGTGTAGGTTGAGCTAGATGCCCTTGGAGGAGCAATGGACTTGCTGAGAGAGAGCATAGAGAGGGAAACAGTGGGACAAGGGCTGAGTCTTGGGGAATGTCTACAGTTAGGAGATGGGAGGAAAGAGAGGAGTCATTTCATGAGACAGAGGAAGCAACAGGCAAAGTAGGAGGACAAGCAGAGGAGGGCAGTATTCTAGAAGCCAGTATAAGAATAATAACTAACATTTCTGTAGTGCTTACTCTGTGCCAGGCACTGTCCTAGGTGCTTTACAATTATTATCTCATTTGATGCAAAGAATAATAGATAACATTTACGTAGCACCTATTATATGCCAGGCATTGAACGCAACCCTTTATAATTATTATCTCATTTAATCCTCACAACAACCTTTGGAGGTGGGAGCTATTATTATCCCCATTTTACAGATGAGGAAATCAAGGCAAACAGAAATTAAGTGACTTGCTCAGGGTCACACAGCTAGTAAGTGTCTGAATTTGAATTCAGGTCTTCCTGACTCAAGGCCTAGTACTCTCTTTATCCACTGCACCATCCATCTGCCATGATTTAAAATTGATTGTTTTATAACAGTCAGTTGGCCAACAAGCATTTATTAAGTGCTTACTCTGCTCCAGGCACTATGCTAAACAATCAAACTGAGGCGAATAGTAAATGTATTATTATCATTGCCCAAACCCTCTATGAGAGCAGGGACTATTCTGTGTTTGTCTTTGTATTCCTAGGACCTAGCACTGAGATTTGTATGAAGTAAGTACTTAATAAATGTCAATTTGAATTTGTTGAAACTGATGCTCAAGAGATCACGAGACTTATCCATGAGGAGGTCATAGTATCAAATGAAAGAAAGAGATCCCAAAGACTAATTGGCAATGACCACTGCTTTGGGAGACATCTTTGCCTCTACTGGCAACTTTTGATTAGCTAGAGTCTGCATTTCTAGCCTATGGATGATATACACCCCTTGACTTTTCCTTGGCTCCTGCTTTCTGACTTAGCTGAAACTTCTTAGGATGGGAGGTGGCTGCCCAGGGCAAGGCAGGCAGAAGCCCATATTCTGCCCCTCATTAACAGCGCCCTCTCTCCCCACAGGAGGACCCTCCAGAGTCTGCTGACAGATCTGCCCTTAGAAGCGGAGACAGATTCCCTTTTAGAAGAGCTAGAGAATCTGGACAGAAGTCTTAAGCTCCTCCTCATCCAGTATCAGAACAAGAGAGAACAGTTTGAGAGAATTAGTAGCACAGACCCCTCAGGTAAAGGTGCACAGGCCGCCTTTGGGGGTCCTGCAGAAGCTCTTTAAATGGCCCAGGATGCCATCTCTGCTGTCTCCATCTTCTTCTCCAGGCCCCTCCCGCTTCCATAAGGTAGTTTATCCCCTTTCTCTCCCTGCAGGTTCCTTCCGGATGTTGAACTCTGCCTACCAGATGTCTTCCCAAGCTGATCAACGTATTGCTAGCAGCTCCAACCTGCTGCTCCAGGCCCATAACAGCCGCAGAGAAACTGAAAGGCTGGAGAGGCAGGTGGAAGGAAGTGGAGGTGCTGGGGGGCCACAGCTCCAGACCCTGAGGCAACAAATGGCTTCCTTTCCCAATCTGACACCCACCCTCAACAAGGTGAGTCCTTCAGGCCTTGGGAAGGATTCTAAGAAGAGCATTCTTCATCACCAAGAACCTCCGCCCCACCTTGTGCTTTGGACACCCCCATTGCTGACTCACATTTCTTTTCAGATTCTCCCTGTTCTTTGTACTTTCTTCTCCTCCCCTCAACCACTATAAACCCCTATCCCCCATATGCTCAGTGGTTGCTATGGAGACAAATTTCTGGTCCATTGTTGCCATGGTGATGGTTAGCCATTTGTTTTCTGGGAGTGGGATGGGGCAGTCTTTGAGTGAGTGGGTTTCAGCAAGGGTGATGGGTAGGAGGCCTTCCTCTTTCCCATGGCAGATTTGTGGGACCACAAGGCAGGAGACCTGTACCCCAGGACAATGCCAAGGGATGCTGTGTCCCCGAGACAATGGCACAGCCTGTGATGCTGACTGTAGAGGAATCCTCCGGCGGGCAGGCAGTGCCTTCAGAACTGCTAAGCAGGTGTCCCAGCAGCTCCAGGACTTCAATGCTCAGCTCCAACAAACCAAGCAGATGGTAGGTATGAGTTGTTCAGAAGGGAGAGAGATGGACAGAAAAGCTCAGGGATCCTGAGTACACTTCCTGTAACCCCTCGAAAAGAGATCAGGCTTATTCTCATCTCCATTTTACAGCCAAGAAAACTGACAGGAGAGTGTAGAACCTTAAAATTGGAAGGGACCATCTGGCCTAATTCATACATGCAAAGTGATCTTTTAGCCTACAGTTGAAGCCCTCCAGTGAAGACCTCCTGAAGCAGTCCGTTCTTTTTTTTCTTTTTTTTGACTAGCTATAATTATTAGGAGGATGTTCCTTTTGTGGAATATAAATCCACTTCTCTGGAATTTTCACCTGGTTTCTCCTAGTTTTGCTTTCTGAGGCCAAGCAGAACAAAGGCCTAATTCTTCTACAAGGCAGCCATTCAAAGACTTGAAAACAATTATCATGTTCTGCTTCCCCTTACCCTTACCTAGCCTCGATTTTTTTCTTTTTCTTTTTTTTTTTTTTTTGGCTAGGCAATGGGGTTAAGTGACTTGCCCAGGGTCACACAGCTAGTAAGTGTTATATGTCTGAGGCCGGATTTGAGCTCAGGTCCTCCTGACTCCAGGGCCTGTGCTCTATTCGCTGTGCCACCTAGCTGCCCTCTACACTTTTTTCTTCTTTAGGCTAAACATTCCCTGTGTCTTTAACCTGTCCTGATATGACACGATCTCAGGTAGCTTTAGAAAAGTCACATATCATATGAAAGGTGAGAATTCCTAGCCTTTGTTTTCGGCCTGTTGTTCAGTGCCCACTGTGAACACTCATCTCTTCTGGGGCCACAGCTATCTGGCAACTTCAAATGCTACCTGGGTAGGAATTAAAAGAGAGGGGATTTCCCAGATTTATTTTTTTGGGGGGGACAATTAAAAAGGTGGACGGAGGATCTCTTGAGATGTGAGCCCTTGTCTGTCTTATTTCCATGTCCATTATTAGATCAGGAAAGCAGAAGAAGCTGCCACCCAGATCCAGACAGATGCCCAGCGCCTGGAGATCCAGGTGAGCAACAGCCGTTCTCAGATGGAGGAGGATGTCCAACGCACCCGCCTCCTCATCCAGCAGGTCCGGAACTTTCTCACTGGTAAGTGAATGCATTCGCCATCCCTTTCCCATTAGGGTCCTGACCTGAGTTTTGCTAATGGGTCATGAGGCAGGAGGGTGTTAGTCAAGAGATCACTGGACTCCAATTTCCCAGTTCTGTTACTGACTTACTACGTGACCTTGGATGGGCAAGGCCTTTTGCGCTCTCTCTACCTCAGTTTCCCTATCTATAAAATGAGGATGATAATACCTGCCTCACAGGGCTGTTATGAGGATCAAGTAAGATGTGGATGTGAAAAGTTAAAGTGCCAAACAAATGCATTATTACTATTTCTGTTATTGTTGTTATTAGTAACAATATTTCCTGGTCCCTCTCTGGAAATCTTTTTGGCCACAGGCCCAATTATTACCATCTGGAGGAGTGGCATAGCTATTATTACAGTTCTTGGTTCTATAAAGCATCGTTCCAAAGAGCCCAAAGCACCTTCCTATCTATTACTAATGTCCACAAACGTCACTGTGAGTGGGAAGAAGCAGGAAGAATACATTTTCTGTCTGTGTTGTTGTTGTTCAGTCATTTCAGTCCTGTCTGACTCTTCATGACTTCATTTGGGTTTTTTTGGGCAAGATACTAGTGTGGTGTGGTAAGGTGCTATTTCCTCCTCCAGCTCATTTTAGAGATGAGGAAACTGAGTCCAACAGGGTTAAGTGACTTGCCCAGAGTCACAGAGTTAATAAGTGTCTGAGGCCAGATTTAAACTCAGGAAAATGAATCTTCCTCACTCCAGGCCTGGCACTCTGTCCACTGCATCACCTAGCTGCTCTTTAGCTCTTTCTGTTTCAAAAGGGAAAAGTGAAAAAAAAAATAACAAATGGGAAAATTGAGGCTCAGAGAGATTCAGTGATTTGCTAAAAGGTCAGGGCCAAACTGAGATTCTTAAACTAGGGTTTTTGGACTTTGTGTTAAGCCTGACTAAACCCTCTAGAAGAGGCCTACTTCCTAGAGAGGAAGAGTTCCTTGTTAATCTGATGTGAGAGCTCACCTCTTTCTATCTGTACAGGTAGCAAGGTGCTTGGGAAGGCAACCCCAGCAGGACCTGGATTCTAGTGCTATCTCTTATACTAGTTGTGTGACTTTGAGCAAGTCACAGCCCCTGTAAACCTCAGTTTCCTCATCTGTAAAATAAAGATAAAAATACATGTGTAGCCTCACAGGGGTGGGGTGAGGAAAGTGCTTTATAAACATTAAAGCACTGTGTCATTATGAGTAATATCCATTATATGGTTGTTGTTAATATTACTTTTGTAATGGACAGGTGCACTAACCTAATGAAGCAAGCTTTAAGAGTTAAGATTCAGCCTTCCAGATAAATAAGGTCTTCCCTGCCTAAAACCTAGGAGTTCTGGTCTCCCACCCTAACACAGTGGAAGCAGTACACTTCCTTGTGACTCTCAGGAAACGGTTACTTCTAGGTTGCGGTAGTGTGTGATTTTTCCTTGGATCCAAGGACTGTCTGACCCTTTGAGAAGAGGGTGGAGGGAAAGTTCCTCATGCCTGGCCCATGTCTGCCTTTCAGACCCCAGCACAGATGCAGCCACCATCCAGGAGATCAGCGAGTCAGTTCTGGCTCTCTGGCTACCCACGGACTCAGCTACAGTCCTTCGGAAGATGAATGAAATCCAGGCCATTGCAGCCAGATTGCCTAACGTGGACCTGATTCTGTCTCAGACTAAGCAGGACATCACTCGGGCTCGGAAGCTGCAGGAGGAGGCAGAATTGGCCAGGTAAGGCTTGACCCTTTTTTTGTGAGGCAATTGGGGTTAAGTGACTTGCCCAGGGTCACACAGCTAGTAAGTCATGTGTCTGGGGCTAGATTTGAACTCAGGTCCTCCTGACTCCAGGGCCAGAGCTTTATGCACTGTGCCACCTAGCTGCCCCAAGGCTTGACCCTTTTGGCTTCTTCCTTGTCACTTATAATCTCCCAATTTGTTCTGGGGAGATAATGATTTTAGGACCCAGGCTGGGAGGTGGGGGAATAATGAGGGGAATGTACAAGATTATCTCTTATTTCCTTCTAGCTCTAATTACTATAGTCCTATGAAACTTGCTAGCTGTGTGACCTTACATGAGTCACTTACTTTCTCTCAGCCTCACTTTCATCATCTGTAAAATGGAAATAATAACAGCACTTACCTCCCGGGGTTGTTATGAGGACCAAAAGAGATTCTGTATGTAAAGTACATTGTAAACCTTAAAGAGCTCTATAAATATTAGTCATGGTGATGATAATGATAAGCCTTTGCCTATTAGGGACTTTACGTGGAGGATGATGAGTGTGGATTTTGCCACAAACTGAGTACCTTGAATATTCTTGGTTGGGGGTGGTTTAGTGGTGCCACAAGGAATTCAAGGTCAGCAGCAGGCTTAATGACATTCATGCATTGCATATACATGCCAATATACCTATTGCCCTGTATTCTCGACTGGAAATCTTGTTTAAAACTAAACCAAACACAAACATCTCAGATGTACCTGCCCATATCTACATCTGCCCAGTCTCCATCTGATATCTTTTGCAGCATAACAGAGCATCAACACTGCAAAGGGAAATTTGGAATCATCTAGTTATTTTCTAGGTGGAAATTTGGAATCATCTGATTATCTTACAGGTGGAGAAACTGAAGCAAAGAGAGATTTAAGTAATTTGCCGAAAGTCACACAACTAGGAAGTGGGAAGTTTGGGATTCTAACCCAGATCTTTTGATTCCCAAGTCAAATGCTATTTCCACTAATAGTAGATTTTGTTGATTGGTCTTTTCATGCAAAATGATACATATGAATATTTGAATAAGTTAGGGGCTTATTTTTTGGTCAGTTTTATGATTTTTTCCATCAAGTGATATAACAAATGCAATAGCACTTTGTTAACCTTAAAGCACAATATAAATGTTAGCTATTATTATTATTATTAGCATTAAGGACCTATGTCCTTACAAATCCAGGGTCTGAAATATGGAAAGGGATGGTCTAAGGTGTCTATTTTTTTTGATGGGAGGTTCTAACTTTTTTAGTGGTGTAATATTTGTCCTTGAGGTGGGGGGATCCAGAAACATAAATCAATTGATTCAGTTGTCTTAACCTCTTGCTTGGTTTGAGAAGTGGTGCCCCCGGGGCTGGTGGGATGGGAGTCCACGTTCTCCCCTTTCTCTCTTCTCTCCCTTTCCCTTTCCCTTTCCCTAACCGTAATCACATGTTAGGAGCCGCGCCATTGCTGTGGAGGGTCAGGTGGAGGATGTGGTGGGGAACTTGCGCCAGGGCACGGTAGCTCTTCAGGAGGCAGAGGACACCATGCAAGGCACCAGTCGCTCCCTGGGACTCCTGCAGGACCGGATCACTGAGGTAAGCCAGTGTTTGACGGCTTCTTCTCGTTTTTCAGCTCCTTCAAATTGGAAAAGTTAGAAAAGTGACCATTGGCTCACAGGGCTACGAAGAAGGTGAGGCCTCACAGAAAGGAGGCAGCAAGCCTAGTGAAAATAGGGAGTGTCTCTGGGGGAAAGGGGAGGAGAGGCATGTGAGGCTCTGAGTGCCATCATCATTGTCTCAGGAGCTACCTTAGGAAGTCACAGGATCTCAGAGATGGGAGAGTCTTCAAAGGCCACCTAGTACCTCTAAAAACTGTACCCAAGAGAAATCTCTTTTATAATATTCATTTATTTTTTTTCATTTTAATAGTGCCAGGCAGTGTGGTAGAATGGATAAAGAGTAGGTCTTAGAGTTAGGAAGATTGGAGTTCAAATTTTGCCTCTGACACAGACTGTGTAACTCTGGGCAAATCACTTAACCTCTGAGTCCCAGGCAGTTCTCTAAGGCAATAGGTTGCAGAGCAGGTAGAGGGAGTTTCCTCACTTGGAATACCTCATAGCAATGAAATTATAGTTTTGGTCCCTACCTCCATCCACCAACCCCCTACCAAAGGGTGCCAAACACTATGTTTGGTTCTGACAAATGTTTACCAGGCCTCTTCTTGAAGAACATCAATGGGAAAGATGCTCACTTGCTCTAAGCCAAGTCTTGGAAGAGCAGGAGAAGGAGGAGGAAGATCTGGGGCAGGAACAATGTGGGTTTTCTAGGTTAGAGCAAACGTTTGTAGCTGCTGATCTGGGGGGAGTATTTTTTGGGACAAGAATGAGGATACCCCAGGATGCCATGGTAAGCCAGAAGCTCTTTCTTTTTCCCACTTTCACCCCTGACTTTTTCTCCTTTCCACCTCCCTAGGTCCAGCAGGTTCTTGCTCCAACAGAAAGGATGGTGACCGGTATGACAGAGCAGCTGACCAGCTTCAGGGACCGGATTGAGCAGCTCCGCACCAAGATTAGGGAGCAGAGAGCACAGTCTTCCCAAGCCCAGCAGATTGCCCAGGGGGCCAATGAGCACGCTCTCAGTGCTCAGCAGGTATGAGGAGATAGCAGAGTCAGTCCCAACCACTGTGGACTGGGTTACCTCTTGGTGCAACATTGCTGGTGCCCCTCAGGGAAGGAAAGGAATGGGAATTTCTCTTTTACAGGCTGGGAAGTGGAAGAACCACTGTCTAGGTCTAATTATGGAATGTTTGAGGGGGGAAGGATCTTAGAATTTGTGTAGTCCTACCTTCCTCACTTTACAGAGAAGGAAACAGAGTTCTAGTTTATTATATATGCCTAAGGACATAAAATGAGCCTAAGGGTAGAGCTTGGATCAATCAATATGTTAGAAATGTTAAGTAAGTGCTAGGACTACAAATAAAAAGCTAAAATAGCCGTTACCCTCATGGAACTTACTTTCTAATGGAGGAGACAACATATACATGTGCAGTTTATATACACAACGCATACAAAGTGGATTCAAGGTAACCCTGGAAAGGAAGATAGTGTCTAACAGCTCCTCAGGGGAGTGGGGAAAGCCTCCTTGAACAGCCCTTGAGAGATGAGTCTAGAGCAGGGGTGGGGAATATGTAGCCTTGAGGCCACATGTGGCCTTCTGGGTCTTTGGGCACGGCCTTTTGACTGAGTCCAAGTTTTCCAGGACAAATCCTGTTATTAAGGAGATTTGTTCTGTGAAGTTTGGATTCAAAGAGCCGCACTTGAGGACCTAGCGGGCCACATGAGGCCTCGAGGCTGCAGGTTTCCCACACCTATTCTAGAAGAAAGTATTCATCAAGAAGCCAGGATTCTAAGAGTGAGTACAAGTGGGTCTAGAGAGCTTTCTGAGCACGAGGAGCAGCTAGTTGAAAGGTATGCAGATGGGAGATGCAGCACTGTGTGTTAGGAAGAGCAAGTAAGTTAGTATGGCCGGACTGGTTTCGACTGTCTGTCTGGGGCTTCAAACTCTGATACTCTTAGGGAAGCAAATTAGTTTAGATAACAGGTTACTCTCAAAATATCAGTTCTACTCTCCATTCCCTCTTTGGGACCAGAAGGCATGAAACTGTGCCATTCTCTGCAGTCCAAAGCTTTTCGGGTAAGGGATTAGGGTACAGGATTCAGGTACGTCCTGCAGAAGCTCCTCTTGGAACTGCATTCATTGGCTTATTCATTCAGTGCTTATTGGGCACTTCTCATAGGCCCAGAAGCATGCTGAGCAATGTGGGAGAGACAAAGAAAGCTATGATCGTTAACCTTGGGAGTCTTGAGAGCACCGAGGCTTTCTCATTTGGCCTTCGATGATTTACAGAGCAGCATCAGCAGCCTAAAGGAGAAACAGCATTAGTCACCGAATAAGACAAAAGCATAAATGTTTGTTGAGTTGGATCAAACTAAAAGGGCCAAGTTGTATAATCCACTCTCTCCTGTCAGCTCAGAAAAATAAAAAGCCAGTGAGTATCTCTTTTGTTAGCTGTTTGGCCCCTTATTGCCTTGTTCTCCCCACCCTGGTCCTAGAGGGAAGTTCATTGGACCACAGGATTTTTTATTTTAAAGAAGAGACTTTTATGATCATTTGGTCTTTTGGATGAGAAAACTGAGGGTTAGAGACATGAAATGACTTGCTCAAGGTCACAGAGGTTAAGTAGGTAGCAGAAACAGGATCTGAACACAGATCCTCTGACTTTCAATCCTGTGTTATTTTCCTTATTCTCTGCGGCCAATCTTGGTGAGCTCTGTGCAGCAGATTTGCCTTTGGGGGAATGGCATGTATGTGCCCCACCAGTCCCTATGCCACCATTTACCATTTATCATTTCAACTCTCTATGTTTTAGTTTCCTCATTTGTAAAATGGGAATAATCGTGTCTCTCATGGACCCATGGAGAGTGGGGCCTGAGGAGACAGACACTCAGTGCAATTGGAAGCTGATGGGGAAGCAGGTATAAGACTGTTAGTTGTTAGCTGGTGATCAGCAGGTACAAGTCATTGCCAGCGGGTGAAGTCAAAGAAATGAGCCAAAATATTGCTCGCCTCAGAGTGTGAGTGAGAGTAGGGCAGGAGGCCATGGGAGAAGCGTAGCGTCTGACCCAGACGTGAAGGGCATAGACCTGGGCACTCACAGATTCAAGTCACAACCAACAGTGATTTCTTTGATGCCAGGGCCTAACCCTTCAGGATGCTTTAATACTGTGGAGGTTCCAGGCATTGGGACACCTGCTCTAATGATCCTCACGCTGCCTGCTTTGGCAGGCTGATATGAGGAAGGTGCTTCCGAAACTGTGAAGTCCCTTAGAAATATGAGTTGTCCTTGTCATTCTGGTACCCCAGCCAAGTCAATGATGTGCTGTGTCAAACACAAAAGCGTATGCAAGGCATGGCCTGTGCCTTCAAGGGGTTGCCAGTCCAGATTCAAAAAGAGAAGCATAATTCTAGACTAGAACTATAATTCTAGAATTTACAATGCTAGATTAGAACTATACTTCCAGACTTAAGAATTATGGGCTCAAAAGTGGAAGGGACCTCTCAGCCTAGCTAGTCCAACTGTACCTGAACAGGAATATCCTCTGCAACATCTCTGACAAATGATCACCCTCTGCTTGAATACTTCCAGCGATGGAAGTTCGTCACCTCATAAAGCAGCCCATTCCATTGAGGGGCAGCTCTATCAGGGGAAAGAAGAATAACCCAGGGGAAACAACCAGAGGCTAAGATGACTTTTTTTTTTAAAGTACTTATGACACCATGAAGAGCTTCATTCTTTAATCTAAGGTTGCAGGTGGAGGTGGTGGTATTGTAATAAGATTATTCCTTTTAATCTCCTCCAGGGATTTGAGAGAGTGAAACAAAAGTATGCAGAACTGAAGGACCGGATGGGTCAGAGCCCCATGCTGGGAGAGCAGGGGGACCGGATCCTGAATGTCAAGTCTGAGGCTGAAGAGCTCTTTGAGGAGACCATGTCTATGATGGACAGGATGAAAGGTGAGGGTCATTTACCCTCCTCAAGGGGGAAATGAGGGCAGGAGTTTGGAGTTGGGGTTAGCAGGCTTCTCTACTCCTTCTTTGCACAACCTCTATACCCTCTTATTCTCTTCAGCACTAATCTCAGTATCTCAAATAAGGGCTGAACCTCAATCCAGAGGTTGCACCCCAACTCAGAGGCCCCTTTTCTGAAATTATCAGCACCGAGGATGCTTAGTTAAGAAACACATGTTCACTAAGTGCCTACTACGTGCAAAGCACCTTATTAGGTGTTGTGGGACATAGAAAAGGGCATCCCTCTGGGAAAGGATCTGATATTTCCTTTAGGTGCTAAGATACATATCTTAGGTAAACCTACTGTTAAGACTATTGGCAATGAGGAGAAATGTAACATAAATGCCAAATAAATACCCTGCACTCTTTTTTTAAAAAAATTTTTTTATTAATAAATTTATTTTTAGTTTTCAACATTTACTTCCACAAGATTTTGAGTTCCAAATTTTCACCCCATCTCGCCCCTACCCCCACCCCAAGATGGCATGCATTCTGAATACCCCTTCCCCTAGTCTGCTTCCCTTCTATTTCTCCCCCACTTATCTTATCCCCTTCCCCTTCTATTTTCCTGTAGGGCAGGATAGATTTATGTACCCCATTTCCTGTATTTCTTATTTCCCAGTTGCATGTGAAGACATTTTTTTTAAACATGTGTTTTTTAAAACTTTGGGTTCCAAATTTTCTCCCTTCCTCCCTCCCCACCCACCCTCATTGAAAAGGCAAGCAACTCAATATAGGTTATACATGTGCAGTTATGCAAAGCACTTCCATAGTAGACATGCTGTGAAAAACTAACTCTATTTCCCTTAATCCTATCCTGCCCTCCCCCATTTATTCTATTCTTTCTTTTGACCCTGTCCCTCCTCAGAAGTATTTGCTTCTGATTACCCCCCTTCCCAATTTGCCCTCCTCTCCATCATCCCCCTACTCTCTTGTCCCCCTTTCCCCCTATTTTCCTGTAAGGTAAGACAGATTTCCATACCCAATTGAGTGTGTATGTTATTCCCTCCTTAAGTCAAATCCTATGAGAATAAGATTCACTCATCCCCTCTCACCTTCCGCCGTTTCCCCTACACTGTAAGAGCCTTTTCTTTTCTGTTTTTTTTGTGAGATAATTTACTCTGTTCTACCTCTCCCTTTCTCCTTCTCCTAGTATAATCCTCTCTCACCCCTTAATTTTATTCTCCAGATATGACCCCTTCATCTTCAACTCACCCTGTGCCCTCTATCTATCTATCTATCTATGTATCTATCTATCTATCTAACTATACATACATATAATATTTTTCCTCCAACTACCCTAATGCTGACAAAGGTCTCATGAGTTACAAATATCATTTTTCCATGCAGAAATGTAAACAGTTCAACCTTAATAAGTGTCTTATGATTTCTCTTTCCTGTTTACCTCTTCATGTTCCACTTGAGTCTTGTATTGGAAAATCAAGTTTTCTATTCAGCTCTGGTCTTTTCATCAAGAATGCTTGAAAGTCCTCTATTTCACTGAATACCATTTTTTCCCCTGAAGAATTATACTTAGTTTTGCTGGGTTGGTGATTCTTGGTTGTAATCCTATCTCCTTTGGCCTCCAGAATATTGTATTCTATGCCCTGCGGTCCCTTAATGTAGAAGCTGCTAAATCTTGTGTTATCCTGATTGTGTTTCCACAATACTTGAATTGTTTCTTTCTGGCTGCTTGTAATATTTTTTCCTTGACCTGGGAACTCTGGAATTTGACTATAATATTCCTAGGAGTTTTCCTTTGGGGGTCTCTTTCAGGAGGAGATCGGTGGCTTCTTTCAATTTCTATTTTGCCCTCTGGTTCTAAAATATCAGGGCAGTTTTCCTTGATAATTTCTTGAAAGATAATGTCTAGGCTCTTTTTATGATCATGGCTTTCAGATAGTCCAATAATTTTTAAATTCTCTCTCCTGGATCTATTTTACAGGGCAGTTGTTTTTCCAATGAGATATTTCACATTGTTTTCTAATTTTTCATTCTTTTGGATTTGTTTTTACAGTGTCTTGATTTCTCATAAAGTCACTAGCTTCCAATTGCTCTATTCTAATTTTTAAGGAAGCATTTTCTTCAGTAATCTTTTGGACTTCCTCTTCCATTTGGCCAATTTTGCTTTTTAGGGCATTCTTCTCCTCATTGGCTTTTTGGACCTCTTTTGCCATTTGGATTAGGCTATTTTTAAGGTGTTATTTTCTTTGGTGTTTTTTTGGGTCTCCTTTAGCAAGCTGTTGACTTGTTTTTCATGATTTTCTTGCATTACTCTCATTTCTCTTCTCAGTTTTTCCTCTGCTTCTCTTACTTGCTTCTCAAAATCCCTTTTGACCTCTTCCAAGGCCTGGGACTGATTCATATTTTTCTTGGAGGGTTTGGATGTAGGAGCTTTGACTCTGTTGTCTTCTTCTGGTTGTATGTTTTGATCTTCTTTGTCACCAAAGTAAGATAATATAGTCTGACTCTTTTTGTGGTGCTTACTCATGATCCCGGCCAGTTACTTGAGTTTTAGACTCTTTGTTAAGGTAAGAGTCTGCTTCTAATGTGAAGAATGTAGTGTCCCAAGCTTTGGGGGGTTTGTACAGCTGTTTTCAGGGATACTTCTAGGGATCTGTAAATTTTCCATTCTTCCAAGGTGGTATGATAAGGGGCGAAGTGTTTCCTCTCCACCACCAGAACAAGCTCCACCATGCCAGCACTCCTCCTTGCCCCAGGACTCCTCCTCAGAACTGTGACCCAGATCCAGGCATAGGCAGAGCAAGAGATTCCTGCCTCAGCTCTGGCAAAGAGATCCCTGCAATCCCCCTCTGATCAGCCATTCGAATCCCCCTCAGTCTGTGGCTGGAAGTTCAGGAAGCAGCCGCTGCCCCAGAGGCCATGCTCAGGACTTGCAGCTGAGACCTAGCTCCTCTTTCACCGCAGGCACAGACTTTTCCCACTGACCTTCTAAGTTGTCTTTGGCATTCGTGGGTTGAGAAGTCTGGAAACCGCCACAGCTGCCCACGATTCAGTTATCTGAGGCCTGCTCCAGGTTCGCTGCAGCCTGCGCACCCACACTGAACTGCACTCCTTTCCCAGCCCAGGGCGATATACCTTTCTGATCAACCATCCAAGTTGTCTTGGGCTGGAAATTTGTTTCACTCTGTCTTTTTGTGGGTTCTGATGCTCTAGAATTTGTTTAGAGCCATTTTTTATAGGCATTTGGAGGGGTTTGGGGGAGAGCTCAAGCAAGTCACTGCTTTCCCTCTGCCATCTTGGCTCCTCCACTCCCTGCACTCTTTCTTTATGGAACCCTGTGACTAAAGTGAAGGGGTGAGATTCTGTTTTATCTTTGCCCCTGTCTCCACCAACAGATCAGAACCAGTCTGTCTGTGACTTAGTGGTTGAGTACTAGGTTGTTAGCCAGAGGCACAAAGGGGCTCAGTGCCTTGCCCAGGGGCCCAAAGCTAAGTAATTGCTGGAGGTAGGGTCTGATCCCAGGTCTTCCTAAACTCAGCATTTTATCCATTGAGGTACTGCTTCCTCTCTAATGCCAAGTAAGTGTTACAGAAAGTGTTTACCACTGATGTTGAGAAGAGAGAGAGACCCATGGACTGGAGTGGTGAGGCAAGGCTTCATGAGAAAGGTGGGATTAGAGCTGGACATCTAAGGAATCAATAAGGTGTTGGGGGGTAAAAGCAGGGAAGATGATGGCAGTGGGAGTGGGTATATTCAGGGCTTCTGGTCATGGCTGTTTTAGGAGTAAGGATGCTAGGTTAAAGAGTTTGGATATAATTCTATAGGCAATAGGGAGACCCAGAAATTTTTTTTAGCAGGGGTATGCCAGAATGAAAGGAGAATTTTTAAGGAAATTTGGTCTGGAATCTATAAACTGGCTGAATTAAAAGAGGACTGGAGATGATCTTCTGAACTTGTCTGTGGTGGTCAAGGGAAGGTGGAAGGGGGTGGGGAGGAGAAAGAGTAATCTAAGAATGGACAAGACTCTTTCTTTATGCATCCCTGTGACTAAAGTGAAGGGGTGAGATTCCATTTCATCTTTGCCCCTGCCTTGAAGCCCATCTGCCTTGGTAGCGGGGAGAGGCTGGGGAATGTGTGTGTGTGTGTGTGTGTGTGTGTGTGTGTGTGTGTGTGAGAGAGAGAGAGAGAGAGAGAGAGAGAGAGATAGAGATGAGAGAGAGAGAGAGAGATAGAGATGAGAGACAGAGAGAGAGAGAGAGAGATAGAAACACAGAGAGAGATAGAGACAGACAGACAGACAGGGAGGTAGGGAGAGGGAGGGAGGAGAAGAGACAGAGAGAGAGAGAGAGAGAGAGAGTGAGAGTGAGAGTTCCATCATCTATTCTTTTTTAATTTATTTTTTATTAAAATTTTTTATTTTAATTAATTTATTTTGAATTATCAACAATCACTTCCATAAGCTTTTGAGGTTAAAATTTTCTTCCCTTCCCTTCCCACTTCCCTGCCCAAGACAGCATGCAATCTGATATAGGCTATTCCTATTAAACATATTTTCATATTAGTGATGTTGTAAGTAAGAATTAGAACTAATGGGAGGAACCACCAGAAAGAGGAAACAAAATGCAAAAGAAGAAAAAAAATAACAAATAGAATGCTTCAATTTGCATTCAGACTCCATAATTCTTTCTCTGAATGTGGATTGCATTTTCCATCATGAAGCCTTTTGAGATGTCTTAGATGCTTGTATTGCTGAGAAGGGTTAAGTCTATCAATATTAGTCCTCACACAACATGGCTGTTACTGTGTACAACGTTCTCCTGGTTCTGCTTACTTCACTCAGCATCAGACCATACAAGTCTTTCCAGGTTTATCTGAAGTCAGCCTGTTCATCATTTCTTATAGCACAATAGTATTCCATTACATTCATATACCACAACTTATTCAGCCATTCCCCAATTGATGGGCATCCCTTCAATTTCCAATTCTTTGCCACCACAAAAAGAGCTGCTATAAATATTTTTGTATATGTGGCTTCTTTTCCCATTTTTATGATCTCTCTAGGATATAGCCCTAGAAATGCTATCGCTGGGTCAAAAGGTATGCATATTTTTATTGCCCTTTGGGCATAGTTCCAAATTGCTCTCCAAAATGGTTGGATCATTTCACAGCTCCACCAACAATGCATTAGTGTTCCAATTTTCCCGCATCTTCTCCAACATTTATCTTGTTTTGTCATGTTGGCCAATCTGATAGGTGTGATGCGGTACCTCAGAGTTGTTTTGATTTGCATTTCTCTAATCAATAGTGATTTAGAGCATTTTTTCATATGACTATAGATGACTTTAATTTCTTCATTTGAGAACTGCCTGTTCATGTCCTTTGACCATTTATCAATTGGGAAATGACTTGTATTCTTATAAATTTGACTTAATTCTCTATATATTTTAGAAATGAGGCCCTTATCAGAGAGACTGGTTGTAAAAATTCTTTCCCAATTTTCTACTTTCCTTCTAATCTTGGTTGCATTGGCTTTGTTTGTGCAAAAACTTTTCAATTTAATGTAATCAAAGTTATCCATTTTGCATTTTGTAATGTTCTCTATCTCCTGTGTGGTCATGAATTCTTCTATTCTCCATAAATCTGATAAGTAAACTATTCCTTGCTCTCTCAGTTTGCTTACAGTATCAGTCTTTATGTCTAAGTCATGAACCCATTTTGACTTTGTTTTGGTATATGGTGTAAGATTTTGGGGTAAGCCTAGTTTCTGCCATACTGTTTTCCAGTTTTCCTAGCAGTTTTTGTCAAAGAGTGAGTCCTTATTCCAAAAGCTGGGGTCTTTGGGTTTATCAAATAATAGATTACTATAGTCATTGACTACTGTGTTTTGCATACTTAACCTATTCCACTGATCCATCACTCTATTTCTTAGCCAGTACCAAGCAGTTTTGATGATTGCTACTTTATAATACAATTTAAGATCCGTAATGGCTAGGCCACCTTCCCCTGCATTTCTTTTCATTAGTTCCCTTGATATTCTGATATTTTGTTATTCCAAATGAATCTTGTTATTATTTTTTCTAACTCTATAAAATAATTTTTTAGTAGTTTGATTGGTATGACACTGAATAAGTAAATTAGCTTAGGTAGAATTGTCATTTTTATTATATTAGCTCGGCCTACCCATGAGCAACTGATATTTTTCCAATTATTTAGATCTGACTTTGTTTGTGTGAAAAGTGTTTTGTAATTCTGCTCCTAGAGTTCCTGGGTTTGTTTCAGGAGGTAGATTCCTAAATATTTTACAATGTCTGCAGTAACTTTAAGTGGAATTTCTCTTTCTATCTCTTGCTGTTGGGCTTTGTCGGTAATATAGAGAAATGCCGCTGATTTATCCATCATCTGTTCTTGAATCCTCTTTCTATCCTCAGATATGGAAGCAGAGCTGTTGCTGGGAGGCCGGGCCATCACTCAACGCTCAGCAGACCTGACTGGCTTGGAAAAGCACGTGGAGAAAATCCGGGACCACATTAACGAGAGAGTGCTCTACTATGCCACCTGTCAATGATCTCTGTTGTCCCCAAGCTCTGGGTCCTGCCAGTTTTTGCTTTTCCTTGGGGAGTAGGAATCAGCTCCTAACTCTACGTTGCCTCTCACTTTCCAAGAAATAGCCTAGAAGCCCTGGGTTTGTGGAAGCAGCTGGTCAGATCATTGGTGGTGTCAGATGAGAGGCAGTGGACTGGGCCACTGTGGTCTTGCCTTTGAAGTCTGCAAAGGCGCAAACAAGATTAGGGACATTTCAGATGGATAGAGGGGATTGCTGAAGCACCCAAACACCCAACTATTAAGTGGTGAATGAATGTGGAACAGTCACCAACCCAATAAAAATCTTTGTTTTGTAAAGGAGCCTGTTGCTGGCTGTGAGAGATTTGAAAGTTGTTTTTCTTTCCTTCACCTTAGTGTTTTGCACTTGTTTCCTTTTTGGTACAGTTAGTTGCATGGATCCTCTTAAGGGTCTGTGTGGAGCAGGAGAATAGACCAAATTCAGTTTCCTTCACCCACGGGGACAGATTTGCCAGCCTCTCCCTCTCCCCTTCCTTTTACCCACTGACTGGCTGAATGACCAGATCCCTTTGTCAGCTAGTGACTTGTGCAGATCCCAAAGAGACCACAAGGGGACAAGTTATTAGACCCCTAGAATGTTCAGGCTGGAAAGGGCTTTAGGGGTCACCTGAGCCTCCATCAAGGAACCACTACTCACCAGTTGGGCTAAGTGCTGGGCATACAAAGACAAAACACCCCAAATAAACCAGTCTCTGCCTTCAAGAAGCTTATGTTCTACTAGACACTGAGGGATATTGACTTCTAGATAAATGAGAAAATACACAGTAATTTGAGGAAACAGGCTCAGACAGATTAAGGGGCTCATCTAAGGTCACAAAGTCAGTAAGATGGGCAGGAGAGTGGTATCGTAAAAACAGCACCGGCCTTGGACTCAGAGCACCTGGGCAATATTTTTGCCTGTATGACTTTGAGCAAGATTCTTAATCTCCTCTACCATCAGTTTACTCATCTGCAAAATGAGGCAGTTGGATTAGATGATATCAAGGCCCCTCTAAATCTCTTTTTCTAAATGGCAGAGTGAGGACTGGAATCTTGGGTTTCTGGGGCCTTGAAGCAACATCTTCCCAAGAGACTTTCTTTCTTCAGGGCAAAGATCATTGTTGAAGCAGTCAACCAGGAAGGCTGGCTGGAAGTGGCCCTTGCTGCCTCTGTCCGTCTACTAGATTCACGTTCTCTCTGTCCTCCACAAAGGACATGGAGAATGATGAGCAAGTCCAACAATTTTGTGTGTGTGTGTGTGTGTGTGTGTGAAGGCAATGACTCTAGTCCTTCCCTTTGTGAAGGATGTGGGGGATTGCCTGGGGGTAACCCTCTGTTACACAGTCTACACCTTCTCCTTGTTTGGGGATGGGGGTGGGGTAGTTGGGGAAGGAGTCTGATTGGGATCTCTGGATGTCAGAGAGACAGAGACTTGTACAAAATCTGTGACATAAAGGAATAGGCTCCAGCAGGGTTTGCTTCAAGAAGAATGGGGTTACTTGACTTGCCTGAGAACCCAAGGAGGCTATGGAAAGAAACTAGGAGGCTAGTAGAGAAAATATGTCCATTTTATTAAGCACAATACAGACAGAAGACTGGAAAGGTGGAAGCTATAACCTGGAGGAGGAATGAAAATTGGAGGAGGAACTTTCAGGGAGAGAGGGGCTAGATCCTCATTAGCTGAAATGAAAAAAAAATAGTCAGTTCTCAATTTTACGTATTAAAGGGGGGGATGGGGGGGTAGGGATTGGGAAGGTAATTCCCACACAGAGGCTAATTACTAATTCATCTCAGGCTTTGGAGTGTGTCCTATCACCATTCATTACTGAGTGGGGGTGGGGAGAGGAAATGCTTCTGAAATAATCCTGGGAGAAAGTTGGCCTGTTCTAAAAATTTTCTAGGGAGACAGGAAGAACACAGAGAATGAGCTGTCAAAACCCAGTAAGAACATTCATGCTTGCACACGGTTATATAACAAGGGTCAGCAGAATGGAGCTCGCCAGGGTGGAGGCCCAGGAGGCCGTATCGGGAACACGTGGGTGGCATCAGGGGAGCACAGGGGGAGGCATGGTCTTTATGGCTTTGTCAAGAGATATGCCGTAGCTCAGCCAACCTGTTCAGCTTTTCACATGGAGCTGTGAGAAGAACAATCTAGTACACTGAACAGAGAGTGATAGGTGGTGGAGGCTGGAGGCAGAGGGGCAATCACATTAGGGAGATCTGGAAGCCAGAGGATCCTCTCCACCTGCCCATCGCCTCTCCAGAGACCTTTCCATGGTGCAGCTTGCTCCTGGTGGCCCTCGGCTACTGACCACCCAGTCTGCTGCTTTGTCACCAGAAAATGCCTCCTGCCGGGCCCTGCCGCTGGTCTCCTGAGAGCCCTTTGGGCTCGCTCCCCCTTCCTTCCTCTGCAGGGTGGTTTTCTGGTCTGGAAGTACAGAGGAGAGTCCCGTATGTTTCCTGCAAAAGGAAGCCAGGGGGAGGATCAGGGAAGGAAGGAGAGAGAGGCTGCCACCCCAAGTTTGTGCCTCAGGCTTTTTCTCTATATTTTCCCTCTCTTGGTTCCCAGCAACTGATCCATGTACAATTTAGGCAAAACCACTGCCTTTCCTAATGTCCCATATTTATATGTGCCTTGCCATTCTTTGCATTCAGAATCATAGCTGGCAAGATGGTTCTCTCTGCTTTGTCGATGGGGAAAGTGAGACCCAGAGAGGTTGTGCCTAGAGTATGGTACAGTAATGATAATAATAATAATAACAATAAAAAATAATAATAGCTGGCATTTATATAGTACTCTAAGGTTTGCAAAGCACTTTACATATGTTCTCTCATTTGGTCTTCACAAGAGCCCTGTGAGCAGATGCTATTATTAGCACTCTTTTTACAGATGAGGAAACAGAGGCTAAGACAAGTTAACTAACTTAACTAGGGTCACACAGCTAATAAATGTTGGCTGAAGGATTGAATCCAGAAGGCTATCATTCTATCCATTGCACCACCTAAACTGTCTTTTAGGTCTGGTAAAGAGCCCCAAATGGCCAAATCCCAGCTCTGCCCCTTCCTAGCTGTACAAACCTTGGGCATCCCTTCCCTTTCCTGGGCCTCAATTTCCCCATCAGTAAAATGGGGATACTAACATTTCCACTATATGACCCACAGAGTTGTTATGAGGAAAATGCTTTGTAAATTGAAGTTTTATATAAATTGGTTTCTAGTGTCCCAAAAATACATGGATACTCAGAGCAGGAGCTGAAACTGGAACCCAAGTCTTTTGAGGCCAAGGCCAAGGCATTCATCCCCAGGATGCACTGCTTCTAAGAAATTCATTCTTAGCTGCCATTGGGATATCTCTAAGGCAAGGGATTAGTGGAGTCCTAAGCACTGCAATTAATTCAAATTCCCCCTAGTCAGGGAGGAGGCCTGCCTCTTGCCCCAGCATTTTCCAGATCACATTCTTCTTAGCACCCTTGGAGGTGCCATTGGGAATATTCTCTCTATCCCTCTCACCTTTCCCTGACTCACTTGCATCATGAAAGGGAGTTTGTGCATCTGATGAGAACTATCTCATTTTGTACTGGAATTACGAATAGAAAAATTACTCACCCCCTCATCCTAATAGCACGTGTGTTTGGGATAACAGTCACACATTTTACACATTTTTATGCACCCTCAGTTTAACGTACCCAGGGCAAGTGCCTTACTCGCCTTACCCTTGTTACATCTTTGCTTCTGACCCAATCCTGTTCTCCTCATATGAAATGCTACCTGGGAGGGACTCTCCAGCCCTGTGCATACTTACAGAAAAAAAAGTGGAGACATAGGAGACAATGGCACCATGGATCACATGATCAGACAGACCCCAGTCTGCCCGGAACGGCAGTGAGAGTGGTTACTGGCTTTAACCGGGACCATGACCTCTGATTTGAAGTGCCTGACAACGAAATAACACGCAGCAAGAGCTTTTAGGAAGAGGAGTGGGTATAAGGCAGGGGGGGAGTCAGAGATGCCTAGAAACAGACAGGGAGACTCCCTCTGTTTCTGTGTCACTCTTGTGCCTTCCCTGAGCTCAGAAACAAATAACCATCCACAGCAAGCACATGCAGGCTTCTTTTCCCTCCCTCTCCCCCAGGAGTCCTTAACCTTTCTGGGAGTCATAGACCCCTTTGGCAGGCTAGTGATGCCTATGAACCCCTTCTCAGGTTTTAAATGCATAAAATGAAATACATATGAATGCAAAGAAAATCGGTTCTATTGAAATAAAGATGTATTTGTTTTCCCCATCCATGTTCATGGATTCCTTGAAATCTAAGCCTGGATATCTTGGGTGTCTGTGGACCCCAGGTTAGGAACTCCAGCTTCCTCCCATTTCTACTCACTGTTTTTTGTTGGCCTTTTTGAGGAGTGCTGGTTCAGAGCCAAAGGATGCCTTCCCTTTCTCCCCACTGTTCAGACAGCTGGAGCAGCAGCCACAGGGCCCTCTGCTCAGGGTGCCCTGGTGCATGGGAACCAGGCTGCTGCTGATCTGCAGGGAGCCATTGATCAGGCAATTCACGGACCTGCTCCCAGAGACGGTGCTGTCCAGGGTGGGGTGACAGGGGCCAAGCTGGCAGGGGAGCCAGGTTGGGGTGGGAGCTGCCAGCTTCTCTTCCAGAGGAGGGACCTTGGGGATGCTGAGCACGGGGGTGCTGGACCTGGAGAGCTCCGAGGCTTGCACTGTGCTGGGTCGGGCTCCTTCTGACTCTCGGCGGGCCTCTGAGGCATGCTGGCTCATGTGTAGTTTTCTCATATGATGTACCACAGCGGCAGCATTGAAGGCTTGCTGAAGGAAGACACAACAACCATCTCCTGTGCAACTTGGGGGCCTATGGGAGCTGGGGCTTCCCCATTTGTTTTTGCCACCAGAGTCCTTGGCATATGCCAATTCCTATCTTAGAGAAGGACCCACAGACACAGAGCTAGCAAGAGAAATCCGGGACCCCATCTCCTAGCTCAAGACTCCTTCTTGGATTTACACCTAACTTTTAGTTCAGACAGACCGCAAACATTTATTTATTGCTTATTTCTTGCCAAGCACTGTGCTAAGTGTTGGGATACAAAGAAGAGCAAAAACACCATCGTGGCTATCATGGAGCTCACATTCAAATAAGCATGAAAGCATGTAAATCCCTGCATGTGAAAGGGGGGCAGTGAATGGATGGAATATAATCTCAGGAGGAAGGCAATTAGCAGGTTGGGAGTGGGGAAAGGCCTCTCATGGAAGGTGGGATTGGAGCTGAGTCTGGAAGGAAGGCAGGGGAGCTAAGAGATGGAAGTGGGGAAGCGGAGCATTCTGTGCATGAGGGACAGTCAGTACAAAAACACAGAGTCAGGAGATGGGGTATAGTATGTGGAGCAGCAAGTTTAGATGCATCATGGCAACTAGCTGGCACAATGGATAGAGTACTGGGCCTGGAGCCAGGAAGACCTGAGTTCAAATCCAACCTCAGACACTTACTTGCTGTGTGACCCTGGGCAAGTCACTAAACCCTGTCTGCCTCAGTTTCCTCACCTGTACAATGAACTGGAGAAGGAGATGGCAAACCACTGCAGTATCTCTGCCAAGAAAACCCCAAATGGGGTCATGAAGAGTCAGACACGACTGAGACGACTCAATGACAACATTGTGCACAGAGGGGAGTCAAGCATAACAAGACTGGAAGAGGCCACGTCAGGAAGGGCTTTAAATGCCTCACTGAATTGTGAAAGCTACACAGATTCACTGAAGAAACTGAGAAAGACTTAGTGGGGACCTCAGAATGTAAACTCCTTGAAGGCAGGGAGTCTTCTGTCTTTGTCTTTGCAGCCCCAGTACTTAGCAGAGTGATTTAAGCAAATGGCATGTGTTTAATAAATGCTTGTTGAATCAACTGTCTGTGGACACAATGGCTTCAGTAAGACAGGCTGTCCCCTGGCAGAGGGACGAGGCTTGTTGTGTTTGGCTCCAGTGGGCAGAAGTAGGAGTAATAGCTGACATGGGCAAAAGGGCCGGTCTGGCTCAATGTTAGGAAAACCTTCTTCCTAATTAAGACTACCTAATAATGGAATGGACTGATTGGGAGGACAAGCTGTACCCACAAAGAAAGGCATTGAAATGGAAGATGGGCAGCCATTTGTTGGGGGTGATATAGAAGGAATTTCTGCTTAGGATAGGTAGATGACCTCTACAATTCATTCAAACTCTGAGATTTTGTGATTCTCTAAAGCCCAAAGTGGGAACGATCCCCTCCAGAGTCTTCTTTGAGCATGAAAGTGTCCCCTCTCTACCTGTTTAGGGAGGGAAGAACCTTGCCCACCATCCAAAAGAGACAGCTTACCCTCCATTTGCTCTTGGCAAAATTTTTCTGGATCTGGAGGCTGACAGATGGGTAGATGTCCCGGTGAAGGGCAGTGTTGCCATCGATCCTGCAGGAAGGGAGAAATGGAGATAAGTCAGTGGGTGTTTCTCTTACTTGGATGGAATTGGGGGAGGACAATTCCACCAGGGCTAGAGCAGAAACAGGTGTCATGCGACCATAAGAGAGAGCCAGGCCTAGATTACTGGCTGAAGTGATAGCTTGAAAGTAAGGGTGGAGATGATGGCTCCCTTGTGTAGGTATGTCCAGCACAAAGGCCTCCTATTCTGGATGAACTATGACCTTACAGTACTGGGAGGACAGAGGAAGTCAAAAATGGGTCTTAAGGAACACTTAGGTTGCTTCTGCATCCCCATGCTCCCCTGCTCAAAGCTCTTCCATGTCTTCCTCACTAATCTCTTATTAGTATAAAAGGTTATATGTTATACAATCTCTTATATGACATCTGTGCCTTTGCCAGTCAACCAACCATATGAGTGCCTACTATGTGTCCAGTCCTGCACTTGGTGCTAAGGAGGACTAACAAGGATGAAATGAGATCCCTTCCTTCAAAGAGTTTATGGTCTAATTGGAGAGATGATATAGACATGAAACCAATAGAAAAAAATTGGCAAAAAGTGTTATAAAAAATCAGAGAAGAAGGAGATTAGTGTTGGCTGGAGTGGACAGGAAGGCTTTGGGGGAGGGGCTGAACTTGTAGTCCCACCTCAACCGCTTATTAGCTATGTAACCCATTTCTCCTTTCTGGGACTCAGTCTCTTTGCCTGTAAAATGAAAGCATTGGACTAGAATCTAGTCACTAGGTGTTCCTTGACAGCACCTCTTGCTCTAACATCCTGAGGTGAGACTTAGCTAGGCCCTGAGTGATTTGGGTAGGCAGAGAGATGGCAGGAGACAGGGAACCATGGGATAAGTAAAGTCATGGTGGCAGGAATGAACATGACATGTTTAGGGAAGCACAATGAGTTGACCAGCTTGGCCAAAGCTGAGGATGCTGTAGGATTGTAGATTTAGGGACACAACAGGCCTTAGACACTATCAAATTCTTTCTCTCTCTCCATCTGTTTTTAAATTAAAATTACTTTATTATTATTATTTTTTTTTTGTTTAGGCAGTTGGGGTTAGGTGACTTGCCCAGGGTCACACAGCTGGTAAGTGTCAAGTGTTTGGTCTGAGGCCAGATTTGAACTCAGGTACTCCTGACTTCAGGGTCAGTGCTCTATCCACTACGCCACCTAGCTGCCCCTAAATTAAAATTTATTACTGAAAAACTCAGCAAAATCTTATCTCCTGGGGAGAGACTGATAACAGTCAAGCAAATCTCCCATATTGGTCAGCCCTCTTATTTTACAGATAAAGAAACTGAGACAGAAGTTAACTGACCTCTCCAGGGTCATGCAGTCTGCATGTGAATGAGGCAGATTTGGAGTGCAGGTCTTCCTGACTCTAAGTCCAGTCAGAGTATCACCTCTCTGGCTTTGTGTTACCCATATGTCTTTGGATGGCGGAGCAGTAGTAAATAGTGTTGGTTGAGAAAGGGTGTGACCATATTATAGATTTTCTTGAAATCCAAGTATAGGAGATTTGGCTGATGCAATGGGCAATAGGGAACTATCCTAGGTTCTTTAGCAAAAGAGGAATGACAAATGTCTAAGGACTCAGTTTGCATTCAATGGCCCTTATAAATGTGGCTTTGTAAGTATTAAATAATTTCATACATTCATGTTTTGACCACTTCCATTCCCACCCCATTCTCAGTTAGAGTAAAAACTCCCAGAGGGCAGGGACTAGAGATTCTCATTTCTTGATTTTCCTGTCTCTTCCCTACTTCCCCCACCTCCCCCACTGCACCAAACACAAAACTCCCAATGGGAATTCAATAACACTGCTTTCTGATGCATGCCCTTGGCAACATATCCTTTATTTGTTGGGTGGAGGCAGCCAACCTGGAGGGGTCTGGCTTTTTCCAATCCACTGAATTAAAATGAATTATGATTGCCAACTTTCCACATCCCCTGGTGCCCTGTAGAGTGATGCCGGTATTGCAGAAGGTTTAACTGCATAAGGTTGTAGATTGAGTGAGAGAAGAGGCCTCCCAGCAGACCAGTGAATAGAAAGATAACATTCTGAAGGTCCCATCCCAGTTAGTGCTGGTTTATCCCTTCTGGAGTACTGTGTTCAAGTCTGGGCACCACATTTTAGGGAGGGAGCATTGATGCACTCACACAGCATCCAGACAAGGGTGACCAAGTCAAGTCAACAAATATATATATATTAAGAGCCTACCATGTGCCAGGCCAAGATGGCTAGAGGATGGGGGCCCACGCTATTGGAGGATTTGTTAAAATAACTGGAGAGACAAAGTTAGGGGTTATGATAGCTGTGATCAAGTATCCAAAAGTCTGTCATGTGGAACAAAAGGTTTGACTTGACCTCAGGTGGGTCTAACTAGGAACGATGATTAAAGGTTCCACAGAGGTAAATTTTAGTTCCACATAAAGAAAAACTTTCTAAAAACTAGAGTTGCCCAAATGAAGAATGGGTCAGTTTAGGATCTTAGATTTATTTAGAAGCAGAAAGGACCTCAGAGACCAGTTAGCCCAAACTCCTCATTTTACAGATGAAGAAACTGAACCCCAAGGAGATTAAGCAACTTTTCAGTGATCAAATAACTAATAAATATCGGAGGCAGCATTTGAACTCAGGTCCTTTGACTCCAGATACAGTTTCACTGTATTACAGATCACTAAGACTAGAGGTTTTCCCAAAGATGCCAGATGACTGTTGTCAGCTATGTTCTAGAAGGGATTCCTATACAAGTAGAAGTCAGACTAAATGATGTCTCAGGTCCTTTCCAGTACTGAAATCTCAGTCTGTGGTCCTAGGACATATTGAGAAACTTGATACTAGCTAGGCAAGAATTCTGAAAGCCAAGTTTCTGAGCTGGGGCTCAGAGGGAAGGCCTGCACTATACCACACTCACCAGGGGTGACTCAGGGCCTTCTCACAGGTGTATCTCTCATTGGGATCCTTTTCCAGCAAGTGACAAATGAAATCTTTGGCTGTGGGTAGAAATCAAAGATGCAACAAAGCATAAGCAGGCTTCATGACTGATGGAAATGAATCCCCAGGCTGGCGAGTGGGAGCAAATGCATAGCCAGTTAATCTTCTAAAGTGGCAATTTCAAATATCTAAAGGGGGAAAAAAACCCCAACCCACTCTACCATCAACTACTCAAAGAGGAGAGGTTTCAAGGAACCTCACCCACACACAGTTCTGCTGACACATAACACACACACGTGTCCAAACATATGCATAAGGTACACGTGTGCACACGGACGCCCACATGAACACTGGGTGCTTTTCGGGCCTGGTCCTTCACTTTTTTCAACTTAACAAACATTTCTTAAATGACTACTGAATCAGAGGATGACAGAACTGGCAGGAAGCACAGATGTTGGCCAACCTAACCCTCTCGTTTTACAGATATGGAAACTGAGATCCGGAGAGGGAAAGTGAATTTTTCGTAAGGTCAAACAATAGGTAAGTGACAGAGCCAGGGGCTCATTCTCCCCAGGGCAGGGCTATTTCCACTACATTGCAAAGCCTTTGCTATAGCCACTTTCTTGGCACCGTAGCATTCTTTCTTGGCATCCAGGGCCTTAATTGTACCACACTTGCCCAGGACACTGTCCTCTGCCCCATTTTGCCCTCTTGACATCATCTCATCTCGTCTCTCCCCGTCCCTCTTTCCCTTCTCTGTTTTTGGGCATATACCAATAACAGAGAGCTGGAGCAAACTAAACTCAAAATGGTGAGAATTTACCCTGCTTTTGAAGCAGCTGAAGCACTGCCATATGCCCAGGGATCTTTGGGAGGAAGGAAGGAGAACTCTGATTTCAATATGTTGCTTCACTTGGTTACTTTTGCTCCTTTCTCTTATTTCCTAGTCTAGTCCCCAGTGTCCCTCTGTGCTGGTTGGACCCTAGGGGTACGAGGAGGAAGAACTGGCAGTTGTATTTCCTCTGACTGATGTACCCAGGAGGCACCTTACCAGACTCAGAAATGTCATCCCAGAATGGAGACTCAAACTCATAATAACCTTCCTTGATCTTCTCAAACAACTTGGATTCCGTTTCCTCGTAGAAAGGGGGATACCCACACAGCCTGCAACATACACCAGGAGAAAAAGGCAGTTTAATCCTTGATCATCTGCGTGTGACCAATCCTCTCTTCACCCTTTACTTGTGCTGCTCAGAGGGGCATGGGCTGGGCAGCACAGAGCAACATCTGCTCTAACCTAAGACTAAGTGCCACAGAAGGTTTACCAGCTAGAACCAGAGACAGCAGGCACGGTCAGCCCAGGAAAGTCTCTACCTCTCCCAGTGTCCCTGCCCAACATGGCTGAAATCTCTTTAACAAAGGGAAATTTTTCATGCTATAATAAGAGATCAGGATTAAAGTACAACTATATACTGTCTGTGTGACCTTGGGCAAATCACTGAACCTTCATGAGCCTCAGTTTCCTCATCTGTAACATGAAGGCACTGGATTAGGTAGCCCCAAAGGTCTTTTTTCAGTTCTAAATATTTCTATTTAATCCTACTAGCCAAGGGAAAGGGACATCATGTGAAAAATTCATGCAGTAGGATATAAGACTAGTCTGAGATCATATTTTGATGAGGGAAGAGAGGAGAGCATGATAACCTTGGGCACCTGAAAAGAAGTGTGTGAGTATGTGTGTGAGTGTGCATGTGTAACATCATAGAAAGATAAACGTTTACAGAAGAAGGAAACTGATACCACTGGCGATGTTTTTTTCCTCACCATTTTTTCTTGGGCCACCCTTGGCTGAAATAAATGGGGCCAGATGAAGTAAGTAAGGAGATGGAGCTCAGCTAGCCAGGTCTTGCTCTCACTGCTGCTCAGCTGAGCAGATTCTTTACTTCTGGACTCTCAGGGACAAGAGGAAGGCCTTTAAACCAAGGAGCTGAGGAGGATCTTGGTTTGGTTTTTTTTTAAACCTACGTGAGCACTGAACACAGAAGCCTTGGGGGGCAGGGCTAGGATGGAGCTGGGCACCAGGCCCTTGGGCGGAACCAAGCAGACCACGGCTTCTACTCACAAAATATAGGTGATGACTCCGATGGACCAGCAATCCACGGCCTTGCTGTATGGCTTCTGAGCTAACACCTCAGGAGCTATGGCAAAGCAAACACTCAGTTAGGGAAACAGACTGGGATTTATTTTAAATTATAAAATATATGTAAAATAAATTTTAAATTTCCCTGGGTTCAGGGAAAGAGTCCCTAGAGTCCAGCTAACCTTGGTGGATGGAGTATTTGTTGAAGTCACTGAATGCCAACGTACTTTATTTCTCAGTATTCATTTATACTTACCACTAGTTTGTTTTCTGAGTGTTCTGTATATTGTATCCTTGTGATCAGACAATAAAACTATGTTGAAAAAGGGATGTGATTCCTTCATCACACAAGGAGCCCCTTGAGGGCAGGGGCTGGGTCTTCTGTCTCAGTGTGTGTGGGGGAGGTGTATATGCAGCAGGTGCTCTGCATGCCTTGGTCACCTAGTATCTACTCTCTCTGAGGTACCTTTCTCCTGGGCCAGGACTCTGTATCAATACTCCATAGTGAAGCTTCCCATTGTCATTGCTCCCACCAACTCTTCCTCCTCCCCCAAACCTACACTGGGCCCTGCCAGATGACCCTGGGCCTAAAGGAGAGCAGCAACAGCTGGATGGTGACATAAGGTGTAAATTTTAACTATGGAGACCTTTTCCCATCTACTGCCCTCAGAAAACTTACCCCAAACCATATAAAGGCTCCTGAGAGAGACCATCTTTGATGGCTTCCTAGTCTCCATGCTCTAAGATATTCCCATTGGATGTAGAATTAGAGAGTCTGGGTTCAAATCCTGACCCTGATGATTACTCACCATATGACCTTGGGTAAGTCAGATTCCCATCCCTGGGCCTGTTTCTCCATTTGCTAAATGAAGGTCTTTGGACTACTTGATCTCTAAGGGAACAACTTTCAACTCTAAGAGACTATGAGCATCTCTCCAGTTTGCTCAAGTCAGGAGCCTAGTCTATTCCCCTGGGGAATCTTCAAATGAGCTAATCCATGTATAAGTACTTTGCCAGGGGCAGCTAGGTGGTGCAGTGGATTGAGCACCAGCCTTGGAGTCAAGAGGACCTGAGTTCAAATATGACCCTAGACACTTACTAGTTGTGTGACTCTGGGCAAGTCACTTAACCCCAATTGCCTAAAGGAAAAAAAAAAAGTACTTTGCCGACCCTAAAGCTGATACAAATGCTAGCTATCACTATGATTATTATTGTTATTCCGATAATCAGGGAGATTCCTCCTCTAAGGAGGAAGAGGGGAAAGGAAAATGTAGACTCAAAACTCCTTCATGGTCTCAGAGCTTGTGATTTTTTTTCACGATCCCCCTTGCACCCTGCTACAATTTCACATGGGGAGAGGAAGGGAGGCATGAACCTAGAAACTGGTGTGAAGGCTTAGGAGAGAACTGCAGAATAATTCAGCTCTTTGAACACAATCACAGGGATAGGCTGACAGGCCCCCCAGCGGGCTGTGAGTCACACTAATTGTACTCTGGGAGAGGGTAACCAAAAATTTGGAGCTGTGGAACAACGTGGCAAGGTCTAGAGAAGCATGAGCTGGCTGACTGGCTGGGGGGGTTGGTTCTTCAAAGCCAAATGACTAAATTAGACCATTTTGGGGGCTAGGCATTAACTCTTCGAAGGTTGGGTCCTGACTGTGCTGAAGAAAGACAATACAATTCAATATAGTACAGTGCAGTACAATATAGTACAATACAATGAACGTTTGTTATGTGCCCGTGGTTGGGTTTGGCTAGGGAGCTGGCTGATGCCCCTCCCTCTTTCCCAACCCACTGGTCCTGACTCACCCACATAGCCTGGAGTCCCACAGGCTGTGGACATCACACCGTTCTGCTCCATCTTGGATAGACCGAAGTCTGTGATCATGATCTTGGAGTTCTCATCAGGGGTGAGGTAGAGCAGGTTTTCAGGCTGTGTAGGGGGGGTGGGGGGGAGCAGGAGAGAAATGTCACACGTCCCATGATCCAAACTGACCTCAGGCAATGCCTCTTCTTCCTTCTCTTGGCTCAGCGTCTCATGGGGAGGCAGATCTGCTGCTAGCCCTGGGCTTGCCTTCTTCACCTCCTTCACACTCAGATGACCCAGAAACATGGAAATTATCCCAATACCTCAATAGGTCAATGTTTAGGGGAAATTCCAGAAAGAGGTTGAAGGGCATTTGAACAATGATTTTTATACCTTCTCCCTTAGTGGGGTGGAGAATTATTCTCTATCCCCATGAAACATACAGAAAGTACTAGATTCCCGGAGGATCCCCAACCTAAGGTATATTGGGGAGCTATACATTTTTTTAGGTGCTTAGAATCTAAACTTTATGCCCTTGGATTTAACTTGGGGAAATTCAGTTAGATATGAGAATGAATTATCAAACCAGGAGAGAGGGAAAGTTATAAAGCCCTGAGGTCTGGGACCAAAAAAGGCTGTGGAATTTTTCTCTTTCGAAGTGATTATCATTAGTTCTAAAGCATGATTGGGGAAATGAGGTCAAGATGAATTCTGTCCAGTGGCATGGGAATGGATCGGATGACTTGCAGAATTGTACAGTTAATGGAAAGAGTACTGGATTTGGAATCAAAGGGCTTTCATTCAAATCTGCTGTGTTATCATGGGCAATCATTTCACCTCTCCAGTCCTCAGTTTCCTCATTGGGAAAATGGTACTAAATGGCCTCTATGGTCCCTTCTAGTCCCAAACTTTGATTCTATGATACATTCCTCTCTCCTCATTCTTTATGATCCAACAACACTGGCCATCTTGAACATGACACTCCATCCCCTTTGTATTGGCATGGAATTGTTTCCCTTTTTACTTCCTCTTACTTCACTCAAATCCTACCTTCTGCAAGAGACCTCTCCAGGCTCCTTCCCCTTACTGCTAGAGCCTTCCCTCTGAGACTACCTTCCATCTACTCTGTATAAATCTTGTATGTAGATCACTGTTTGTGTGTTGTTTCCCCCATTTGAATGTGAGCTTTTGGAGGCTAGTAGGTAAAGCAGTATATACAGCACTTGGCTTGGAGTCAGGAAAACCTGAGTTCAAATCCAGCCTCAGATAATAGCTGTGTGACCCTGGGCAAATCACTTAACCTCTATCTTCTTCAACTGTAAATTGGGAATGATATTAACACCTATCTTTTAGGATTGTTATGACGATCATATTAGATAATATCTGTAAAGTGCCTAACACTGTTCCTCGCACACAGTAAGCACTTAATAAATGCTTGTTGATTAGTTAGTTGTTTTTCATATATGATTTTGAGTCTTGTTTTCATTTAAAATCTTTAAAGCATTCTTACAAGCCTCATAAATTGAATAAATATTGATTAACCACCAAATAAATCACATTTCTAGGTCATTTTTAAGTTTGTGAGATGGGGGTCTCCAACACAATCCTCTAAGATGGAGAATACAAGTATTACAGTCCCCATTTTTATATGAGGTTTATAGAGGTTAAGTATGCAAGGCAGGGTTTGAACTTGGATATCTTGCTTCTAAGGCCAGCATTGCTTCCAATGCACCACATTATACATGAGGCCTTGAGCTAAGGGCCAGAGCATTCAAAGAAAAGAACAAGAAAGTCAAGGAGTTTACATTCAGCTGAAGATGGATAAAGTCTAAACACAGTTAAGTATAATAAAAGGTGTAGAATACCATGGGGAAAAATTAAATAAAAGTGCTCTAGGAAAATTTGAGGAGGCCCAAAGCACTCACAGTTAGTGGGGGATGAGGGGTGGGGTAGGGTGGGATGAAGGAACAAGGCAGCATGGTGTAGTCAATAGATTGCTTGGAGCGCTGGCCTAGGAGTCAGGAAGACCTGAGTGCAAAGCATGCTTATCATCCTTGCTAGCTGTGCAATTATAAAAAAGTAATTTAATCTCTAAGCCTTGGTTTTCCCATCAATAAAATGAGGGGATTGGACTCAGTGATCTCTAAGGCCTCTTCCAGATCTAGACCTATAATACTTCGAAGATACTATGAGCCTTAAGGAGGAGGTGACATCTGAGCTGGAGGAAAAGAAGGACTCTGAAGGGTGGAGGGGAGTAGTATGGGGGAATGGCCTTTGGGAAGGCTCAAATGGTGAGAGATGGGAGATAAAATGTCAAGCTCAGGTGACATCTAGGAGCCTGGTTTGGCTGGAACATAGATGGCATTATAGAGAGTAATGTGATATAAGTCTGGATCCAGATAATGGAGGGTCCCAAATACCAGGTCGAAGACCTAATTCTTTCTTCTAGAATCATTAGTTTAGAATCAATAGCCAGACCTAGGCTTTTAGAAGACTGTTATCTAATTGGTTCTTGAAATAGCTCTGGGGTAAGGTAGGACAGAGATGATTATGTCTTTCACTTCCATTTTACAGATGAGGAAAAAAGAGATAAAGAGTCTTTAAATAACTAATCACACATTTAGTGAGTGGTGGAGTCAGAACTATATGCCAAGCCTCCCATCTCCTAATCCAGGAGTATTTCCCATAGCTTGGCAGCTGCTGTCATGGTTTCCTTTGGGATGAGGCCACTATCCACTGCCACACCCTGGCCCTATCATCTCTGAGAGTCATGACTGGTCAAGATGCTCTGTTTCTGACCCAGGCAGTTCACTCCTCCTAAGGCAGCACCCTCCCCCCTACTCCTTGGTCCTGAGTCCAAAAATGGACTCACCATTTCTGTGTTAGGCAGTGTGGACACCCACTAGGTTTAGCCCACTGCAGTTTAGAACTCCTGAACTCAAGTGATCCACCAGTCTCAGCCTCTTGAGTAGCAGAGATTACAGGTGTGTGCCATCATACTGGGCAATAGTTCCCTTTTTCTAAGAAGCTGCCAGCCTTCATACCTTTAAGTCTCTGTGTACGATGCCATTCTCATGGAGGTATTTCACTGCTGATAGGACCTGCTGAATCACCAAGCTGGCATCCTTCTCAGTGTAAACTCCTCGCTCCAGAATCCGGTCAAACAGCTCTCCCCCAGAAACTCTGTAGGGAAGATGGGTAGATGAGGTCGGGTGGGAGAGTGGAGAGAAAGAACACAGAGAATTAGCCAGATGAATGGCCCACAATTCCAGGAACAGACATTCTTGGGGTGGAGAAAGGGGTCTGAATTATAAGGAGCAGGTTAACAGTAAGACCAAGATGGGGGGGGGGGCGCAGCTAGGTGGTGCAGTGGATAGAGCACCGGCCCTGGAGTCAGGAGGACCTGAGTTCAAATTTGGCCTCAGACACTTGACACTTACTAGCTGTGTGACACTGGGCAAGTCATTTAACCCCGATTGCCTCACCAAAAAAACGAAACAAACAAACAAACAGTAAGACAGGGACTTTGGGTCTCAGAGGGCCCAGCAGAGTAACTGGGTACTTACCTGTGTGATCTGAGGGATGCTGGGAATACCTCATGGATACATCAAACTGTGCAATTTCTTTGGTTTAAATCTTCCTGTTCTCTCCTCTCCTTTATTCTCCTAGCCCTACTTAATGCTATGTGGCCTTGACCAAGTCATTTAACCTCTCTGAGCCTCCGTTATCTCAACTGTAAAATGAGGGGGTCAGACTCAGATTATCTCCAAGTCCTTTGTTTCTATTACTGTTAGAGCTGGGAGTCAAACCCAATTCTCAGACTATAGAACAAGTGCCTGCTCCTTTACACCAAGAAAGAGAGGATATAGACTTCACAATTTTGACTGGACTAGCCCTCCTGGAAGGCTACTGAGATTTGCTATAGAGATTGTCTACAAGGACAGGGTGTGGGAGAAGACTTTTTAATGGGGGGAAGAACCTTCTGAAATTGTAATGTTACACCTCTTTTCCCTTCTTCTCCCCATCTCCCTTGACCCCAACTCCTCTGAGACTCACCAGCTGCATGATTGTTTTGTTGTCGAGTGTTTTTTTTTCAGTTGTGTCCAATTCTTTGTGACCTTTTTCTTGGCAAAGATACTGGAGTGGTTTCTATTTCCTTCTCCAGCTTATTTTACAGATGAGGAAACTGAGGCAAACAGGGTTAAGTGACTTGCCCAGGGTCACACAGCAAATAAGTGTCTGAGGCGGGATTTGAGATCCTCCTGACTCCAGGCCTGGTGCTCCACCCACTGTGCCACCTACCTGTCCCTGTGTGACTATGAAGTTAAATTAAGGTAAAGTCACCTAATCTTTCTGAGCCTCAGGTTCCTCATCCATAAGACAGAGATAATAAGGCTTTTATTACCTCTAGCTCTAAAGTTCTATATAAGGGTCAGTTATTATTACATAGCTTAAAAATTAAAAAAAAATGTAAAGAATTACTATATATAATCTATATATGTATGCATATAGATTATTTCTAGATATAGGTCATATATCTAGATATGGATATATAATATAGCTATTATTGAGGATAGGTAAAGATATGTAACATAACATAATATATAGATAATATATACAAGATATGGGTATATTATATAAGTATATCAAGATATATAATAATCTATATCTTATATATAACATTGTCCAGCTATAATATAATTGTGTTATATATTTATTATAGTTATATCATATTAATTATATGGTATATGTTTACATAATTTACATATTATATCTAGTTATATAAATTATATAATATATTATAGATTAATTATATAATATATTCTATCTAATTATATATAGGTATAACACAATACATATTTACAGATATCATACCTAATTATATATGAATATTATATATTACACAATATTTTATTACATGATTATATTATAATGCAATATATTATATTTTATTATAAAATTTAATTATATTATAATATATGATAATATAATATTATATGTTATTATATTATATTTTATATTATATTTCCTATACACGTAGGATAATATATTATATGTAAGATACAGCTATATTCTATCCACATAGAATATAGCTGTATCTTATATATCATATAATCTATGTCTAGTTATATAACATATATCTATGTCCGTATCTTTGTCCATCTATCTCCAATAACATCCAGCGGTAAAGCGAAGCGAGGATAAAATCACCGTGCCTGCTTCAGGTGGCCCATGTAAGGACTGAATGGAGTAAGGCACACAAAAACACTTTAAAGCTTTGGGCAGGGGCTAATAGAGGGTTAATTCCCAAATTCTCAAATTGTTTCTTTTGTTTTTTTCTCACCATACTCTGAGGCTTACATGTGACAGGTGGAGAGTAAGAGGAAGGACAACTCTTTGGAAATAAATCCACATTGTCTGACCCTGTGCAGTATGGATTCTTGCTGGTGCAGCCCTGGAAGATGTAACCCCATTCCCAGAGGGCTCTCAGGCAGGTCCGCATTCTTCCCTCCGATTACCTGACCTGATTGACTGTGAGTTAATCCTGGCGAACGAGCCTCATTAAAGCCTAGCTAGGCTCATCTGATTTTGCTTATTAGGACTGCTCCCGGCCTTTTGCCAGTTCTTTCTGCTCCATGCCTGATGCCTCTCTTTTTGCTGAGCCCCTAGTGAGGCCAGGATTTAATAGGCTACTTGGGCCTGAGCTGGCTCATTAAAGTTGCCAGGCATCAGGGAGGGTAGAGGAGGTTGTGTCATCAGTCAAAAACACACATTATACAGCCATGCTGGGATGGTGGAATCAGGATGGGAACAGGACAAGGGAAAAGAGAGAGTTTTATAAATAGAAGGATATCTCTGTCTTCTGATCAGATCGAGGGCTGGGCACAATCCAAACCCTAGCAGGCACCACTCAACTGGCATTTAGATTGGCCAATGACATGAGGACCTTTCTAATGGGGTGTTATTTTCACTTTATAGATTGAAACAGCCACAGATGGGATCAGTGAATCACTTTAAAGAGCTCTCAGTTTCCTTGAGTCTCTTGTTCTAACTACAGAATCCTATGTCTTCTTCCACCCCCTCCCATAACCCATGATGCCTTCCAGTGCCAGACCCCCTCCCCCTCATCCCACCCGAGGGCTCTGCAGAGGATCTAGGGCCCCACTCACTTACAATTGCATGACCAGGTAGTAGTGAGTGGAACTCTCATAGATATCTTCTAGCGTTACGATGTTTTCATGCTTGATCCTGACAAGAGGAAAAGAGGCCAGTTCTGATGGAAAATGATTTATATTGTCCATAGAAAAAAAAATAGACCCAATTCAACTAGCCTTCTATATTCTCCAGGGAATTGCAGACATACCACCATAGCATTTGGATTGCAAGGCACAGGAGTATCTTTGACAAATTTAGCTGGTGGGTTGAGAGATGGAGAATAGAGGGCAGTCCATTCTAGTCAGGTAAGTCACTCAGGCACAAGGGGAGGCCTGTCTCCCAGAAAGTCTGACCTTAGCCAGAGTGATGATGCTGATAATTCTTAGCCCCTTGAATGCCCAGTAAGAGGTAGAGAGGGAGGCTGCTGGTGGGGGGGTCATTGTGATAAAGAAAGGTAAATGAGGAGACAAGTGGGACCTTCAGGGGTGGCACAGGATGGCACAGGTGCACAGGTCTGGCAGAGATCATAAATTATAGAGACAATGGTCTGGTCTGGAGAACTGCCACAGGCAAGAAGCAAGACCCCTAACATGTCAGTCCCCAGGGATAAAACCCCCATAGACCCATCCTAGTTATGGCTTTAAGAACAGAATGTTTATGGAGTTTTCATAATAGGCTAGGTGCCCACACAAATGTACAGGTGATATGATTCTCCCCTTCCTCTTTTGGGAAGCTTTTGTTACATTAAGGCCATGGAGGTCTCTTTTATCCTAAAATCAAATGGAAGAAAAACTGGATTTGTAGTAAAAGTCCTAAGTTTTACTTTCTGGCCCTGCCAATTACTCTTTATGTGACCTTAGGGGGAAAGGGAGAAGGAAAGGGAATAAGAATTTATATAACATCTACTAAGTGCCCTGCATTGTGCTAAGTGTTTAGCCTCTCTGGGCCTCATTTGCAAAATAAGAGGACTAGATTCTCTTACAAGTTCCCTTCAAATTCTACATTCTCTAATCTAGTCATGGAGAAAGCTGAGGGATGAATCATTTCTGGGTGATTTTTTAATGCACAGGAGCCAGATCTCCTCCATTGCCCATAAAAACCAGGGCAAGAAGGAATGTGCTCATACTACAGTAGGAGGGACAGACAAAAACTTCCCATCGGGAGGGGCTGGGGCATTGATCAGGTGAATGGGGAGGACACTGTACTATGTTCTTTTTTAGAGATCATGGAGAATAAGACAGAACTTCACATTTCATAGGATTATAACTCTGTAGCTGTTATTATAGATTTATAGCTGTATAAATTCATAGCCCTTTGAATCTCATTTTACAAGCTAGGAAACATAGACATAGATGGGTACAGTGACTTGTCCAGGGTCACACAGTTAAATAAGTAGCAGAGCCAAGATTAGAACCCAGGTGATTCTCAAACCTTTGCTCTTTCCACGATTCCGTTCTGCCTCCCATAATTCTACTGTCTATAGGCTAGGTGAAGGTCTAGATGATCTAGGCCTGAAAGTTACCCCAAAGCAAATGCACCAGAATAATTATGTTAGCACAGGGGCATATGATCTCAGTTTTAAAAGTCTGTGAATCCCTTTCTTTCTAGCTCCAAGAGTCAAGAGCTCTGTTTGAGTCTGAGGGGGAACCCAAGGTCCAGATGAATAGTTTAGTCTGGTCACATCAAGAGTCCCTAAAAATACAGACCATTTGCAAGAACACTTCCAATTCTTTTAAATGACGTCTTTAGTGTGTGACATCCATCATCACCGCCCCTTTGATAAATACGAGTGACTAGCCCTGGAATGGTCAACGGTGGCTAATCTTGCTTTCCCCTCAATTAATTTTATTTTAAAAAGTGGTTCAAATATCCATGAGAGAGAGATGAAACTTTCTAGGTGAAAGTTTCAAGGTAGCAGAATTCAACTTAATATAAAGAAGACCTTCCTAACAATTAGATCTATCACCAAATACAATAAGTTACCCTTATTAGATAGTGAGTTAGCCATTGCTGGAGGTGTTGAAGCAGATTCTGGATGGCCACTTATGGAAAAAAAAATTCATGCTTCAATTAGATTGGACTAGATGGTCTGGGATCCCTTATAATCCACTCAATCAATTCTATGATTCTATGGTCTAGACTGATTTGACCCCTCCATAGAATGGAATAGCTGGAGCAATGATCAAAGTGATCATGACTGCTTGGGTTACAACACCACCCTGGTCTTTTCTGCAGGAGGTGTCTGAGTGAAATGTTTGAGACCAACTGGATGACCCAACCAATTGTCTGGCAGACTTACTTTTTCAATACTGCAATTTCGTTCTCCAGGCTGCTGTCCCGGAAGGCAGGAGATTTTTTGATACATTTCAGGGCAAACAGCTTCCCAGATACCCTTTGTTTCACCAGGAAAACTTCTGAAAAAGCTCCTCTGAAAGGGAAAAAAAAAATTACCAAGAAGAAAAACTTAGCTTGCACCAGTGGAGAACATCGCTGGGGGCAAAATACAAAGATAGACAAACATTTGGCTGATAATTAGCTTCTATCATCACTGCAAGCCACTGATAATTAGTCAAAGAATTGGATTTGAATTGTGCCATATTTATTGTAGTCATTGTGTTCCTTCTTCCACACAATGGATCTAAGGGGGAAAAAAGGCTTGTTGGGATGGAGATGGGTGATTTCTCCATTATATAAAGCATTTCCTTCTTACATACCTAAGGCATTAATTGGAGAGGGACCCTGAGTTCTCCAGGCTATGCATGCCAGTGGATTACAAACTTTAATAGGTCCTCCCAAAATGCAAAGTCTTCCAATCAAACAACTAATCAATCAACAAGCATCTATTAAGTGTCCATAATGGTACCAGACACTGTGCTAGGCACTGGGAATTGAAGGACAAAACCCACCCCAAACAATCCCTATTCTAAATTGAAAGCTGGACCAGCTCAGAGGTTACCAAGCCCAATGTCCTCATCCTGCAGATGAAGAAACTGAGTTAAAGTGAGAAAAATTGAATGGCGCAGCCAAGGTCACACAGGTGGCAAGTGGCAGAGCTAGGATTCGGTCCTCAGTTTCCTCACTTGTAAAATGGGGATAATAAAAATACTTAACTTTATAAGGTTGTTTTAGGATTTTCAAGGATAAAAGGAGATAAATGTCAAGTGCTTCGCAAACCTTAAAGTGCTATACAAATGAGAGCTACTATTATTACATGTACATGTTATCTCCCCCATTAGAATGTATGTTCCTTGAGGACAGGGAATGTCACTTTTTTCTTTTATCTCAGCAACTTAACAGGGTGCCTTTCACATAGTAGGGCTGAATAAATGCTTGATTGATTGCTTGATTGCCCAGATGGCTAAAGACTTGAGACTGAGACTGGAGAATGTTTACATTTTGTTCTGATTGTGTGTGTGTGTGTGTGTGTGTGTGTGTGTGTGTGTGGTGATAGATCAAAGCTGAGGCATCAAGGGATGAATGGAGGGTATTTGTTTAGTTATTTTTTCAGTCCTGTCTGATTTGTCGTTTTCTTGGCAAACCACTTGGCAAATCCCAAACCACTGGTGTGCTTTTCTTCTCCAACTAATTTTACAGATAAGGAAACTGAGGCAAACAAGGCTAAATGACTTGCCCAGCATCACACAGCTAGGAAGTGTCTGAGGCCAGATTTGAACACAGGCCCTCCTGACCCTAGGGATGCCTTGTATGGGTCCTGTGGTATTACTTTTCTACTTTTCTAAAACTCACTTAAGCACCTGTGTTGGGAGTTCATCCCATTATTTTTGCTGCTTACCAGCCATGTGGTTGGGTTACTTCCCTGCTCCCCCTCAAGGTGTCAGTTTCCTTCTCTAAAAAATGAAGGTGTTAAACTAGACAATCTCTAGGGTTTCTTCCAGCTCTTATAGTCCAGGACTCTATGATTCAATTGAATTTAATTCAACAAGTATTTCTATGCCTGAACACTAAGAAGTTAGGTAATTTTCCCATGATATTCAGCCAGGATTTGTCTACAGCAGGACTTGAACCCAGATCTTCCTTTGAGATAAGCTCTCTCATTCCCACATAATGATGTCTCTACTTGCCTATCATAAATATATAATGTAATATATATAATATAATATGATACGATACAACACAACATAATATAATACAAATAATATAATGTTATGTTATGTTGTTATATCATATCATACTGCATATACTTAATAAATAATATAGTAATAAATGCTTATTGACTTACTGGTTGATTTATAATCAAGAGGTAACTCTGTGTTACAACTACGTGCCAGGCACTGTGCTGGGGATACAGAAATGAAAACCCTCATCTTACCCTCATCCTACTGAGAGAAATAAATAAAGATAATTATGATTTAGGCACAGAGATCTTAAGTAATTTGGCCTGGGTCACACAGTCATAAGTATCTCTCCCCCTCCCCAAGATTTGAACTGAGGTCTTCCCTATTGTAAATCCAGCATTGTATCCAGAAGGGAAAGCACTTAAATCTCTAGCTTGCTTAGTGGCTGGGCTGTGAAGGTTCAGCACGCAGCCCCGCAGCCTTCGTGGATTTAGAGCTTGTTCAGAAGCGCGTTTCTCCCTGTTTACCCCTGCGTGGGCAGCTCCATTAGATCTGGAGTGCTTAGCAACCCCCAGGGCGCCCCTTGCTGTCATTTCATTCCGCTCACTATTGAGCAGCTCACTCCAGCTCTAATTACCACTGCCCACCAATACCGTCCCCTGTGTCCAGAACGAATGCCAGGGACTCCGCTTGTGCTCCTCCAACTTTCAGAAAGTAATTGGGAGGCAATCTGGCTATGACTGGTGGGTGGGAGGGCTGGCCCCAGGGCTCTGATGCTGCCAGGTGAGGCAGAAAGGCTTCCTCTCTGATCTGGAGGAGTGCCTTAGAATAGATCACAGGGCTGAGCAGAGAGAAAGTGCCCAGATCCTCCTCCAGGTCTTGACTTGCTCCATCCCTTCCTATCCCCCTCCTTTAAAATGTTTTAATTTAATTTTTAATTTATGGACTAAAACAAGCATTTCTATAACAATGTAATAAAAAAAGATGATTGCACGTGAAACCGCAATCTATTATGGTCAATTTGCTATTCCTTTTAAATATCTCCCCGCCCATTTTTCCTTTCAGGAAAACTCTTCAAGTGTGGTACCCTTTTCCATGACTTGGTATAGTTACCTCTTGATTATAAATCAACCAGTCAATCAATAAGCATTTATTACTATATTATTTAGTAAGTATATATATGATATCATGTAACATAATATAACATTATATATATTGTATTGTGTTCTATCGTATCATATCACATCATGTCATATATCATATCATATATTATATTATATTTATTATATATTTATGATAGGCAGGCCGAGGCATCATTATGTGGGCATTAGGGAGTTTGTCTCAAAGGAAGATCTGTTTTCAAGTCCTGCTATAGACACATCCTTGCTGAATATCATGGGGAAATTACCTAACTTCTTAATGTTCAGGCAACCCTCTGAGGCTCTAATTTATAGAGCATTGGTAGTGGGAGCTTCCTACTTTCCATTTTCACTATCTTGTACATACAATTATTTGTATGTTATATTTCCCATTGGAATGTGAGCTCCTTGGGGGCAGGGAATATCATTTATCTTTCTTTGTGTCCCCAGCACTTAGCATAGTAGCTGGTATATACTTGGCAATTAATAAATGCTTGTTGACTGACCAATACAGGCCCAGACCCTTGTCCTACCTGTCTGTGCTAATGGGGTAGATATAATCTCAAATAACAAAAAATTTTAAAAATCATTTAGCTTAATTCTAGCCTTGCAAAGCATTAGAAGATTTCCCCCCCCTTCTCCACCCCTCTTTTATTTTTGGTTCTAATGCTGTTCTTTTTCAGAGACTGCCCCTCTCTTTAATACCAACATTCTTTCAGTGATTTTATGTGGCTGCCAATCATGGAACAATATGATCCTGGAAGAACTAAAATTACAAATAACCAAAAGTTCAATGGAAAGGTACATGGTGGGTGTATGCAAGAATCAACACGTGGCCATGTGCGGAAGTGGTATCTGCACTATTATCAAGGATTTGAATGACCAGAAAAGGAGGCGGGGTAGTCACGTAGCAAGAATTAAGGAAAACAGATGGATGGTCTGCGTGATACACAGATATCCCCTAGATACTAGCAAACCAAGAGGAGGTTCTCCAGAACATTGGGTAAGATCCCTCTCTAAGTGGTTTATGGGAAAACACAGTTGCAAGGGATCAGAAGACCTGGAGGGGTTTTCCACCAGCACCAATGAAGGAAGTAACTCAGACCAATGAAATCACAGTCACAATTGTACTCAAGTTAGGCTAATATCCAGTTATTCTTTTAACACATTCAACTCCCAGGGAGGCAGCTTTTGATTCACCATAAGGAGAACATTCTGACAACTACAACTGTTTGAAAAATAGAACATTCTGCCTTGTGAACTGCCCTTTGCTGAGGGTATTCAAGCTGAGTATGGATGACTACGTCAGAGACAGTGTAGAAGGGATTCCTACATTAGGTGGGAGGTTGGCTTCATAATATCTGATGGCTCTTGCCATTCTGGGATTTTCTGTTTCAAAGGAAAAGCTTCCAAATTGGAGCTGTTAAAAAATGTAGTGGGCTACCTTAAGGGAGAATGCATTCCCTTATCTCTGGGGGTATTGTAGACATGATTTATGATTTGGAGAGAGAGAGGTTGGACAAAGGTCCTTTCTAATTCCAAGTCTATGTTCAAGCAGAGAATTGAGGAAGCTCACGGAGGCAATCAACAAGTCCCAAAGAAAAAGGCAGAAATAGACCCATGAAGCTGTGTATACAATGTGTTTTGAACCACTCATTCATAAACATAAATGAAAAGCCACTGAGATCCATTAGTGAATACTTGTAAACTGGGAGGAGGCTTTCCAAACTTGAAATGCCATATTCTCAAACATCTCATTGAGGTTTGAGACTTTGGATTCTTAAGAGATCACAAAGCATTAGGAATAGCTCCAGTCACCCAGCAAGGTAGGCAGGCACCCATGTCAGCCTTGAACTGGTCCAAGTCAAGTTTAGGAAAGGGACATTTTACGCCTCTAGAAAGTTTGGATGAGGAGGGACGAGGTGGTTCCATTGCATTCTTTCTTTTTGTATTAACATGTTAAAGCTATGGTTTGGTTAGCAAATATTTTTATATAATCATAAAATCTTCATTTGGAAGGTACCTTTAAGAGCTACTCTAGCCTCACATCCAATATGGAAATCCCCTCTAAAGAATTCTTAAGGGATGGTCAACCAGTCTCTGCCTGAATTCTTCCACTGACAGGGAACTCACTACTTCACAAGGGAGTTCATTTGTAGTATGGTGGAAAGAGCCAACTGAGTCTGGATTCAGAGGCCCCAGGTGAAAACTTTGCCTTTGATGCTCACTACCACTGGGACTGTGAGCGAGTCACTTAATCTCTTTAAGTCCTTTTTCTCATCTGTTAAAAAAAAAGAAAGGAGGCAAACTGAAGTAGCTGGCTTCTGGATGTCCCCTCCAGCTTCAGATCTGTGACCTTCTGATCTAGAGCTGTGCCTCAGTAACTTTTGGCCATTGGTCTTAGATCTTCCCTATAAATCCACATACAGAAAATGCCCTCAGATGGGATTTAGTTCTAGGAGCTCCCAGCACGCTGGCATATGTCCTACAGCCAAATCTCAGCTCCCCTTGGAAAGCACTGATCTGGAAAACACTGGCTTCAGTTCTCTGAAGAAGATTTGATTAGGCTTCGGGAGAATGTGGAATGCAAAATACTACCCCCACACTTCCTTCCTACAGGAACTATTATAAATGCAGCAGCAGTTAATATACTGCTTCCTGCAAATGTTATCATACAGTAGATGTGTAGACTCTTTCCCTCTGCGGTATTTGCTGAGAGAAAACATTTTAAAGTCTGCCCTGCTCAGGGATGATCCGATGTGTATGGGAAAGCTAGGTATAGCATAGTGGAAAGACCACTGGGTTGGGAGTCAGAAGAGTTGGGTTCAAATCCTAACTTTGCTGCTTGTTACCCTCCATGACCTTGGGCAAATCGTTGGCATCTCTGGGCCCATATGTCAGAGTAGTTGTACTATCTGACCTTTAATGTATTTTCCAATTTTAGATTCTGCGGTTGTGACATATTCATAGGAGTATAAGTATAGAGCTGGAAAGTTCCATTAGTCCCAAGTCCTTATTACATAGACAAAGATAAGGAGGAGGGAGTAAGGGACAGAGGCAGGATTTGAACTCAGGTCTTCTAACTCCAAAGACCATCGTTCTTTTCACACTGTACCACACTGCCAATAATAGCAAACAGTTTCTCTTTCTTTCTTTCTTTCTTTCTTTCTTTCTTTCTTTCTTTTTTTCTTTCTTTCTTTCTTTCCTTCCTTCATTCTTTTCTTTCAAGGTTAAGTGATTTGCCCAGGGTCACACAGCTGGTAAGTGTCTGAGGCCAGATTTGAACTCAGGACTTTCTGACTACAGGGCTGGTGCTTTATCCATTGCAAATAGTTTCTTTCTGAGATAAGGCATGGGAGAATAAAACTGCTTTTGTAAGTACCCAGAGGCTCTCGCCCATTTTACTAAAATTCTCTAAAGAATGGGTCCCTGGTTATGGAACCAAATCCTTTGCTCTGACAACAGGTGGATCACTCCTGCTTGTGTGATCCAGGAGCGAAAGGCGATTCCCTGGATGTGTGGCCAGCTCCTGTTGTCTCTGGCTCCTCTAGCTGAGCCTGCTTTGTGGATTAGGTGGGTCTAAGCATTGCATTGCCCTGCATTCTCCCCACTCCCCTCCTCTGGTCTCGGCTTCAATTGTCACATGGGTGCTTTCAGTGTGTGCATGTATGTGTGTGTGTGTGTGTGTGTGTGTGTGTGTGTGTGTGCAGGTGACATGAATGACTTCTTCAGCATTTGGAAGCAGGAGCTGTGTATGACTGGGAAGCTCAGGCTGCAGCTGCCAAAGTCATGTAGCAGACACGAATGGCTGCGGTGAGTGAGAAGCCCTGGCTTGAATTCTCCACATGAGCCGTCTTCCAGAGCTACCCCTCCCCTTTCCCTTCCTCCTCCCCGCACCCCACCCTCAGTCTTTTTTCTTTCTTCATTCTTGGTTGAAGGGAAGGGCCTACTCTGGGCTAGTGGCAGGGCTGGGCCCCAAAATCTGGGGATGCGATCGCCCAGTTGAGAGCCTTTATGTTGCTGGCTACCATTTTTGTGGGAGGATGAAATGTGAGACCAAAGCTACTTACCAATCCCTTGTTGGGAAATTTGTGAAGAGCTGTGGGATCAGAAGTAGCTTTTGTCACCATCCTTGAGCAGGACACCTGTTTTACATGCATCCCAGCTCTCTGAGCACTCTCTCCACAGCAACATTGCTGTTTCTGCAGTCTAATGCAGAAGGCAACGGAGCGCATTTATCGACCAGCTTGCGCTCCCGATGTGAGCTGGCAGAGTGGGGGGAAGCCAAGGAGAGATCTCAGCCTCTCCCCAGCAAATTCCTTAATCCTGAGCTCAGAACAGGAGGGATAAGCAAGCATCTATGGGCTTCCCCCATTCTCTTGGTTTAGGGATGAGTAAATTAACAAATCCTTTACGACCCACTTGTGACCCTGTAGCCTCCTGTTCTTCCTCCTTCCCAATAAGAGGTCCTCACTTTGATGTCACTTTGGAGACACTGGCTATTAGAGGAGAGATGTCAGGTTAGCCCGCACCAGTGACCATCTGTAGACTGTATACAGCCATATATTTGAAGCCACACACAACTCAAGAAAGCAGAGATCTAATGTTGGGACTAGTACCTCATCCCTCTCTGTCAGAAATAAGGATATGGCTACTCACTATAGTGAAAGGCAAGGGACACCCTGATAGGAGACAGAGGAGAGCTCAAACTTAGGTGACAGTGGCCACCACAGGCTTACCTGAGGAAGCAGTCCCATTATCGTTATCTGCCACCCCAGACAATGACTGACCAGAGTGAGTCATGAGGCATCGATAGACAGCAGTGTTGGGGACTGTGTAACCAACCTCAATCAGGTACATGCTGGATTTCCCAGAGGAGGCAGCAGAAAGACTTAAGCAAGGATTCTGGGAACAGAGAACTGTCTCTGGCTCACCCAGCTCAGCAATTATCATCAAGGGGAACATGCTCGGCCTCCCACATGATATCTTATTTTTTCCAACAGAGCCAGAACACTATGAGAGGAAAGAGTGGAGGTGGTAGAGGGGAGCTGATTCAGATCTGTGAGTAATCTGACAGCTTGAGTACCCACAGGAGTCCCTTTCTGTAGCTGAGGGGTTAACTTGTTCAGTGCCAATGGTTTTCTGAGGAAATCCTAGAGGATATTCCCAGGAGATTTTAGGAAACTTCACAGGATTCGTCTTTCTTAGCTGAGAATTTGATTGGGTGACTGGGGTGGAGGCAGGAGGAGGAAGGCATAGATGAGAAGACACTGGTGCCTTCTGATATTACTCTCATTTTTTCCCTATTCACCTTGCCCTATTTCCCTGCCAGCTGCTTGCCTGTCCCTCCTCTCCCTGCTTGACACTCAGACCTTAAAAATGTTCTGATACTTCCCCTGAACTAACCTCGATTCCTGAATCCATGGCATAATGCAATGGGAGGTACAGATCAAGGCTGTATCAAGGTTACATCTACACTAGTGACAATCATCCTTGGAATTCATTTAAGCCACTTGGAAATGAATTCAAACATACCACCATTCAACCATCAACCATTGATTTAACTCAATCTGAAGTTTGTATTTGGGCTATCTTGCATTTGCTGATAGATAGCTCCTTTGGTCTGTGTAGATAGGAGGGCAGGGATAGATAGTGATACAGGAAGAAAGACTGGCGTTTCGGGAAGTGGATCAGAGAAAGAACAAGTGAAAGGACTGCTTTGGTATATCAGATGTACCCCTCCTCCATACTCCCAACCCTCCAACCCCTTTCAAAGACTATATTGCTCCTTGGGAGAGTTTTCTTTAGTCTTGAGTCCTGGCTCCATAAGGTACTTGCCAATGGCCACAAGTCATAGCCAGACCCAGAATAGCACCTGCCCTCCCTTAATTGGATTGGCCCAATCTCATGATTCCATCCCTCCTTGGACTTACGATCCCAGTGCTTCCATGAAGATGAAAGTTTTCCGAATGTTGGTTGTCTGCTTCTTCCAAGAACTGCAGTCATCCTCTTCTTTTCGGCCCATTGCCTCCAGAGTTGAAGCTTGGGATTCTGGAAAGGATGGGAAGGGTGGGAAAATGAGAAGAAAGGGAAGAAGAGAGTTCACTTGGTTGCTTTCCCAAATGGCCAAATGACACTCACCTCTTGCCCATGAGGGTATCTCCATAGCCAACAGTTAGGAACAAAGAGAGGCAGTGTGGTGTGGTGGAATGATCATTGGGACTGAAAACCTGGCTTTGCATTCTGACTCTTCAAACTTATGAGCTGTGTGCCTGTGGGTAAATCACTTAACCTCTTTGGGGCTCACTTTTTCATTTGCAAAACTGAGACAAAAATATTTGTACCAGCTGGGTTGTGGTGAAGTAAGAGCTTTGTAAATTGGAAAGGCAAAAATGAGAGTTGTTATCATCAGTGGCACTCTTTGGATTAGACAAAAATGAAACAAGTAGACAGTCCCCCATCCCCAAATTACCCAGGTAGTTGCCCTGATTATTATTATTTTTTAATTATTGCTTCACTTAGGCTGGAGTATTAGCTAGGCTGCTTTCTACTCCTTTTCCTCACACACATCATACTCATTCTTATCTTTTTGTCCTTATTCATGTTCTGTTGACCCCCGTTCACCCTAGTCTTCTCCCATGGTCAAAGCCCTGTTCAAATCCCACCATTCTCCTCCACGAAGTCTTTCAAATTGGTATTATACATGTCCCTTTATCACTTCCGAAAGCAACTATTGGGTATCCAGGTGGCATAGTAGATAGAGCACCAGTCCTGGAGTCAGGAAGACTCATCTTCCTGAATTCAAATATGGTTGCAGACACTTACTAGCTGTGTGACTCTGGGCAAGTTGCTTAACCCTGTTTGCCTCAGTTTCCTCATCTGTCAAATAAGTTGGAGAAGAACATAGCAAAGCACTCCAGTATCTTTGCCAAGAAAACCCCAAATTGGGGGTGGGGGAGGGCATCTAGGTGGCACTGTGGATAGAGCACTGGCCCTGGAGTCAGGAAGACTTGAATTCAAATCTGGCCTCAGATACTTACTAGCTGTGTGACCCTGGGCAAGTCACTTAACCCTGATTGCCTCCAAAAAGAAAAACAAGCCAAACAGGGTCATGAAGAGTTAGACACAACTGAAATGACTAAACAACAACAAAGCAATCATTATCTTTAAAAATATGTATTAAAACACCTTGGTTTTGCATCACATTCATTCTCTGCTGTATTCTCTCCTCTCCCAGAGCGCTATTCCTTGTAACAAAAAATAAACAAGAGAAAAAAATCACAAACAAATCAACAAGATCTGACATATTGCATATATTATATTACACATATTATATTGCAGTGTTCTACAACCCTAGTCTTCCACCTCTGTAAAGAAGTTTTGATTTTGTTGTTCTTTCCATCTACTTTGTTGTAGTCATTTTGTATATTGTTTTCTTGGTTCTACTTAATTCACTTTGCATCAGTTCATATACATTTTCCAATGCTTCTTTATCTCCTTGTGTTCAACATTCCGCACAACACAGTAATATTCCATCATATTCAAGCATTACATTTATTTTAGCCTTTCCCTGATTGGTGGACATCTGCTCTATTTGCACTTATTTAGTACTATAAAAATGCAGTACAATAACATGCTATTGTGTCACAGAATCATAGAATTGGAAAGTAACTCGGAGAACATCTAGTCCAACCTCTACCTGAACAAGACTACCTTCTACAACTTCACCCACAAGTGGTCATCTAGCTTCTACTTGCATGTGATACTCTTTCAAATTTGGAAGGGTGGTGGAGTGTTGATCGTGAAATATGATGGGAGGGAATGAGGACAGTTGGGGACTGAGAAGGGGAGAAGAAAATGGTTAGAATCGTCCCTGTGGGAATGAATAAAAGCAGAGTAGCAGGATACCTGGACAACTGTGAGGGCTCAGTTGAATTCACATATCATAAATTTGTAGCCGATAGATTTCCTAACTTTCTCTAGCAACATTCAGCAGCCCTGGAGCTAACGCAGAGAAATCACATGATGGGAGTTGCCTACAGATGAGTATTTATGGTCAGCAACATCAGAAGGTTAGGGAAGCAATGGGTTCAAAGATTAAAAATCACAGATCTTGGGATTGGGTCTGGGTATAGAGATAAGTTAAATCAGAGTAGAGAAGAAATAGATGCTGGCTCTGCTATTTACTAGATGTGTGACTTTGGGCAAATCACTTAATCTTTATGGGACTCAGTTTCCTCACCTGTAAAAGAAAGGGATTTGGTCAGATGGCCACTGAGGTCCATTCAGCTCTAAATCTATGTTCTACTCTTACCCCAAACCTTCTCTTCTCTAGGCTAACCTTTACCCAGTTCCTTTAGAACAATCTTTGCTTGTCTCTCATTGGTCACTCTTTTGTAAATGCCTTTCAGTTGATCAATGTTCTCCTTAAAATGCGGTGCCCATAACTGGGCATAATGTTCCAGATGTCTTACCAAGGCAGAGTAAAGAGGCACTATCACCTTCCTCTTCTGGATGCTGATGTTAATGCAGCTTAAGATACTTAGTCATAGTCAACTTAATACTTCATAATTGCTTGCATTTGCATAGTACTCTATACTTTGCAAAGCTCTTGCTCATACCGTTTCTTATTAAAGCTTCATAACTGTGCAGTGGATTAGGTAGGAAAACCATTATTATCCACATATTTGACAGATGAGGAAAACTGAGGCAACTTATCCAAACTCACACAATTTGGCAGACCTTAGGCTAGAACTTGGACTTTCCTGAACTTAGTCCCCTACTGTTTCACCTAGATCATGCTGTCTTGTACTATTTTCTAATTATTTCATGTGTCATATACTTTTTTATCCTCCATCATACTTGGCAAAGTACTGGGCACATAGCCATTGCTCAATAAATAATTAATTGAATTAAGTCCTGGCTGTAGATGAGGGATCAGGAGGTGCTGCCATTGCCTTCCTCTGTTCTTCTGGCTGACCTCCCAGTTGCCACCTCCTCTGCTTAGACAATGGGCACTGAGAAGGGAAGGAATGATAGGTGAGGAACCATTGCTGCCATTACCGAAAATTATCCCACTTTCCCTCCCTCTGGGTGCAGAAACCTAGAAACGTCTCTGATGAAAACCTCCCTTTAAAAAACACTAGCTTCTCTGAAATCTATGGAACCCTCTAATATCTTTGGGGGATAGACAGAGGTTAGTTTCATGCTCTCGAGAATGACAACTCATAAAAAATACAAAAAGGTCACTTAATAATCAGTTTAATTGAATATTATCTGGTAGATGTATTTGGGCCATCTGACCCATTTGTTCAGGGATTCCATAATTACAGGATTAGCTACTAATACAGTTTGGATGGTTCCAAGGATTTAGATCCTTTGACTCAGCAATGCCTCTACTAGGTCTATTTCCAAAGATGATTAGGGAAAAAGGAAAAAAAAAAGTGTTCTAAAATATTTATAGCAGCTTTCTTTGTGGTGGCAAAGAACTAGAAATTGCAGGGATACCCACCAATTGGGGAATGTCCAAACAAGTTATGGTATATGATTGTGATGGAATGCTACTGTGTTATAAGAAATGATGACCTGATGATCTTAAAAAATATGGATAGACTTGCATACAATAATGAAGAGCAAAATGAGCAGAACCAAGAGAACATTGTATTCAGGAACAGAAATATTGTTTTAAGACCAACTTTGAGTGACTACATCTTTTGACTATTATAAATACCCAAATTAACTATAAAGGACATGGGAAAGAAGACACTATCTGTATCCAGAGAAAGAATTGATAAATAGAAGTATATATAGAATAATTTTACATATATGTATGTACATATATATGTGATGGTAGCCACCTCTAGGGTGAGTATAGGGAAGGAAGAAAAAAAGGGAAAAAATTTAACATGATAACTTTATTATATATTTAAAAAGAATAGCAAGTTGTACATAATAGATTTGCAGTTTTGTGTGCAATCATCTTTTTTATTATACTATGCTATGGTAATGCTTGTTTTATTCCATAAATTAAAAATTAAATAAATAAAAAATTTAAAAAGTAAGGATGGAAAGTAGAGACAGATACTGTGTAGGGAGGATGAAGTATGAAGCTTTTATTGCTTTTCAGGCTAGATGTCATAATACTTTGAAGAAAAAAAACAACATTATTCCAAAACTTGGTTTTTTTTTTTTTTTGTTTTTTTGTTTTTTTGAGTTTGCCATCTGGCTTCTTGACTAAATGTTTAGATTTTTGTCCTAATATTTGATGTATAGACAAAGTCTTCGTTGGATGGCACAGACAATATTGGGGAACACTAAGGAAAGTTAAACATAGGCTGTATTCATGCACTGTGAATGAGGTAGAGAAAGGCATAGTGGTATGGTGGAAACAGTCCCACCTCAGTCACTATCTGTGACCTTGAGCAAGACACTGAACTTCCATGTGCCTCAGTTCCCTCAAGGTGAGGGACTTGGAAGAGATGTCCCCTCTAGCTCTGACTGTATGATCTTCTGATGTAAAATTTGCCCCAGGGGAAAGCAAATTGGCTGCAGCAGATACAGCACCGGCTGTGGAGTCAGGAGGACCTGAGTTCAAATCCAGCCTTAGACACTTGACACTTACTAGTTGTGTGACTGGGCAAGTCACCTAACCCCAGTTGCCTCACAAAAAAAATAAAAATTGCCCTAAGTTTGCTTTCCTTCTCCACCCATTTCTGCATGATTCTGCATTGCTCACTTAACCTCTTTTGGCCTTTGTTTCATCTTCTATAACTGAAAGGACTGGACTCAGACCTCTAAAGTTCCTTCCAGCTCTGATGTCTTCTATATCTGCATTTATTTTATTTTATTTTTTTTATTTTTTGGGGGAGGGGACAGGGCTATGTATTTATTTGTCTGCAGAGAATGATACATCAATTCCCCCCACCATGTCTACATTTAAAAAAATACTGATTTGTAATGTGACTTTCCTTTTCCAGCATCGATTTCTCAGTTGAGCTTCCTTTCTTTGGATAGAGGAGGCCTCTGGATGTATCCAGCCTTCTCACTTATAAGATGCCAGCTGGGAAGCAGGCAATGGCTATGGGGGTGCTGTTCCTGTGCACATTACACCTCAGGGAACCCCCACAGAGTAACCACCTGCTTTCCAATAGGTATTAACATTGTGCAAGCCATTAAAGTTCATTTGTTGTTCTATCCCTTTAAATTAGATTAAAACCTAGAAGTATACTTAGTTGAATCTAAAAAAGGATAATAATAAAAAAAGCTTTCCAATCACATGCTCTGTCCTCCCATATCCTTAAACCTAATCATTTATCTGCTTTTTTCCAGTGCAGATTTGAGATTTCAGGGACCCATATCTAAGATCCCCACACTAGGTCCCCTAGCCCCAGGCCCCTCAAGCTTCTGAGAAACCTCTCCTAATGGCCCAATCTAGCCTATTTATGTGGAAAGTGTTGAGCTGGGGACGTTCCCAAAGGAATATCTAACTATCAGCTCTGACACTGAGTTCCATTCCCATCTAATGCTATGGGCCACCTTCTTTTCCCTCTGATGCTAGTGACTTTCTCCTACTCCTCCTCCTTAACCCCAACAGACAATTTCAAAGAATGATGGAACTTTAATATGAATCTCATTTTCTGTTTCCAATGTACTTTGTGTACCTCATTCTATTTCCATAACAACTTTGATTTGGCCTCCAAGCTTGGGAACAACAGCTGTAGCTTGTCTTGGGTTTAGGAGTCTGCATTTACAGCCTGGGACATGGATGATTGGAGCTACCATCTTTGGCACCAGTGGAGCACATAAGAGTGCAATGCTAGCTAGGAACAGGCCAGATCCTCAGGGAGCAAACCTCCTGAGACAGGTCTCCTGGGAAAGGAACTAATTATGTTAAAGTAGAAAAAAGCATTGGACCTACAGAGAGAAGATTTGGTTGGCCCCACCATTTACAAGAGTTCTTAATCATTTTTTTGTACCATGGACCCCTTCCGCAAACATGTGAAGCCTATAGATCCCTTTTCAGCATAACATTTTTTAAATGCATACAATAAGATACACAAAATTACAAAGGAAACCAATTACATTGAAAAATAGTTATCAAAATGTTTAAAAAATATAAATTCAGGAACTCTAGATTAAGAACCTCTGATTAACAAGCTGTGTGATTGTAGTGAATTACTCTGCCTCAACCTCAGTATCTCCATCTGGGAAGTCTAGTTAGTAATTCTTATACAGGCACTAAGGATCCTTAGAGCTTACTACAGTGCCCAACACACAGCAGGTACCTAATAAATGATTAGTGATTGATTAATTGATGGATAGGGAGAATTCTCATGTAACTACCTATTAACCAAAGATCATCCTGATTATCTATGGTTTGAGGCACTGTGGTATAAGCCCTGTAAAGGTTCCAAAGATGTATAATCCTTTAGGATCTTATAATCTATTTGAGGGAGATATGGCATAGACATATGAACAGCTACTAAAAATACTTGACTATATTCTAAGCACCAAATGAACAATCTGGACAATAAGGACTACAGAATTCAAGAGAGGGTGAGACCACTGTGGACTGGGAGTGTCCAAGGAAGGCTTCAAAGCAAGTGGGGTTTTTAACGGAAGAGGAAACTTCTGTAAGAAGACCCAGCTCAGACCCAGGTTTCTTAAATCCAAGTAAAGTGTAACCCAAATTGTCATGTTTCCTAAGAAAATCTCTAAGAATTTGTTTTTGGTCCCTTGTGAGGGAATAGCAAGATGGTAAGAGGTAGGAGTAGAGACAGAATTACCATGGAAGGATGGAGGCTTCCTTCCAAATGAGACTGCTTAAGACCAGACATTGGAGTGGTCAGATGAGGCTTGATCTTGGATAGGGAAGTTTACTGGATTGGGAGTTAGAGTACCTGGGTTCAAATCCAGGCTCTTCTATTTTCTATGTGACCTTGTCTGTGCCTCAGTTTCCCTATCTAAAATGAAGGGATTGGACTAGGTGATGCCCAAAGTCCCTTCCCTATGAATAAGCCTTTTGAATCTATGCTAGGGATATCATCAGTTCCAGAGGAGTTGGGCTATTTAGGGAAAAGGAACCCTCCTAAAAAATATTTGGATATTCCCTTGGGGGGAAGTTACTGGCTTTAGATGGGAGGACACTGTCTAAGACTCAGACGAGGCAGTCAAGGCTCTGCTCTTAGGGACTGACCTGCACTGGAGCTGACAGCAGCTCTCTTCTCTGGCCAGCTGTGTCATGTACTTATTTATTGGGCGCTGGTGAAAGAAGCGCTGGCTGACAGAGCCCTTGGTTTGTCCTCTTCAAGGAGCTGAGATGGAAAAGCAGCCTTTCATAGCTCTCCTTTCCTCAACTCCGCCCCTCCCCCCTCCTCCAAAGGAGGCCTTTCTAGATCCAAATCCAGAACAAGCACCCCCTTAGATTCTTTGAATCTTCCACTGCTAAGGCGAGGTATACCTAAAAGAGTCAATAAGTCAACAGGTGTTTATTAAGTGATTACTATTTGCCGGTTACTGTGCTGAGCTTTGGGCATTCAAATATAGGCAGAAAGAAAGACAGTTTCTGCCCTCAAGAAGCTTGCATTCTAATAGGGAAAGACAGCACAAAAAAGAGAAAGAGAAATATCCATGAGGGCATGGAAGAGAAAGTCAGGAGAGTAACGTGGAGAGGAAGGAAGACATGACTAGCCAGAGTGTTCTCCTTAAAAGACAAGGGCTGTAAAAGAACCAGGGCAGTGAGATAGTTGCAAAGAAGGATACACATAGCAGGGACTCAGTAACTGTTTGTTGTATTTATTAGGATAAGAATCATTGATTCAGGGCCAAGGGCCCCAAACCTTTGGGCTACAAGAGAAATGTAGAAGTCATATATACCTATCGTCTTTTTTTTTTCTAGTAAGTGCTGTATCTAAGAGCTCTTCTCGCCACATGGGTTGATTCTCATTCTTTGAAGTGCTGAGGAATAGAATATTTCCAGCAACTTCTTTCAGACTCTAAACATCTTCTTCCATAAGCTTTTCCTAACAAGTCTAACATCAGTCCCTACTTCTATAGTGATAAGCCCAATTCAAGATAATTCTACAAATATTTATGCGGTATCTTCTTCATTGGAGCTGGGAAATAGGTGAGCATTTTCCTCTGCCTAGCTGCTCTAAAGATTATCATGCTAATACCCAACATTCTCTTCACCAGAGCAAATAATCTCAATTCAGGTATTTATTAAGTGCCAACCCTGCTAAGTCCTTAGAGAGATAAAAGATTGAGCTTTAAAAAAAGGCTTTGCTACAAATTTCCCACAATGCATCTGGCACATGACAACCAGAAAAATTTAAGAAACCAGGGTGAAAAGAAACAAGAATCCCTCAAAACTCTAGCAGGATGTTGACCTTCTAATTGGGGAAGCAGAGAGCCAGGAACTGGGGAAGGACTCCATCCCCTTCTGCTCTGCTGGCCAGGAAAGGTGAAGACCTGAAGAAACAAACTGGGGAGCTGGGGTCTGGAAGGTGTCAGTTAAGGATGAGGAGAAGAAAAAAAGAGGAGGGAGAGATGTCAAACTCAATGCTTCTTGAGAGAGAAAGGGGTCTTCATTTATGCCTTAGATTAGAACAGGCGCTTGGCAAAACTAGTCATCAGAGATGGGAGGGGGTTTTAACAGGTCATTCATTCCCTTACTAGGCATTGAGACCTAACTGCATGCTCTTACACTTCATCCCCTGTATTTACATCTGTTCCTTTCTGATTTTAAAGGAATTGCTTCTCTTCCATCATCAACCAATCATTGGTTTCAGTATATTTGACAGTTGGCCTGCTACTTAAACTACATAAGGGGCATGGCATTCAAACATGTTTGTGCTTGCTTGCCGTCAGATGTCCAAATTGTATAGGACAAGGGTGTTTCCTTATTGTCTGTTGTATCACATTAGCAGGCCCCTTCTCCACCCATCAAAACTTACCTATCCTGTGTCCCATCCTTTCAATCCTTCTCTATGTTATATAACAACAAGTGAATCTGATAACCTATTAATACTTTTTGTCTAGGTTACTTTAAGGTATACTTTTCCCCTCAGGGAAGATTTTATATTTTAGAGGGCACTTTTTGGAGATGTAAGGAATTATTATAATGGCATAAAATTCAGATGGATATTTAACATGGCCTGTGTAGAGCTGAGATCTTGCATGGGTCATTCCCATTTGTATTTTTGGGATGAGAAGCATTTAACTAGATGGCATATCCAAGTAGGCTTTAGGGAAGCTGCCTCAGTGGTCAAACAAATTACTTGTAACCTTGATCCAAAAGAGAATATCCAACCTTGTGAGGGCATCTGCTGTTAGGGTTTTAAAACTCTTCACGAGCCTGATGTGACCAGCTCAAAAGGAACATGGGATAAAGGTTATCCTTCAGGTGATCTTTAATAAAATTCATCCTTTGCCACAAGACCAGGGCATATCACATCATGGAAATATGCAAACTTACATATAAAGAAAACAAAGGCTTTAACTGTGCTCTGTTCATCATAGGACTCCATGGCCTAAGGTATAAGGTAGAAATGATTTGCATTATGAATTTTACTTCTTTTCCCCTTCTTGAACTTTCTTAAGTGGGAGGAAATAAGCATTTGTTATAGTGAAATATATTTATTAATTAACATATTTATTACATATTTATGGAGAGGATAGAAAGGCTAGTGTGCTATGGTCCACAGGCATCATGAAGGGTCAGACATGACTGAATGACTGAACAACAACAACCATTTACTGAGCACCTACTATGTGCCAGGTACTGTGCTAAGTGCTTTACTAATACTACCTCATTTGGGTTCTCACAACAACCTTGTGAAGCAGGTTTATTATCTCTACTTAACAGATGTGCAAACTGAGGCAGACAGTTAAATGACTTGCCCAGGGTCACACACCTAGTCAACGTCTAAAGTCAGATCTGAACTCAGGTCTTCCTGACTTTAGGGCCAGCGCTCTATCCACTGCTCTACCTAGCTGCCTCTACCCTATTCCTCAAGACTATCCAGGATTGTGTATTTCAAAGTATATTTTACTGTTAGCCACATTTTTTTCCCTGAGTCAGTCAACAAGCATTTATTAAGTGCTTACCATATTCCAGGAGGGCAGCTAGGTGGCGCAGTGGATAGAGCCCTAGACTTGGAATCAGAAAGACTCATCCTCCTGAGTTCAAATTTGGCCTCAGATACCTACTAGTTGTGTGACCCTGGGCAAGTCACTTAACCTTGTTTCCCTTAGTTCCTCATCTGTAAAATGAGCTGGAAAAGGAAATGGCAAACCACTCCAGTAGCTTTGTAGAGAAAATCCCAAAAGGGGTCATGAAGAGTCAGACATGACTGAACAACAAATATTCTAGGAGTTGTGCTCTAGGAACACAACAAAAGGCAAAAACATGGTTCCTGCCCTCAAGGAGCTCACATATTAATGGGGGAGACAACATGTAAGCAACTATGTACATACAAGCTATGTATATACAAGGTGGGTGGAAAGTAATCTCCAGTGCCTTTCCTCTGAGAACAGATGAGTATTTCCCTTTGCCTAGCTGCTCTAAAGACTACCATGCATTTAATGCTCTTATTTAGAGCAAATCATCTCAATTCGAGTATTTATTAAGTGCCCACTGTGTGCTGAGTCCTGAGAGAGATTAAAAAAAATTGAGCTAAAACATGTTCCTTATCCTCACGTGACAAGTTTCCTTTGTCCTTGAAAGGGTCCTCTGAAAAAAGATGATGACTCAAAATGGGTAACTCAGTTAGAGGACTTCTCCAGGGATCTCAGAGGGCACCAGTATCAGCTGAAATATATTTCTAGGAAGCAGTTTGAATTCAGAAAAGTATTTATTGCTTCCTCTACACATAGTAATTTAGCTCCCTAATCTTTGGTGCATTGCCTTAATTCTGAATCCTAACCAACTACTGACCTGCAGGCTTGTCTCACCCCCTTTTATATTGGTGGTCCTCCATACCATACCACATTTAGCCCAATTATTCTGTAACAGACTGGCCTGGCCTTTGGGTTGTATCTTCTCTACCAACCTGCTCTTGTTACTTGAGGATTTCTCTAATTATTGGCACATTCTGGTCCTGCCTTGAGTTGCCCATGATACCTTGACCCTTTCTTCATTGGGTCATCAACAAGCATTTATTAAGGACCTAGGCGTTGTGTTAAGCACTGGAGATACAGGGCAAAAGGTAGTCCCTGTCCTCAAGGAGCTCCCAGTCTAATGGGGGAGACAACCAAGATATATACAAGATAAATGGGAGGTAATCCAAGAGGGAAGGCACTATCATTAAGGGGGACCAGGAAAGACTTCTTGCAGGGGGCAGAATTTCTGTGGCTTTCTTTCTTGGAGGCTTAGCTCAGGTACCATCTCTGCTATAAAGCCTCTCAGTTGCTACTGTTCTCTTCTCCATCAAATTACCTCGTATTTACGATATGTGTATAAGTGATCTGCCCCCAGTAGAACGTAAGTGCCTTCACAGCTAGAATTGTTTCTTTTTTTATCCCATGCTCCAAGCTCGGTGCTTGCATTTATGAAGAGTTTGATAAAAGTTTGTTGATTTAAATTGAATTCTCCAATACTTTCAACACCTCCCTTTCTTGGCAAGCAGCCCTTTGGAGTTTTAACTAGTGTGGGGGCAACAAGGCTTTCCCCCCAGGGAACTTACATGTGAGGGAGGTGATCTTTGTCCTCTCTTTGGTGACACATGGTTCAATGGCCCACATTTAGTTATCTCCAAGACTGTTTCTGTGGTCCCTCTCCCATGGAGGTCCACCTACCTTCCCAAGATCCCCACAGAGGCAAGAACCAGGCACTCTAGGGGACTGCCTATCTATCCCCTTCTTCTGGTGACTGCAGCAAGGCCACACTGTTCTCTTTGTGCCTCTCCCCTCAAGTGAATTTTCCCTGGGTGCAGGTAGAGTCCTGGAACCCTCCACTGGACAAGGCACTGAAGTCAGAACTGGGGCAATACTAAGTACAAGGGAAGAATTACTCCCCAGTTTGGGCTTACTGAGGTCCCTCTGAAATGTTCTTGCTATGAGCAACAGCTCTACTGTGACTACTAGACAGAAGATAATAGGAACTCCATCTCATTAGGCCACATTAAGGGACATCTTGCCTGGAGGGATAGAATGACCTTAAGAAGGCTATGCACCAACCCGCTTCCTCTCCCACTCCCATCTACCCCCACCTGGGGACACTGATTCTGCCATGAGCCAACAATCTCCCCCCAATCCTCTCCCAGACCCACTTAGCACTGCATGGTATTTTGAGCCTGCTTTTGTGACGGCAGCTGCTTCCCACGGGGAGCAGCCCCCTTTCCATTGATATCCAAGTCTGCTGGTGTAGGGCTGGCCATGGCTGCCTCCTGATTTCAGCGGCTGCCTCCGTTCATTCATTCATACTGCAGCTCATTCACTCCTCCCAGGCTCTGGCACGGGCTGCCTCCTCCGTCACTCTCGCCCTGTGCGGCAATTTATTTCTGGCTTTGTGTGCGTGCGTGCGTGTGTGTGTGTGTATGTATGTGTGTGTGTGTATGTGTGTGTATGTATGTGAGAGAGATACACAGATACACTCTCCTTTTCGGAGATTCTTTTCAGTCTCAGCCAGAATTGTTCCCACTCCCACTTCCATAATAGCGTCCACTGTCTCCTCTTTTCTGAAGGTGTTTTTTTTCTGCTTTCTTTTTCTCTCCATCTCACACACACACACAAAGGGAAGGAGGAACCTGTGGCTACCTTGCTGCCGTCATTCCACAGACCCAGAGCTCTTCACTCCTCCTCACTCTCCCCCAACCTCATCCCTTGGGCGATGCCTACCCAAGTCTTCTTGGGGAGAGAGGGAGGTGCATCATGGATGTGAAGGCGGCAATAAATGGGCATAGTGAATTATTGCTTTCCACCTCTAAATAGATCTGTGGAATAAGATAAGATGGGCACATGCTGTACTGGGTGGGAATTAGAGTTATTTCTGTATATGAAATCTTCTGCATCCTTACCTCTTCCTTCTGCTCCCATCCCCGCCCCAAAAGGAGGGATAGTCCTCTTCCCTTTCAGGATAGGGATTGTATCTTATTTAATAATGATATGTGATATAAGAGGGGACTTACTAATATCAAAGTCTGTTAGACATTGCAATGCATATGTAATAATAGTAGCTGATGCTAACATAGCACTTTGAGGTTTGCAAAATGTTTTATCTACATTAGCTCGTTTAATCCTCACAAGACCCCCATGAGCTGGGTGCTATTGTTATCTCCATTTTTCATATAGAAAAACTGAGGTTCAGAGAAGTTGGATAACTTGCTCAGGGTTACACGGTAAGCATTTGAAGTGAGGCTTTGACCTATGGATTTTATTTCTAAGCCTACAGAAAGCCCATGGCATCAGTAAGAAATATGAAATGACAGGACCGGTACTCTGAGGTCCAAGTAGGTAAGTAACATATTCCCTCAAGAGAGCAGCAGGTCTAGGAGACCTGACTTCTAATATAAAATACCCACGCAGAAGCTTCTTTTCAAGAATACATCAATCTAGCAACTATTCATCCACTGCCCACTAGTATTAGGTTAAGAAGAGGGGGTGTGGTGTAGTGGACAGCCAGGTTCAGAGTCAGGAAAACCAGAGTTCAAGGAAAATCTTTTACACATAAACTCTGGCTGTATCATCTAATCTCTCAGTGCAACAGGCAACTCTATAAGATTTAAAGTTATAGAGTAGCTTCTTGACCCCTCTGACCTCATTTTTCTCATCTGTAAAATGGATAGATGGCCTCAAAGGTCCTTTTCAGCTCAAAGCCTGTGATCCTATGATTCCATATAGTGATTGACATTGGTAGATAAAGTTTCCTCATTGGAGTCTCCTACACTGATAAAATCATAGATCCAGTGAGAAACTGAGCTAGACCTTAGGGATTCAAAGAAGAAAAGTGGTAGTTCCTGCCTTTAAGGAGTTTACTACCTAGTTGGACGGGCATAATAAGGTATGTCCACAAATTGCTATAAGACAGAATATGATGTGATAAATTAGAAGGGGGAGAGACAACTCCAGTGAGACTCAGGGAAAGCTTCAATGACGAGGAGGTGGCACTGTAGAAAGCTAAAGGAAGGGAGAGATTTAAAGAGATAGAGATGAGGGAAGGGTAGGGGGAGAGTCCTTTCTAGGTACAGAGGATAACCAGAGCAAATCAGCCAGAGCAAAAAGGCAAAGAGACAGAAAGATGAGGGAAGGCTTTTCTTCGCTCATTTCTAACATTTCTCTCTCTCTCTCTCTCTCTCTCTCTCTCCCTCCCTACCCATATATACACACCCACACCCACGTGAACACTCCTCTTCCAGTTTTAACTTCTCCCAAAGTTCCTTGGTGGAATGTTTCCATCCACCTCTTGCCCTTATTGCTTTCCCCCTCTAAATAAATCTGTGGAATAAGGTAACAACCTGAACAACTCACATTGAGATATGCAATCCAAATGACCTGAAGAAAGTTGTACTCCTATTCTCACAGTTACAAGTTTGCCACATCTCCACTAAGCAAAAGCAGTCACAAGTCTTGGGTGTCAATTGTTCAGTCATTTTTCAGTCCTGTACATCTCTTTGTGGCCTCATTTGGGGTTTTCTTGGCAAAGATATTACAGTGGGGAGCCATTTCTTTCTCTAGCTCATTTTACAGATGAGGAAAATGAGGCAAACAGGATTAAGTGATTTGCTCAGGGTCACATAGCTAGTAAGGGTCTGAGGTCAGATTTGAACTCAGGAAGATGAGTCCTTGACTCCAGGCCTGGCACTCAATCACTCTGCCATCTAGCTATCCTTTGGGTGTCTAGTGGGCAATTATTACCAGGTTTATGATTCCTCAGAATTAGGACTCGGTTCTCTTGTTCACTCTCCCACACTTCCCTTGGATCCAGGCCTAGCCTCTCCCTTGCACCCCAATATCAGTCTTCAGTTTTCTTCCCCCAATATACCTTATTTCCTCAAAGCCCCTTATTATATGCGTAAAAAAATTTCCACAGCTTTAAATACTTGATGTTAAACTTTCTTTTTAAAGCTTATTTTAGAAATGGGAAGGAGCCTCAGGTCTTTTCTTTGGGGCTCACTGAGTCCAGTCAAGAGGGGTAAGAGCTGTGTCTCCCTGGTTTCTGACCTTGAACTGGCCTCATCCAGGCTGAGGATGCTACCTGCTTGAACTTGTATGACCCTTTGCTGATGATCTGCCTGTCTGGCTTCAGAGAAAAGGAGTCGTTTGGGCTGGGCTGCCCTGGCCTTAGCCTGTCTATACTGGGCTACGCTGGGCTGGCCTTGAGTTGCAACCAAGCTGCTGGCTGTGGGTCAGACTGACAGCCTCCTGGTGGTACTACAGGGTTAATGTTTGTGCGTCAAAGTTACGTGAGAGAAAAGGGGTAAGGGGTATGAATGGGGTGGGAGTGAGTTTTAGACCCCACCCCCTTTTAATGTTTCATCTTTAGAATTAATGAGGAAGTTTTAAAAAGGGACGAAAAAGCCTGGGTGTTGGAGGAAATCAAGGAGCAGTCTTGTGACCGGCAGCATCACAGTGGTAATTTTCGCATCCTTTAGTGTCCAGAGATGAAAGAGCGCAGAACCGATCTTTGGCCCTGGTCCTAGTCGATACTACCCCAAGATCCTCCCTCCCATTTAATAGTGCTCAAAACATTTTTTAAAGGCTGAATGAATGGGTTCAGTGTCCAGTCAAAATACAATAAAAATAATCCCTTAGATTTCTATAGAACTTCACTTATAAATCATCCTCCTATAGATTAGCTTACTGTGATCTCCCCGACACCCTTGAAAGGCAGGAAAAACAGTAATTACTACCACCTCCGCCCCATTTTACAGATGAAGAAACTGAGGCTCACAAAGGTGAGGTGCTGAGGAGGAAAACACATGCGTGTGCACCCACGCAAGATAGAAAGTCTGGTGTCCAACAGACCGAGAGGTCTGATGTGCCTTTGGAGATCTCCCGGTCACCAACCTCTATGAAGGGGGGGCAGGGTATCTTCCAGGATTCAGGACACTTTTTGCATCTTCCCTTCCCCAGAAAAGTGCGAAAAGGATAAGAGCTGGTCCCAGCCCTAGCGGAAATGCCCAATCACCCCCTGGGGGGAGTTTTGCCCCTGACCTCTGGACCCAAGCCACTTTCCAAAGCAGCACCAACTTACCCAGAATAGGGACAGAGTCAATGACATGCTGGAGCCGCCCAAGCCCCGCTCCGGCCAGTGCCTCCCCTGCCTGCCCCGCAGTAGCCACAGGAGCCCCTCCGCCCAGCTCTGGCTGCATGCCTCCCGCTAGGCTTAGAGAGCACAGTGTGGCCACGAAAGAAGCCGCTTCACCTTACCCAGAGACTGGCCAAGAATTGCTCCTCTGCGCTCCAGCATGGGCTCCTACAGGTCTGCGAGGATTAGCCAGCTGCCTCGCCGCTCTAACAATAAACTGGAATTAAAGGGAAGGAATGCAGGGGTTTTCTTTCCCAGGACGGTAACCAAGCAGTCCTTAAAGGGGAGTAAAAGTGGCTAGGGGAGATTGTATCTCTCCTTCCTCTCTCCTCCGTTTTGCATTCCCTTGGTCTGGGGCTGGGCAGTCTCTTAGCTTGCCCAGGAAAAGCATTTGTGAAGGGGCCCTTTCAGTCCAGACCGTAAGGGGGCGGGGCGGGGCGTGGAGTGGAATAAAGAATTTATCTATACAAGCCTAAATGGGGTAACGAAATCTATCTGTGAGCCCTATTATACTGCTTACCTCAGTTTCTCTTTTAAACAGTCTAAATCACAGACTCTCAGAGATGAAAGGGGACTCAGGTTTAGTCCAAGCTACGCCTCATTAGGAATTAACCACTATAAAATCCCCCAACAGGTTGTTATGGGGCTTACTTCCTCTTTATTCCCTTCAACTATGAGGGACACACTTTATCCTAAAAAATAAAAGCTCTTCCTTATATCCAGCTGAAACCCACCTCAGCAATTTCCACTTATTGTTTTGGGTTCTGTCCTCTGGGGTCCAATGCCTCTTTTACGTGACATTTGGCAGCCCCCCCAAAAAATCTGCTCCTTTTTCATATTTTTCCTCTCTGGGTTTTCATGATATAACTCTTTCCTAGTTCTTTCCATACCTGTCCCACTGATCATTCTTAGTCTCCCTTGCTAGGTAGCCATCCGTTCTCCATCCCCTTGGTTTGGGTGCACCTCCCTCCATCCCCCTTGTCCTGCATCTTCTTTTCTTCTCTCCATACTCATAGTGATTTCGGCAGCTCCTATGGACAAAACTATTGCCTTTATTATAATTAGTTAGCACGTATGTGGTTGTTGTCCTTCCTTCTTGAACAGGACCAAAACAACATCACTATGTTGGACTCAAGGTACAGCATGTCCAACTGTGGCTGATCAGATCAATAGGAGCTCAAAATGTGCTACTACAGGTCGAGCACAAATAGCATGTATATAAGGCTATAATGTTTGCAAAATCCTTTACAAAGACTATTGCTTTTGATGCTCACAGCAACTCTGGTAGGTAGGTGCTATCATTATTTCCAGTTTACAGATTAGGAAACTGAGGCAGACAGTGGTTAAGTGACGTGTCCAGGGTCACACAGCTAGCATGTATCTGAGGCCATATTTGAACTCAGATCTTTCTGAGTTCAGGTCCATACTCTGTCTACTCCATGACCTAGTGCAGATGACTCTCAGATCCATGTCTCCAGCTCTCCTCTATATTGAGGTAGCTAGGTGGCTTAAGAGATAGAGGAATAAGCATTCATATAGCTCCTACTATGTACCAGGTACTGTGCTAAGAACTATTTTGTTTTGCTTTGTTTTCAACATCTTTACAACAACTCTGGTAGGTAGATGCTATTATTATGTTCATTTTATAGTTGAGGAAACTGAGGCAAGGAGAAGTTAAGTGACTTGTTTATTGTCAACTGCTATTAAGTATTTAAATTCAAGACTCCCTTACTCCAGGCCCAGGCCTCTATCTACTTTACCACCAGCTGCCTCAGTCCCCTTCCAGGAAGGTCTTTCATCCCTTTGCCCGGCTGCTAATGGCCCTTAGAACCAGCACCCACCCTGAGGTCGATGGGGTGGAGGAGAGTGTCTGGCACTGTGGCTGGCACACAGTAGATACTTAATAAATGCTTATTCAACTGAATTGATATCACTGGCCAGAGACCACTTATAAACTTGACAGGACTCATTCAGTACCCCATCTCTTCCTTGGATATGGGAGAAAGCTTTAAGGATCTCCCATGAGAGCCCCAAGTGAGAAGGGATCTATGAGGTGCAGTCCCACAAAGATTCCTGATATGGGAGTGGCCACACCATACACATGTTCTACCTGCACTGGTCAGGTTCTATACAAGATTCCTAATATATGGGCCCTATTCTCTCTGCCCTGTGCTCACAGAAGATGGCCTTCCCTACACCTTGAACTCTCATGAAATGGGCTTTGCACCTCTGTTAGACACTTTCAAACTTAACTTCAATAAGTTATTTATGTCCATCTCTTTTCTCTCCCAGGCAATCATAAGCTCCACAAAGGCAGGAACCATGTTTTATTTACCTTTGTGTCTCTTTTATTGCCAGCACAGGACTTTACCCAGAGTAGCTCACAGAGGGCAGTACAAGTACTGTGTAAGTTCACAGAAGGGATGGATAGGACTGGAACGGAGTAATAGGTGAAGGTTTCATAGAGGAGGTAGGAGAGCTGGGCCTTTAGGAATGGGTAAAGATTTGAATAGGCAGAAGGAAGGACAATAGAAGAAATGGTCCAAGCTGAACTTTTGAAACAAAGCAATAGGTATGAGTCTCTTCCTATATAGGGTGGAGCCAGTTTCACTAAGAAGGAGAAAGCAGATTCTTGTGTTCCTAGGAGTGATGAGGTAAATCCATGGGTGTTGGTCATCAAGAGAGAGTTAGGTCATTCAGTAAAAATCAGAGGAAGAAGGCACAAGTAGAGGTGGTTGGTTCAAGTTATCTTCCCTTTGCTCTCTTGATTTTGTAGGTGTCCTTTATTAAAATGCCCTCCTTGAGGGCAGGGACTGATTTTGATTTTTCTTTGTATTCCCTTACGTTTAGCACAATGCCCAATACACAGAAAGCTCTTAATAAATGCTTTGTTCATTGACTTTCTATTGAAGGGTATCAAAGTGGGTATTTTTCAACCTAATGTAAATAGGAGAGTGGTCCTCTTGGCACCAAGATGGCATAGTGGAAAGAGTAATGGATTTGGGGTCAAAGTATCTAGTTTCAGACCCCAACTTGTTACCTGTGGAACATTGGTTAAGTTACTTAATTTCCTTTGGTTTTCCTACTCTGTAAAAGGAGGGAATTAGACTAGAGACTCTAAGGTTTCCCATCACTTTAAGCTCCCATTCACCATCTGCTTGAGGAGAACTGTGTTGTAGTGGAAAGACTGCTAATGTAGAGTTAAAGGACAGAGTTCAAATCACAGCTCAGACATTTACTATCTGTAACTTTGGGCAAGTCACTTAACCTCTTTGTGCCTCAGTTTCTTCATCTGTAAAGTCAGATAATTGTACTAAATGACCTTTAAGTTTTCTTCCAGCTCTAGATCTGTGAAGACCTTCAAGGAGGTTTCTCAAGAAAGTCCATTTCATTTTTGGACAACTCTAATTGTTAGGAAGCTTTCTCTGACCAAGCCTAAATTTTCTCTTTTGAAATTATTGCTCCTGGTTCTGTCCTATAAGATCAAACAGAAAAGGTCTAATCTCTTTCCCACATTGTAGCTCTTCAAATACTTGAACACAGCCATTGTGTCCCCTTCTCCCTCTGCTTAGTCTTCTTATTATCTTCAACCACTACTCACATCGCATGGACTAAAGGTCCTTCACCATCCTAATTGCCATCCTCTGGTTCAGGGGTTCTTAACTTTTTTGTGTATGAACTCCTTCTCAGAATAATGTTTTTAAATGGATAAAACATAAGGATTACAAAGGAAATAAATTCTATTCAAATACAATTATAATTTTTTTTAAAAAAGCAAGTTCATGTACTATAGGTTAAGAACACCTGCAAAATGCTTTCCAGCTTACCATTCTTGTTCTTAAACTGCATCATATAGAACTAAGCACAATATTTCAGAGGGTAGAGTACAGGGGAACTATCACTGCCTTATACCTGGCAAATTATTCCTCTCTCAACGTAGTCCCAGATTATATTAGCTTTCTTGGTTGTCACAGTACACTGTTGACTCATACTGAGCTGAAAATCTACTAAAACCCCCAGATCTTTTTCAGAGAAACTGCTGTTGAGCCTTGCCTCCCCAGTTCTGAGCTAGAAAAGTTGACTTTTTAAAAACTTTGGTTTAAGACTTTATACTTATCCCTATGAAACTTGATTTTGTTAGATTCACCCCAATGTTCTAGCCTGTCAAGGTCTTTTCAGATGCTGACTTTGTCATCCAGTGTGTTAACTCTGCCTCTGAGCTTTGTCTCATTTGCAAATTTGATGAACACGTCATTTATATCTCTAAGTCATTGATAAAAATGTCAAATAGTACAGGGCTGAGCAGAGATCCCTGGGGAGCTCTGCCTGAGATCTGTCATATTGAAATTGAACCATTAACAAATACTCATTCAGTTCTACCATCCAACCAATTCTGAATTCATCTAATTGTATTATTATCCAGTCTATGTCTTTACATCTTTTCCACAAGAATAATATGAAATACTTTAGTAAAATCATGATGAGTCAAATCAATAAGTACTTATTAAGCATCTACTCTCTAGCAGGTGTGGTGCTAAACACAGGGAATGCAAAGAAAGGCAAAAGACAGTGCTGCTCTGAAGGCACTCACAGTCTAATGGGAGAGTCAACATGGAAACAATTATGTACAATGAAGATCTAAGCAGGATAAAATAGTAGTGACCTCAGAGGAAGGAAGATTAAGGAAGACAGAAAGGCTACTTGAAGAAGGTGGCATTTAAGATGAAACTTGAAGAAATCCCAGGAATCTAAAAGACAGAGATGTGGAGGAAGAGAATCCCAGGCACAGGGAACATACTACTGGTGAAAGTACTCAGAATAGGAAGATTGAATGTGGTGCTTGAGGAGCAGTAAGGAGGCCAGTGTCTCTAATTCACAGTATGTGGAAAGGATTAAGGTGTAAGAAGACTGGAAAGCTAGAAAGGGGCTAGGGTTTTGAATGTCAAACACAGGATCCTGAAGGCAATGGGAACCACTGGAGTTTAATTGAAAGGGGGATGAGATAGCCAGACCTGGTCTTTAGAAAGATCAATTTGTCTGCTGAGTGAAGGATGGACTGAAGTGGTGAGAGAGGTTAGAACTGGAAGGAATTGATGAAGGAAGACTACCTAGCCAGATATTGCAATAGTCCAGGTATGAGGTGATGAGAGCCTGAATCAGGGTGGTTTCAGTATCAGATTCAAGAAGAGGACATATACAAGTGATGTTACTAAGGCAAAATTCACAAGATTTTACAACTGATTAGAAGAGGGGTGAGAAAGAAAGTGAGGAGTCAGGGATAACACCTAGGTTTTGGCCTGGGTAACAGGAAGGATGGTGGTACCCTTAACAGTAATAGGGAAGTTAGGAAGAGAGAAGGATTTTGGAGGAAAGATAATGAGTTCATTTTTAGATATATTGAGTTTAAGATGTCTATGGGAATCCAGTATGAGATGTCTAAAAAGCAAGTGGAGATTTGAGATTGGAAGTTGGGAGAGAGATTAGAGCAGGATAAGTTGGTCTTGCAGTCATCTGTATAGAGATGATAATTGAAATCATGAGAATTGATAAGATCATCAAATAAAATAGTAAGGAAGGAGAAGAGGGCCCAAGACAAAGCCTGGGGGACACCTACTATTAGCGGGAGTGACCTGGATGAAAAAATCCAGCAAATGAGACTAAGAAGGAGTGGTCAGACATGTAGGAGGAGAACCAGGAGAGAATAATGTTACAAAAACCCAGAGAGAAGAGAGTATCAAGGATAAGAGGATGATTGACAGTTTCCAAAGCTTTGGAGAGGTCAAGAAAAATAAACATTGAGAGAAGGCCGTTACATTTGGCAATTCAGAGAACATTGGTAACTTTGGAAAGAGCAGCTTCAGATGAATGATGAAGACAGAAGTCAGATTGTAGAGAGTTGAGAGTGAGAGAAAAGGAAGTGGCAGGCACTAATTGTAGATGGCCTTCTCAAGGAGTTTAGCCATAAAAGGAAGGAGAGATGTAGGATAGTACCTAGTAGGGATGTGATGTTTCAAGTGAGTGTTTTTAGAGGATGGGTGATATATGAGCATGTTTGTAAGCAGTAGGGAATAAGCCAGTAGACACAGAGATTGAAAATAAGTGAAAAAGTAGGGATGATAGCGAGGAGAATCTACTGGAGGAGACAGGATAGAATGGCATAAAGCGGGGTTTACTTTGGCGAGAAGGGCCACCTCTTTCTTGTGAGACAGGAGTGAAGTAGGAAATCAAGGTAAGCTATATCTATAGCATTCTCCTCATCTACCAGTAATTCTATCTCAAGGAAATAGGATCAAAAGAAAATGGCATGATCTGTTCCTCATGGAGCCAATTTGACTCTTTGTAATCTTCTTTTTTGAATACAAGCACTAAACATCTCTTTTATTATGTGTTCTAGAATTTTCCCAGGAATTGAAATCAAGTTCACAGGCCTTAGTTTTCACACTGTTTCCCCCCTATTTATTATTATTATTTTTTGGGGGGGAGCAGGAATTGTAACAACATGTGTCCTATAATCTTGTAGTTCCTTTTCAGTTTTCCATGATCTTTCAAATATTGCTGACATTGACTCAATCACATTTTCCAGTTCTCTTAGGCCTTGAGGAGATAATTCATCTAGTCCAGGTTACTTGAATTCCTCAAGGGTGATGAGATACTCTCTTACAATCTCCTTATTAATCTTGGGTATTACCTCTCTGTTAATATGTTTTGTCTTTTTCACTGCAATGATCATTCTCCTTGAGGAGAAAACAGAAGCAATATAAGATTCAATACCTTCTCTCTATAGTCAGTTATAATCATGCCATTCACCCCAAGCAGTGGCTCTATTCTTGCTTTGATTTTCCTTTTTCTCTCCATATAGTCTAGCTCCTAAAACAAACTCCTTTTTGCATCCTTAACTTCTCTCTTTAGTTTCGGTTCATTCTGTGCTTTAGGACTCCTGGCAAGATTTTATAGTACTGTACTACGTTCCTGTGCATCTTGTTTCCTGTCCTTGCTTTCATCTTCTGTATATGGCTTTTAAAAATGTAAGTTAGTTGGTAAATTCCTCATGTGCTCACATAAGTGTCAGCAGACAACTCTCATTTTTTATCATCATTGGAATTTGTGTTTTTGGAATTTCATCCTTGAGGGTTTCTAATCCCTTTTGGGTTCACCTCTGTGGAAGAATTTAAATTCTCATATACATATTTCTTCTGATCCTATTGAAATCCACTTTCCAAAAATCTAAGGTGTATATCAAACTATTCCTGGGGGTTCTTTCCTCAGTCATAAGCATTAGGAAGGAATGGACATATTCCTTAAGTTTTCCTGTCATCTCTCTCCCCCAAACGCTATCAATCAATTCCTCCCTGTAAAGATCCAGTAAAGAATTTCCCCTTGTTGGTTCCTTTACTTTTTGAAGGATAAAATTATTATGAAGGAAATTCACTCCTGGTGATTCATATGGTGAGAACTGATGCCAGAAGGAACCTAGAAAACATAGCTAAGAATTTCAAAGTCCTGACTGGGCAAGAAACCAAAGATCTCGGGAGCATATGTGGTGTTTTCATCTCTTCTGACCATCAAAGCAAGGGCTTCCAAAGAAAGTTGTTTTGGGAAGTTTCTTTGCTGTCTAAGAAAATGGTGTTTGAGAAAGGGATTTGAATTTCTGGGTTTTTTATTAAAATATAGAAATGATGGACCCAGTTAGGAACAGAATGCACCTAATGAGGGTCAGTATTATATTTGTCTGGGGTCTTAATTTGATGTAAAGAGCTTTTAACTGAAAAAAAATGGAAGAGGAGGGAGAAAACTACCTTTATATATCTGCCAGTACAGATACCATAGAGAGTGGAAGACACAATGTAAGAAGAATAGCTGTAAAAAGGACTAAATTTATAAGGGACAATATTAAAATAGAGAGGTAGCAATAAAATCAATAGTCTCATGTGTCTATACACAGAAGCACAAAGTATGGGTAATAAATAGGGAGAACCTTAGATCCTATTACAAGGCATTTCACTAACATCCATAGGTATCATTTAAACATGGTGTGATGGGACTCATGATTGCATGGGTATCCTCAAATACCTGCATAGGAGAAGCATAGAGGAGGGCATTGGAATAGAGACCAACAGAAGGAGAAGCAGAAACAATATTTCATGGGATTATACTACAGACCACCTAAATGGAAAAAGGAAATATGTAAGTAGATCAGGAAACATACTAGGAATCTGATAAGAGAAATGATACAGTAGTGATGGAGTACTTCAATTATGCAGATTTCTACTGGAGTTCTTGCAGGGTTAAGAGGATAGTAGCCAATAAATTCTTTGTTTGCTATTCTGGGCTTGGATTGGCCTGACTTAGGCCAGCCCCCTTGTAATTTTATGTTTACCACGGGAATAACATGGTATATTTGTAAGTCATTCAACTATTAACAAAAGGAGATTTACTTAGCCTTGGCAGGAGAAGGATATTCAATAAGGAGATGCATGACATTTTGAGTTTGTTTAGCTGAGTAAAGCTCCTTTGTTTAAGTATTCCATTGTGTTCTGCCAGTCTAGCATTAAAGCACTCCTGGAGCTCTTTGTGGTAGTTTTGTACTCAGGTGACCAGAAAGTGATGCCAACAGCCTGAGCCTTTAGTTTCCTGAGCTACCAAATCTTGAGGATGGTCTTTTAGGGAAAAAATCTATTTGAACTTGTGTAGGGACAGTGGCTAGGATATTGCTCACACCATATTTGCCTTAATGATAATTTCATTCTTCAAAAAATAGAGGGAGTGAGAAGGGGAACTGTTATTCTGGGCCTAATTCTGACCCACAAGACAACACTAGTTTGAAGTAGAACTCTTTGGATGCTTGGTGGAAGCAATTAGTCTATTTGTAACTGAGATAGGAAAGGTAGGCCTCGTCTGCCATGCATCCTGATTTGGGTATAGTAAATTTCGAAGGGTTCAGATAATGAATAGCTAGGATCCTGTGGCCTCACATTCTTGAGGAAAGTCTACTCAAGTGGAATGGGAAGCTTTTCAGAATGAGATTCTAATGACACGGACCCAAATGATTCAGATGAGGAAGGAAAAGGGAAATTGCTTAAAAAGACCAGTATGATTGTGTAGGAATGGACATATTCCTTAAGTTTCCCTATCATCTCTCTCCCCCAAACGCTATCAATCAATTCCTCCCTGTAAAGATCCAGTAAAGAATTATGAAGGAAATTCACTCCTGGTGATTCACATGGTGAGAACTGGTGCCAGAAGGAACCTAGAAAACAGAGCTAAGAATTACGAAGTCCTGACTGGGCAAGAAACCAAAGATCTCGGGAGCATATGTGGTGTTTTCATCTCTTCTGACCATCAAAGCAAGGGCTTCCAAAGAAAGTCGTTTTGGGAAGTTTCTTTGCTGTCTAAGAAAATGGTGTTTGAGTAAAGCTCCTTTGTTTAAATTTTCCGTTGTGTTCTGCCAGTCTAGCATTAAAGCACTGAAAACAATGAATGTACATGTGACAATAATAACTGTCTCTGTGACCAGGATTCTGGGATATTTCACTTTCTCCCTCTCCCTTGAGGGGTACCTCTTGGCTTTGGATTAATAATGCATGTGGGGCAGGTTCAAACAGAGTTGGGTCTACCCTGCCATGTACCATCCATTACCATCATACCATTACCTCTTAAACATAAGCTATTCACTTAACAATAAGCAAATGCAAGAATAATCTGAACATCACAATCCACTCATAAACATGAGTTATACTCTCTCGATATCTTTGTATCATAGTATCTTTGGAGAGGAAGGGCACACACCTTTAGAAATCTAGAAAAGAGGTATTTGAGTGAGGAAAACCCATGTGCTTTGGGGAACTCACAACCAGGAGCTGCAGACTTCAATTTACTCGGTCTCTTCAAGGACAATTTGACCCACACAAGGCTTCCTTGCAACCTGTCCTGTTCTGGGCCTCATTTCTTTCACTGTGAAAGTCTGCTATTGAATTAATGAAAAGCTCTATTTTTTGTGAGGTAATTGGGGTTAAGTGACTTGCCCAGAGTCACACAGCTGGTGAGTGTTGTGTGTCTGAGGCCAGATGTGAACTCAGGTCCTCCTGATTCCAGGGCCGGTGCTCTATCCACCGCGACACCTAGATGCCCGGACGAGCTCTTTTAACTCATAATTACCCTTAAAAGGCTACTGAGAAAGTATTGCTCTATAATAGTGATAAAAAGTTAGTTTTCTTAAGCCAAAGGATTGTAAAGGTTCTCATAGTAGTCCTTTGGGTAGTACAGGTAAGTCCAATTGGCTCTTCATGTAGTAGTCTTCTTCGTTGTCCAATCAGATCCAAGTCTACTTCTAGCCGAGGAGATCTGTATTAACCTCATAATTGCTTCCTCTCAAACCAGGGGGATAAAGTGCAAACAAGTTCCTCCGAGAGATTTCTCCTCTCCCAAGCTATAGATGGTATTGGAGGGTAATAGCTCATCTAATAGCAGGAGATCCACTTGCTTCCAATGAATTTCTAGTCTTTTACCAGTCAATCTGCAGACTTCTAGCACAGCAGCTAAAAGCCTTCCTGTCAGTGACATACAAATAAGCTGAGGGACCACAATGCCTAGAGGCCTCAGTCCTTTTTCTGCCCTCAAATGCACTGTCTCAATCCATTCATCTGAATATCAGTTCTCTATCCAGTCCTCCGACCGATGTCTTTCCTCACATTTTAATGGAAAAATTTTCTTCATATGTAAATTTTATCAGTTTTTCAGTCACTAGAACTCTCTTTCTGTTTCTTTCAGCAATTACAAACTGTTCATGTATGAAAGGGGGAGTATCTTATATTCTTCAGAAGTTTATTTCATCCTTTTGTTTACATAGAAGTTCTTTTTATGTCCCATTCAGCAATGAAACTATTCATGTATGAAAGGAACAGTACCTTATCACGGTAAATCTATATTTTGGCAAAACATTTCGTGAACTCTCTCATTCTATTCTGTATACAAAAAATCAAAAGATGAGTTCCAGTGCGCAGTGGTAGACTTGTAACTGGTTGAATGTTTGGATCAAAAATGGTCATTAACAATTTGATGCCAACCTGAAGGGATGCCTCTGGTATCTGTATCTTTCCTTAGTCCTGTGCTGCTTAGTATTTTAATGAACTACTTGATTGAAGACAGAATGTTGCATATATAGTCAAATGAATTCTCTGTCAATTAGATTTTAATCTAATTTTTCTTTGTTATAAGAGACGATTCAGTGGGAAATATGTCCTCTGAGGGAAACACAGGAGGTAACATGTACCAGCTAAGTCAAACCACTACCACTATCATTGTAAAAACATTTTTATTTAAAGTTTTGAGTTCCAAATTCTATCCCTCCCTCCCTTGCCCCTTACCCCTCTCTGAGATAGTAAGCAATCAGATATAGGTTATACATATGCAATTATGTAAAACATTCCCACATTACTCCTTTTGTACAAGAAGACTCAAATAAAAGAAAAAAATGAAAGAAAGTGAAAAATAGCATGCTTCAGTCTGTATTCAAATGATATCAGTTCTTTCTCTGTAGGCAGGTAGTATGCTTCATCATTAGCCCTTTGGGATTGTCTTGGATTATTATATTGCTGAGAATAGCTAAGTCATTCATAGTTAATCATCACACACTATTGCTGTTACTGTGTACAGTGTTCTCCTGGTTCTGTTCACTTCACTCTGCCTCAGTTCATGCACTTGTACATCCGTCTTTCCAGGTTTTTCTGAAATCATCATGCTTGTCATTTCTTAGAGCACAATAATATTCCATTACAATCAAATACCACAGCTTGTTTAGCCATTCCTCAATTGATAGGCATCCCTTCAATTTCCAATTCTTAGCAACCACAAAAGGCTACTATAAATATTTTTGCACAAATAGGTCCTTTTCCTTTTTTTGGATGTCTTTGGGATATAGATCTAGTAGTAGTATTGCTGGATCAAAAGGTATGCACAGTTTTATAGCCCTTTGGACATAGTTCCAAATTGCTCTCCAGAATGGTTGAATCAGTTCACAACTCCACCAACAGGGCATTAGTGTCCCAGTTTTACCACATCCCCTCAACATCCAACATTTTCCTTTTTTGTCATATTAGCCAATCTGAGAGATGTGAGGTGGTACCTCAGAGTTGTTTTAATTTGCATTTCTCTAATCAATAGTGATTTAGAGCATTTTTTCATCTGACTATAGATAGCTTTGATTTCTTTGTCTGAAAACTGCCTGTTCATATCCTTTGACTATTTATCAATCAGGGAATGACTTATATTTTTTATAAATTTGACTCAGTTCTCTATATATTTGAGAAATGAGGCCTTTATCAGAGATACTTGTTGCAAAATCCACATTCACCCCCCAGGTTTCTTCTTTCCTTATAACTTTGGTTGCATTGGTTTTGTTTGTACAAAAACTTTTTAATTTTAAATAATCAAAATGACCTATTTTACATTTTGTAGTGTTTTCTCTATTTTCTTTGGTCCTAAATTCTGCCCTTATCCATAAATCTGACAGATGAATTATTTCATGCTCTCTTCACTGTTCCATGTTCTCTTTATTTGCTTATGGTATCATCTTTTATGTGTAAATCATGCATCCATTTTGACCTTATCTTGGTATACAGTGTCAGATGTTGCTCTGTACCTAGTCTCTGCTATACTCTTTTCCTGTTTTCCTAGTAATTTTCCTCAAATAATGAGTTTTTGTTCCAAAAGCTTGGAGGGATTTATCATATACTAGAGTGTGGTCGTTTGCTATAATATAATTTGCACCTAATCTATTTCACTGATCCACCACTCTCTTTCTTAGCCAGTACCAAATTGTTTTGATAATTATCACTTTATAATACAGTCTGAGGTCTGGTATGGCTAGATCACCTTCTTTCACATTTTTTTCATTGATTCCCTAGATATCCTTGAGCTTTTGTTCTTCCAGATGAATTTTGTTTTTTTTTTCTAGCTCTATAAAATATTTTTTGATAGTTTGATTGGTATGGAATTAAATAAATAGATTAATTTAAGTAGAATTGTTATTTTTATTATATTGGCTGGGCCTACCCATGAGCAATTAGTATTTTTCCAGTTGTTTAGATCTGACTTTCTTTGTGTAAAAAGTGTTTTAGAGTTATGTTCATATAGTTCCTGGGTTTGTCTTAGCAGGTAGACTCCCAAATATTTTATGTTGTCTATAGTTATTTTACGTAGAATTTCTCTCTCTATCTCTTGCTGCTGGATTTTGTTGGTAATATTTAGAAATGCTGATGATTTATGTGGGTTTAATTTGCATCCTGCAACTTTGATAAAGTTGTTAATAATTTCAAGTAGTTTTTTAGCTGGTTCTCTAGGATTTTCTAAGTATAATAACATCATGTCATGTGTAAAGAGTGATAGTTTTGTTTCCTCATTGCCTACTCTAATTCTTTAAATTTCTTTTTCTTCTCTTATTGCTATACCTAAAATTTCTAGTACAATATTAAATAATAAAGGCGAAGATGGGCATTTGTGCTTCACCCCTGATTGTATTGAGAAGCTTTCTACTACTATCACTTTGACCTCCACCTTCCCTCAAACTCTGATGGAGACAGCCTAGTAACCCGAATTCAACAGCTCTGGGAATAGCAGTGCTCCCCCAAACCATCATACTTGCTTCCAACTCAGCTTCCAAAGTCATCATTGAGGGGAGAAATCATTGTGGAGCAGGGACCCACCTTCCTCAATACTGCCAGGAACAATTGCTGATCAGCTGTCACCCACAAGCAGGTAAACACAGGGAGTTGGGGCATTCCTATCCCAGTCTCCCCAGACCACTTGTCCTGCTTCTAGCTCATCCATCACAGTCATTATCCAGGGAAGCAATCCTTGTGAATTCCCCCTCTCCCCAACTGCCAATAAATTGCCACACTCAGGGAAGGCAAGCCGGCTTAGCTGATGCAGCAAGACATTCAAGGAGAGATAGGAGATAGCATATGCCAAGCCACTTCCGCCTTCACTGTTATCTCCCCTAGGACCCTGATGGAGACAGCCCTGCACCCTGAACTCAAAAGCCTCAAGGATAGGATGCCTCCAGCCCAGTGCTCTTACCCATCATCCTGGGAAGCAATGCTTGTGGGAATGTAGCCTGGCAACTGCTCCTACAGATGTTGCAGCCACAGCTAGTGAAGACATAGAAAAGAAAGTTTTTGCTGACAATTGGCATTGTCAGACAGTTCAACGTCAGAAACTAAGATGATCAGTTGAAATGATGTTAAAGAAGGACATTAATATCTACTTTGCCACTGTGCCCTAAGAATCACAGGACCTTTCTGTCTTTATCAGAAGCCTTCCATATATGTTGTTTAGCCCAGAGCTGTCAAACATGTAGCCTGTATACTGCATGCATCCCACAACACACCCAAGTGTCACCCAAACCAGATTAAAATGTACTTCCTCTCTGATTTTAATGTGTTGATGTAAATAAAAAAAGAAAAATATAAAGAGCTATGGTTTTCTAAGTCAATATGGAGGCTTCAGGGATACTTATGTAGGGTTAAGTGATCTCCATTTCTACTTGAGTTTGACACCCCTGGTCTATCCAATTACGCCATTAGAATGTGAGCTACTTGAGAGCAGGGAACATCTTTTTATTTGTATCTCCAGTGCTAAGCACAGTGCTTTGCACATAGTGAGCTCTTAATAAATCTTCATTCATTCATCCATAGTGCAGAAACAGAAAGGGGCTGCATAGGACTGGTTATTATTTTGTACTTTATTTTATGTTTTTCCATGGCCAAAGAATTCATCAATAAATGGTCAGTCAACTGGTGATAAGCCTCTCCATTCCAAATATTCATACGGACTATTTGTGTCCAACCTGTGGTAGAGCTTTCCAAGCTCATATTGGTCTGATCAGCTATGGTTGGACACATTGTACATTGACCCTGACGTAGTGATGTCATTTTGGTCCTCTTCGAGTATGAAGGACAACTAATGAAGTCTCTCTATATTTAGGCAGACTTGCCCTTTGAAAGTAGGCATCAAAGCCATAACTAAGTGGGGCAACCAGGATTTTACTTGAGAGTGTACTTCCTCCCTGAGTAGTACTTTATTGTCTGTGATTCCTCATCTTGCCCTGACCTGAGATCTCCAGAATCATGTCACCATGGTACACCTTTTCCAAGGTCCAGTTTCATCAATTATTATGTCCTCCATCCTGACTTCACTTTTTCCTCCTCCTCACAGGGTATTCTGGATTGCCCCTTCTTCCATCATAACTTTACCTGATTGGAGCAGACTATCCTCTGTGCCTTTCCCCTAACCTAGTTAAATATGTCCCAGGTGCAAGAATTCCTATGTATGGCATTTTCAGACATAGTCTGTTGCTGAGAGACCATACTAACTTAAATTCATGCAGCTTAAAAGCAATAGAAACAGAACTTGAATGTAGGCCTTAGTATTAACCTTTTCATGTTCTTCATATTTCACTTTCATGAAACAAGTGAACAAGTGAGCTTCTCATCTCATGCAAGTACCAGTACTGTTTTCTCTGAACTTCAAGGGAAACTTTATAAGCCTCCACATTCATATCTATGTTAGGGAAGGGAGTCCTTTGTAGCTCTAACAAAAAAAAGAAGGAGAATGAGGAAAAGGAGGAGGAGGAGGAGATAGAGAAAGATCTTATTTTCACAACAACCCCAGAAGTAAGGGATATTATCTCCATTTTACAGTTGAGCAAACTGAGGCAGAAGTTAAGTGACTTGCCCAGGGTTACATGGCTAGTAAATGTCTGAAGCTGGATGTGAACTGAAGTCTTCCTAACTCCAGGCCCAAGGCTCTATCCACTGTGCCACGTAGCTGCCTCTAGGCACTATTAATGAACAAGTAGTAGGAGCAAGTATTAAGTTCAAATTTACAAAATGACATTTCTTGGATTATATAACTTAGATTTCAACAATGCTGCCCACCTTTCTCTCCTCCCCAGTATTTCAATTTAAATAATCAGCTTCTTTTGTAGAACAGGGCAGGTTAACCTTCACAGAGACAATTCAATCTCTGTAATAGTACATTAAATGATAATTGTAGGATAGAGATAGGAATGGGAGTGGGTGATCAGGTGCCTCTGTTACTCAGTAAACTCCAGAGGCTGCCAATTACCCCAGGATCAAATAAAACATTCTATGTGTGGCATTGAAAACCCTTTGCAATCTGGATCCTTCCTACCTTTCCAGTCTTCTTACACTTTACTCCTCTCCATGCATGCTCTAATCCATCTACTGGACTATTTACAGTTCCTTACACTTGACATTCCATACTGTGACATCTGGCTGTCCCCCATGCCTGGAATTCCCTCCTTCATTTCCACTTCCTAGTTTCTCTGGCTGCCTTCAAGACTCAGTTCAAACCCCACTTTCTACCGGAAGCCATTCTCAAGTCCCTGTACTCCCCACCCAGCCCACCATCCGTGGTACCAAGAGTACCTCCCTTTGACACTGTGTATATCTTGTATATACATAGTTACTTGCATGTTGTCTTACACATTAGTATGTGAGCTCCATGAAGCAAGGACTGTCTTTCTGTAGCATCTGGTACATAGTAAGTACATAATTTACTTGTTGACTAATTAACTGACTCTACCATGGACTTTGTTGTTGTTTAATCATTCAAGTGTTTCCAACTCTTTGGGATGCCGTGGACTAAAGCACATCAGTGCCGTCCCTGGGGTTTTCTTGGCAGCAATACTGGAGTGGTTTGCCATTTCCTTCTCCAGTGGCATAAAGCAAACAGAGGTTAAGTGATTTGTGCAGGGTCACACAGCTATTAAGTGTCTGAGGCTGGATTTGAACTCAGGTCTTCCTGATTCTAGGCCCACTGCTGTAACCATGGAGCCACCTAGCTGCCGCCATGGATTTTAACTAGACATAAATGCTGGATTTGGGCTGGGGCACACCACAGAATGAGGAACATGATCCTGAAAGGCAAGGTAGAAATGTTAGTAATAAATATCTGAGAGCTGAAGGAGACTGCAGGAAATGTTTGAAAAACAAAGAAAAATAGGGATAATAACTCACATGGTGACAGATGCCTCTCAGGATTGCCGTGGGGGTTGAACTGGAAGAGATGATGTGTGTGATGATGCTTTGCAAAGCATTAGGTGCTGTACAGGTGTTGGAGAGTGTTATTGCTTTTATTCCCGTTGGAAAAAAAGAAGCTCGGATTCCCCGGGTATTATAATGAAGTGATATATTTGCTTTCAGAAATCTCCCTCCTTGGAAGGAGATGGAAAAGGAAGGGTTCCTTGCCTACTAAGAGTGAAGCAGCACTGCCCTCTAGTGACTAATGTTCTCCCTAAATGCAGCTGGTGCTCTTTGCAGGTGGAGAGCGTCCTGGACGGCAGTGTTTTTGATGTGCCTTCTCCTCGTGTCTTTTCCATAAATACACTTCTAGTTCCCACCTCATAATCCTCAAAAACAACACACACACTTAACTTTGTTTTGCTTGACTATGGATGTCTATGACGAAGGCTTTGTTTTTCTTGCTTAATTGGTGGTAGTGGTTGGAAAGGAATATTGTGAATAGAATAGCAAAAAATAAAAAGCAAAAAAAGAAAGAATAAGAAAAGAAAGAAAAAAGGCTCATTGAAGCAGTTTTTTTAATATATACAGGAGAGAACAGAAGGGCAGAAAGAATCACAACCAGGACAGCATTGAAAGAGTGTGGTGATTAAAAAGGTTTGGGTAATTTAATAATTTTATTAATAATGCCAGCATTTTAATAAAAAGATGGTCATTTAGCTGTCTTTCTCTTTGACCAAAGACAATCATGGCAGTGGGCTCATGGCATATATGCCTATTGGAAAAGGAGTGTTCCCAAAGGTGGTAATCAACTCCTGTTGGTTAACAATTAATGAGAGAATGAATATTACAATGAGGGGATGGACCTGAAATTTGATTACGTCATTTAATTCTGAAGTTACTCCCAACTTTGGGCAATCTATTCAAAGAATTTATTCCCATCTAAACCTGAAGAGAGGGCAAAGGCTTCCCTATTTGTGTGGGAACTGAGCAAGAAAGTTAGTCCAATCTCATTATCAGTAATGAGATGGAACTTTTAAAATCAGGACTTTAGAAAGCCAGATCATTAGTTATTAATAATAATTTCTCTCAAGAGAAATGATGAATTTATCATATTAAAAAAGAAAGGCTACCTCTACCTGATATAGATGCTCGGTTTCATGTGTAATCTTTTCTATTTTCTATGTATGTGGAAATACCCATTTTATTTGGTGGTGATTAAGTTCAGGATAAAATAATTTTAAAAAATTAAAAATAATTGCTTAGATCTGCCAGACATGGTGGCTGTAGTTAGTCCCTGTTGCTAGGGGGATGGTAGATCTCTTGAATTTAGGAGCTCTGAACCATAGCAAGGCTAAAACCAATTGGGTCCACCCTCAATCAGGTGCCTATAGCTAATCTAGGTTCCTACCAAGTCCAGCATAAATACTGTAGGCCTTCAGGAGTGGAAGGTCACCAGTGTGCCTAAGGAGGGGTGAACCAATCCAGGTAAAAAAAAAACAGAGCAGGTTAAAGCTTCCATGGCAATCAGTACTGATTGTGATTAGACCTATGAATTACCACTGTACTTCTAGCCTGGGAGATAAAGGGATACCCAGTCTCCCCCCCCCCCCCACCCAATAAAAAAGGAGTTAAATATAGACTTACAAAAAAGGCAATCTTCATAGATTTGTTGCATTATCTAGGGGAAACATCCCAGTATGGTGGGGAAAGGTCCAGGATTAAAAATCAGATTCTAAGTCCTGGGTCTGCCACTGGGTAAGTTGGGACAAATCTCATCACCTCTTTGGGCCTCAATTTCCTTTCTTTTTAAAATTAAAGTGTTGGATTAGGTAATCTCTAAGGTCCCTCCTAGCTCTAATATCATATGAATCTTCTACAACAACAATGTAACACCACCACCAACAACAATATCTTTTATTGACTGCCAGATGACAAATGCCCAATTTACAAAAACAGACCTCAAAACTCAGCCAATAAATTGTTCTGGAACCAGGTCATTATCACAGACTGAATGGTTGTCCACAATCACCTGGACTTAATGCTGGTCTATAAAAGAATTGTTGCCGTCCTCGTCAGTATAATGGTGAGCATCTCTGCCTGTCAAATGGGAGACCAGGGTTTGATTTCCCCAAATGGGAGGTGAGAGTGAGATTTTGGGGCAGCTAGGTGGTACAATGGCTAGAACACCAGCCCTGGAGTCAAGTCAGGAGGAGATCAGACACTTGACACTTACTAGCTGTGTGACCCTGGGAAGGTCACTTAACCCCAATTGCCTTGCCAAAAAAAATTAAGAATCATATTTTAGTAGATGGTACCACACCAACTCTTTATAATCTCTATGCTACATGGAACGATAAGCTTTCAAAATAGAATAGATGAGATCAAAATCATGGATAAGGTACATGTCATTCCTGTGTCATTCATTTCTGCTGTAAGAGATGGAGGATGCTTTCAAGGAGCCCACATCCTCATATTTTCATTCAACTACAAAAGGAATTATTTTATCCCTCTAAATAATGGTCTGCAGAACATTAAAACAATAGAAGGATAGCAGCAGGACAGTGACTTGTCCTCAGACCATTTCTAGTTGAACCACACACACACAAAAAAAAAGATGAGAGGAATGAGACCAGGATGATGATGATGGCACTGAGTCACAGATTTGTTTATAGACATAACGGGGTATGTGACAGTGAAACTGGACTAGAGTTTTGCACCAGAAATCATAGAAAGCTTATACTTAAGGATTATCAGACTTATTAATCGATGAATATTATGCAAGGGAATGGTAGTAACTATGTTGAATGTTACAGAAGGTTGAACAAAAACTTATCATGTACTAAATACCAGGAAAGACATGATCACACGGCCAGAAATTATACACGAGAAACTCACAATCCTTCATGAATTAATAGATAATAATTCCAGAGACTATAAAAACAGACCCAAAACTATCCTTGATAACCAAAAAAAAATGGAGACCAGAACGGTATCACAGACAAAACTGTCTGGGCGCAACCACCTTGACATAACATTAATCCCTAAAAGTTTAAGAACAGTGTTTGAAAGAGACATTGTCATACCAAACCCTCCAGATCTCCAGTCAATTGCTTTGGCTTACATAGAATTCATGTCTTTATTTATTTTTAAAATGTTGTTGTCTTTTGCTTCTCTTCTGATAGTTTGTCCCCCAGCTTTGGTATTTCTGTGTTCCAAATCTGTTACCTTCTCATTTTTCTTTCATTTTAAATTTTCTTTATTATTCTTATGACCTTGATAAGGATCAATATACATGGTTTCAACATACAAAGAACTGAAAAAAGGGTTGTATGTGAAATCATGTACTGCTACTATGTCTGTTGTTCAGTTGTTTCCGTTGTGTCTGACTCTTCCTAACCCCATTTGGGATTTTCTTGCCAGAGATAATGGAGTGGCTTGCCATTTCCTTCTCTAGCTCATTTTACAGATGAAGAAACTGAGGCAAACAGAGTTAAGTGTCTTGCCCAGAGTCACACAGCCAATATGTGTCTGAGGCCACATTTGAACTCAGGAAGATGAGTCTTCCTGACTCCAGGCTTGGCACTCAATCTTAGTGCCACCTAGCTTCCTTCCTCTATTCTATGCTTGCTTTTTAAAAATATATACTAAATTTGACATTGTAACTCTAAAAATATCCTCTTTATATTTGTCTTTCTGAGTTTTTTCCGCCCTATTCATTGTTCTATTGATTATCTATTCTTTTCTTTTTTATTGTCATCATTACTACTCCCCTCTACCCTTGTAACTATCCTTTTGAGAGAAAAAACAAATTCTCCCTTGTAGCGAGAACGTTTAGTCAAGCAAAACAAATTTATATAATGGTTGTATCTGAACATATATATGTCATTCTGTTTCTCTAGTCTATTTATCTCCCCTACACAAAGTAGAAAGCATGATTCATCATTTGTTCTTTAGAGTCATGATTGACCAATACAATTACATCGATCATAGTTCTTCAATCTTTCAAAGTTTTTTTCTCTTTACAATGTTGTAGTCACTGTAGAAATTGTTCTGGTTTTGTTCAACTTAATCTGCATCAGATGATACAAGTCTTTGCAGGTTAAATTTCTCATTTTCCGCCTAGAGATTCTATAATATTGATTCACTTTTTCTTAATCTGCTAATGTAGTTTTAAAAAATTCTGTATTTAGAGCTCTAAATTCCGACCATCTTAACTCCTAATTTCTTGTTTCATGGATTTCATTTCTCTTTTGAACCATTTGGGAGTTTTGTGTTGTTGTTCTATGCTTTCCTGGGGGGGTGGTGCCACAGAATTCTGTATTTCATCAGGCATTGGTTAATTTTCCTTTGTATTGTAATTTTTAAAAATTGTCTCAATTAATAAGCATTTATGTTCTCCTTCCTACCTCTCAGTGAAAAAAAGAAGAAAAAAAACTCTTGTAACAAATATGCTTAATTAAGCAAAACAAATTGATATAATATTTTTAAAAAAAGCTTTGTATTTATTCTCTTAGGATTTGCTACTCATCCTTCCTTTTGGTTTTAGGGGGTTCTCTGTGGATTTATATTTTTGTGTTCTGGGCTTTTATTGAAGTCTTTTATGTATTTCCCCGTCACCCACTTCTTGGCCTCTTCGTATGTGCTGGCAGGCACATTACCAAGTCTAGGCTGGAAGAATGGTATATAGGGTTTGCTAGCCTGGGTTCTTTGTTGGGGGACAGCATTTGCCTCAGATGGTTTTCATTCCCCTTTCTTCAGATCTTGCACAGTTGCCTATGCTGGAACCCTACCTTGATTTTTCTTTTTGGTCTTACTCCTTTCCTTCTCATGGCTGGGCTGAATCAGCATTGGCCATTTTTGTGGGGTGAGATGGCCAGTGTGGAGAGGGTGTTCTGGGCATAGTTTCTGCAGTTTTAGATACCCGTAACCTAGGGCCAGGCTCTAGTCAAAAGGCAGTACTTTCTCAGCTCTTCCTTCTCTCCTTTCAATTCAACCACATGGGGCTGGACAGAGTTAGTGACTGAACATCTTTGGAGGCTGGGTTGGGGTGATGTTCAGGAGGTCAGTCTTTGAAGTGTGGGGACTTGTATACAAGCCTGTGAGTTAGCTAATGTTCCTGAAGCAGACAGGGAGGATTGACAGTGGAAGAGTATTGAGTGAGTACTTTAAGGTTTACATTTCTCCTGAGTTAATTCATAAGATCACCTTGTTGGGGTCATGTCTTCTTTCTCCTGCAGATTTAGCTGTAATTAGTCTACATTTGGTGCATAATTTCTTTTTGTGTGGGGATTGGAGAGTAGAAGTGGTTTAGAGAGAGTGGCTAACTTACTATCTCATTGGTCATGTAACTGGGAAGACCAGTGATCTCTCAATTGCCAAATTCCGATGGCCTTATATCTCAATACTCATTCTTCTTGCTTTGTCTTCAGCTTTTGAAACTATTGACCACTCTCTCCTCCTGGATACTCTCTCTTCTCTTAATTTTCATGACACTACTCTTTCTTGGTTGTTCTCCTACCTATTTGAGTAGGTGGCCACTTTCTCAGTATGTTTTGTTGCATTAGAATCCATTTCCTGACCCCTAGATGTGGATGTACCCTAAGGTTCTGTATTGGATCTTTTTTTCCCTCTGTACACTTTTTTCTTGTGGTGACCTCATCAAATCCCATAGGTTTAATTCTAATCTCTTTACAGATGATTCTCAGATCTGTATGTCTGACCATACTATCTCTCCTGGAGCTCTAGTTCTTCATCACCAACTCCTTATTAGACATTTTGAACTATGTGTCTCATGGGCATCTCACAATCAATATGTCCACACCAGAATCTCTTATCTTTCCCTCGAAGTTTACTCCTCTTCCAAACTTCCCTATTTCTGTCAAAGACACTACCATCTTTGCAGCTATGCAGAATTTGAAGCTTGGTGTCATCCTCAACTCATTACACTCTGTTACTCCATATATCCAATAAATTATCCAAAATTGTCAATTGTGTCTATATAACATTTCTTCTGTCTCCTCTTTACTCATGCGATCATCACCTTAGTTCAGTTTCTTGTCACTTTTTGTATGTACTTTTATAAAGCCTCCTAGATCCATAACTTTCACCTTTTCAGTTTCTCTCCCCATAGCAGTCAAAGGGATGTTCCTAAAGCATGGGTTTAACCAAGTCACTCTCTTGCTCAATAAACTCTAACGGCTCCCTGTTTCCACCAGAATCAAACACTGATCAAACTTCTCTGTTTGGCATTTAATGTCTTTTACAACCTGGCTTCAACTCAATTTTCCAGCCTTATTATATATAACTTCCCCTTCATGCACTATTTAGTTCAGAAAATTGGCCCTCTTATAGTTCCCCAAACATGACATGTCATTCCCCTTTTCTATGCCTTTGTACGGATTGTCCTCTATGCCTGGAATGAACCCTCTCCTCACTTCTACTTCTTAAACCCACTTGTTTTGTTCAGAACTCAGCACAGATGCCACCTCCTACCTGAAGACTGATCTCCCTAGCTTCTAGTTCCTCCCTAGCCTAAATTGCTTTGTGTTTATTTTGTATATACTTTATGTACAGGTGCATATTGTTTTCCCCTATATAATATAAGCTCCTTGAAGGTAGGAACTGTTTCATTTATGTCTTTGCATCCCCATTGACTAGTCTAGTGTCTAACAAATTGTAGGCATCTTAATCAATGCTTCTTGATTAATAGGGAGAAGTTTAAACAAGATACTCTTTAGGGATTCTTCCCATTCAGAGACTGAATGCTTTGTGAACCCAAGTGCCTTAGTGGTATGATCTCAGAGGGAAACTAGACACATGCCTATAAAAGAATATGAAATTTTTGCTTCTTCTTTTCTAGAAGGAAGGGGTGGTCTAAGCCCTTAGAAACTCTGCCTAGTGGCCTGCTATCCTAGAAAATCTACGAGCAAAAGAGCTTCTGATAAGGAGATTCATTCAGATATTTGATTGGGGGAAGAGGGTGAATGAGAGAAATGAATTTTGAAACATTTCTCTCACAATGCCTTTTGGAAGGGCATAACTTCTTGTTTCCACTCTCTTTTCTCCTTGAACCATCCTTCAGATGTTTGCTGCATTAATTTTCCTTATTTATAGATATAGTTATCTTTTCTCTGCTCAAAAATTTTCAGTGGCTCTTTATTGCATCTAAAGTAAATTTCAAATTGCTTTGCCTGGTAGTCAAGCCTTTTCATGAACAGCCACCATATTATGTTATCACTTTTATCTCATAAGACTCCTAATCAACCACACAACTGTATGCATTAGTCCAACTGGACAACATTTTGTCTCCTGAACCTGCTCTGTGATTCCCTCCTCTCCCCACCCCCTGGTACCTCTCCCCAGGCTTTATTCATACTTTTCTCTATGCTGGAGATAGGGTAGAAGGGGGTCTCCCTCCCTTTTTCTGATATTTAATTAGTCTTTAAAATCTATACTTAGACTTCTGAAATGTTACTTCCTATAAGAACACTTCCTTATTTCTCCTGGTCATTAATAACCCTTTAGAGCCTGATAGTGCCTCTTTGATATACTTATCATAGATTAACCTGCATTACAATTATCTGTGTATGTATAATATACTCGAATAGACTATAGACTATAAACTCTATGAGATCAGGGGCCTTTATCAAAGTTCTACATCTCCCCCAGTGAATAGCAAGTGCTCAGCACATAGTAGGTGCATACTAAATGTTTGTTGAATTGAATTGAATTGAAGAGCAGCCATTAATAGAGCCCCTGGAGTTTCTATACACTTCAGCTATTCCTACCATTGGGGTAAGCCAGGATGTTTCTGAGAACTGCACCATCCCATATTTCTCTGATATGGGGAGTGAGAGACAGAGCCCTTCTGTTTTTCTAGCTATTCCTTCCCTTCAAAATGTTTAGGAGAATATGGCCCTGAGAGGACAACCTGTGCGAGGGGAGAGGGACACCAGAGTGGTTGCAATCCTGGCTAACTGGAATGAGAATTTATCAGTTCCTATTGTTCCTGAGAAGGCAGATTTATATAACTGAACCAAGTATAAGCATAGATCAACAGAAATAACATCTTTCCCAAAGAAAGAAACAATTGTCATGTTTAGATGCTAAATCTATTAACTTTGAAAGCATTCTCAGTTCAGGGCTCTGAGTTTGGCCTTCTGAGGTAGATGAGTGGGTGGGAGGGAGGGAGCATGGGCATAATGCCATCCTTCTCCTCCCCTCCCCTCCAAACTCCATCAGCAAGAAACAATTTCCCAGCTACATCTTCACACTGTGTATTGGGAACCAAGGACAATGGATGCTTCAATTCAAGGCCAGGATAGGGACATTAGTTACTGTTGTTTTTAAAAACTGGAGTCAATTTACAGAGAGAGAGGCCTTACAGAGTGAGAGTCAGCTGTTACATCAACCCTGGCATTGTGGGTTGTTTTTTGTTTCAGGTCCCTACATCTCTATCCACTCCTAACAGGTAGATGGATGCAAAGAGAATAGTCTGGGTTTTATAGAACCATGGACAAGGACATTGAGTGCTGGAAGAGAGAGAGAGAGAGAGAAAAAAAGGACATAGAATACATTTTGCATGGAGTGAATGCCTGGAACAGAGACTTAAATAACGTAAAGACTCAAGGAATAGTTTCTGAAGGACTGATTGGTTTGTCACAGAGCTTGGCCTGCTAAATAATAATCAATTTAAGTGTATCATGGGCAGGAAGACAAGAGACTTACAGAAAGAAGGGGAATGATTATTTCTATGATTCTCCCATATTGGGGAACATCCAGTGAATAAACAGCAGTAGGTTTCTAGTTGTCAACACATGGATTAGGTCAGAGTTCTTAATCTGGGGTCAGTGAACTTCAAAAAAATTTTTTATTTGATAACCACATTTCAAAATAATTAATTTCCTTTGCAACACTATGTAGTTGATTTTATGCATTTAAAAAACAATATTCCGAGAAAGTGTACCTAGGTTCCACCAGACTGCCAAAACACACATACACAAATCAAGAACTCATAGATTAATGGAGTTCCAAGAAATCAGGTGAAAATATGTCCAAGTAACCTATCTGCTTTGAGGAGGTGGTGTTTAACTTGGAGTATTTAGGAAGAAAGAACAGTGACTGTTACCAGTGGATTTGAATGTGGCCATAGTTTTATTGCCTTTGGAGAACACTGGCCTATCTTTGGAGAGAAGAGATGGCCTCAGTGAATATTCAAAGCAGAGGCAACTTTATTTTTATGTTTGTACTGCTCACTCCAATGGTGCATTGACCCTGAGGGAGGTTACTGGTAGGGGAGGGATAATTGTGGCACGTCTGTATATCTCCTTGCCTAGTTTGTGTTTGGTACCTGCCTGGGTGCTGATATTACCTATTCTTAATTAGAAGATTGAGTTAGTGTTGACTTAGTAATTGAGACACAGCCCAGATTATATTAAGCAAAGGGAATTATTCTGAATTCCACCCCATGTATTTTAGGGGTATATTTAAGAGCCTCTTATGCTGCACAAATAATAACAACCATAAACATTTGTTTGGTGCTGTGTGTGTGTTGGGTAATTGAACCTATAATTTTATTGTTATAGGGAACTCCTGGTGAGGGAACATCCTCTATCAATACATCTTGGTAAATGTGCTACAATTTATTGTCTTAGAACAGGGGCCCTTGATCTTTTTTGTGTGTGTCGTAGACACAGCAATCTATTTAACCCTATGGACTCTTTTTCGGAATAATATTTTTAAATAGATAGGATTAAAATGGTATTGAAATATAGTTACCAAAAATATTTTTTAAAAAGTTCACAGATCCTAGGTTATGAATGCTCATGAATTTCCTGAAAGCTGGTTATGAAAGATTAAGTGATTTGACCATTGAAACCTTCCCCTTGCCAATATGTGCCAGAAGCTATATTTGAACTAAGGTCTTCCTATCAGGCTAGAGCCTGAGGCGCTTTGGTCTTCCTGGGTCTGAGGCTGACTCTTCCTTTATTACATCGTATTACCTCTTTCATCAGTGTTTTTTTTTCAATGTTTCTTAAATTTTTATTAAAAATTTCTTAACTTTTGCGAAGCACATTAGATATGCCATCTTACCTGATCCTTGCAAAAATACCACAGGTTTTTTATATCCATTTTGCAGATGAGGAAACCATTTAATCTTGGAGAGGTCAAATCACTCACCCAGGGTTGCCCAGCTACTAAGTGGTAAGGTCAGGATTCAAACCCAGGTCTTTTTGGACTGTGTACTTTCCATCATGTTGATGGCTCTCCAAGAAAAAAAAATAGGCCCATAGGAGAGTGTAGATTCCTTTCACAGTCCCAGTGAACTATATGTCTCGGACTCTGTAGCCTGTTAGGATCTGGGAAGTGCTTTGGAGATGGGGGCTGTTAAGGCAAGGTGCTGGCTACCCATTTGGCCATTTGAAACACCTGTATGCAAGCTTGACCTTGCATGAAGATGATTACCTCATCTGTATTTCTCTAGTAAGGAAACTAAAACCTAGATTTCCAGAACTGGGCCAATGCTAGCAGAATCACAGAAGCTCAGGGTTGGAAGGGCCCTCAAAGGTCATCTAATTCAACTTGTACCTGAACAAGAATTCCCTCTACAAAATATCTGGCAGGTGGGTTACCCAAACTCCAGTTGAAGTCCTCTAGATACAGACAGCTCACGACATCCTGAGATAGCCCATTCTATTTTTGGAGAACTTAAATTTGTAAAGAAATATTTCTTTGCCTAGAACCTTGATCTACTTTTCTCTCCAGCCCCAACCCCAACCCCATGCTTCTTGTTTCTGCCTTTTGAGGCCAAGCACAAAAAGAGTAATCCTCTTCCACGCTATGTCCCTTCAAATAATTGAAGATACTTATTCTGTTCCCCTGCTCCACCCCCACCCCCACCCCTCCCATAATAAGTCTCCTCTTCCCTGGGCTAACATCCCTGATTCTTTCAACTAATCACCTTGCAGAACGTTCTCCAGGCCTTTTGTGCCATCTTGGCTATCTTCCTCCGGATGCTTTCCAAATTGTCAAGTGTCCTTCCAAATAGTAACAAGTAGAAGTTAACATAATACTACAAATGTCAGTGCTGTACTTCAGAAGTGGACTCAGGGACAACGGATGTGTCCGTTTAAGTTATAATCAGGAGGACCTTCTTTGTGAAACTGCATAGGAGCATGGATGCTTATGGGCTCACTGTATTAAAAGTATAGATGTAATCCCCACAGCATAAAGGCACAGTGGAAGCATACATAGCAGAGATTCAGAGGTGAAAGGGACCTCAAGGGCCATCTAGTGTGAGCCCCTCGTTTTCCAGGTAAGGAACTTAAGTGACTTGCCCAAGGACACATAGGTTGTAAATAGAAGAGTTGGGAATTTGAACCCAGATCTTTTGACTCTAAATTTAGGACCCTTTGTACTGAACTACACTGTCTCCTACCATACTCAGCAGAAAAGCGGTATGATATAGTGGAAAAAGTCTCAGCCTGGGAGTCGAGAGTTCTGGATTTAAGTCTTATCTTTGCCATTTACCTATTTGACGACCCATTGAAAGTTACCTTACGTCACATCACTAGACCTTAATAAATGCATGGGCTTGTCACTGAATTACAAAGTCAAACCTAAAAAGATTATTAGAAAACATTTTGGTGTGTTTGGAAATTATGGCAGAGAAATCGGGAGTTCTCATTAAAAATTTCAGGTAGCTTCTGAGTAATGTATGAGCCATAGAGAAGAAAAGTACCATTTATGTAGGAGAGAGGGGTGAATATGGTCCCTCTTATGTTGTAACTAGGTTATCAAATCATAGAATTCCTATTACTATACCAAATGATGAGCCATTATGATGAAATGCTCCAATTTTCCAATTGATCTCTCATCTCATTGATGAGGGTACATCCTCCATGATGCAGATCACACAACTCATCCATGTTTTTCCTTCCCCTGTGACTCTTGTCTATGTCCAGTCATAAATATGCCATGGGGTAAGGCATGGAGGACTGCCCAACTGGGAAGCTTTTCTTGCATTCCTTTGACACTGCATGGTTGCTAGTAGAGTGTAAGCCCCTTGAGAGCAGGGATGGTTGCATTTTTTTTTCTCCTTTGTAGCCCCAGCATTTAATAAGTGCTTGTTGATTGATTGATGTTATTGGAGTAGGTGGGCTGTCCATCAGTAATCCTTTACCCTTGCTTTATGACTGACCCATCTTAAGTTCTAGTCATACATTTCTCTAATAACATTATTCACACTGCCTTTTCTGTGCAGATTCTCATTTACCTTTCATATTCATAAGAACTATAACTAGGTTAGGGATAACCAGAACTTTGGCTCAGGCTCCAACTTTGTTGTCAGTCCAGAGGCCATGGCTTTTGACCATATAGTCACCTTCTGATCATTTCTCCATGGAAATTGTTTAGCAGGTGCCTTCTGGAAGAAGACAGGTCCCTACAGAAAGCAAAGCACTGGTCTCACAGACAGTGAGGATAATTGGGGAGGAATAAGCACCCTTCCCTGCTACCCCAGAGGTCAAGTGTCCAATTCCCTTGGTGACCTAATACTCCCTGGACAGCAGTTTGGCTGAATTCCCTCTTTCCTTGGCAGACATGTGAACACCTCATTTCTAGTGCTTCTGGGGCGAGGATAAGATTGGAGAGCTGACGTGCACTGTCTCTTTGGGCAACGTGTCTGGTTGAGAGAAGTAAGTCCTCTTTCCTGAACAATCTTGCCCCAGTTGTCAGAAGATGGAGAGGTTTCTTTAGGGCTCTCTCTCCTCAATCAAAAAAGGTCTAGAAGCACATCTCTTTGTGGAGGGTTTAGACATTGAAGCGTCCTTTCACTATAGACAGCTCCAGGTTTATGGGAGCATTTCCCTGTTCCTAGAGGATTCCTGAGGATCCATGATGATAAAGTTCCTCCTTCTGCTCCACTGTCCTCTATGGCCATTATCTACTCTCTAACCTGTTCTCTTTACTGTTGGGCATTCATGTGGGCATATGTGGGCAATTGTTTTTGCCCCGTGACATGAAAGATTGGCTAGGATCTTCAGCCTATGTTTAGAATTATGTAAGGTAAAAACCTCTGATTCATTCACTATTCACCTCTCTTAGGTGATACCCACAAAAGGTTGGACTTTGGCCTTCCATCCATACACAGCCTCCTGGAACTTCATGGGACCAGCTACATCTAAGGAAGAGTGAATTTGCTTAACGTAGGGGCTTGTGCCCAGACTGATTTCAAACAGTGCTGAGCTTGTGTCTCTGCAGAGTTTCAGTTCTTTTATTTTAATACCATTCCTGGCACTGTGATGCTCTCTCTGTGTTCCTACTGTGGGGATTAGATATCTAATGTATTGGAATGGGACTCTTAGATTTCATATTATGTGTTTCAAATGTTATCACTTGTCAATAAAATGTTAAAACAAACAACCTCCTCAAAAAAAAAAACCAAATGCTGACTTTGGTGACAAAAGACCTGGGTTCGAACCTGGGTTCTGCCACTTTGTACCAATATAACCTTGGCCAAGTCATTTTATCTTCTAGGCTTCAGTTTTTTTACTCCTAATTAGGGGAATATACTATGTGATTAATAATATGTGATCTCTAAGGTCCCTTTTAGGCTTAACTATTGGACTTTACAAATGAATAGACATATATGTAATGCCAAGAAATTCTGTTCCCTATGGCATACAGATATTTGCTATTTGTTTTGTGAATTATTATCACATGTGTTATAAAGAAAGCTCAAAACCTCAGGTGGAGAGCAGCACAATTTTCAAACTTTTCCTTCTGGGCTCAAATATCTCCTAAACTTGATGGATTAGCTCTATTTTGGGAAGTGGAAAAGAGAGTTTCTTCATCTAATTTCAGACATGGATTATCTGTTGGGATTGCTGATGCCTCTTAATGATCTATTGGCATGGAAAAACTCTATGATAAAAACCCTGAATATCCAAAGAACAGATCATCACCTTTATATGACTTAATAGATAGCTCATACAAAGTTTCTTAAGGCACATAGATGTTAGATCACTTGCTCAGGGTCACAGAGTTACTAAATTTTAGAGGCAATATTTGAACTACATCTTCCTGACTCTACATCCAGCATTCTATCGACTATGCCATGCTGTCTCTGGAATGGAGAAGCAATCCTAAAATTGGTATGACTAGCTAATTATTCCTCCTATGGTCGTTACCATTGGAAGACAGGGGGCAAAAATGTGATGAAATTAAGCCTTGGGCTATTTTGTAGGCTAGGCTGAAAGACTAATATATTTTTTGAGACATCCAGGTGTGGCACAGTGAATAGCGTGCTGGATTTGGAGTCAGGAAGAACTGAGTTCAAACCCTGTTTCAGACACTAGTTGACTCTGGACAAGCCACTTCTATCAATCTCTTAACTGTAGAATGGGATAATGATAGCATCTATCAACCCAGGGCTGTTGTGAGGGTCAAACAAGATAACATATGTAAAGCAATACATAAACTTTAGCTATTATTATTTTCTCATAAGATTTAGTACTGGAAGGGACCTCAGAGAATGGAACTTAGATTTAATATTGGGTGTTTCAAATGTTATTAATTGTCAATAAAACCAAATCTGCCAAATACAGTTCCACTGTCCTAATTTAATCAACAGATTTAGTTGCTTAACAATGGACAAATTCTAATTCACACCTGCATTTTCTCCAACAAAAATTTGGAATTTCATGGAATTTAGAGCTGAAGGGACCTTCAATCAATGAATCAACAAGCAGGTATTAAGCACCTACTATGGAACTAATACATCTTATTTTATGGATGAGGAAATTCAGAGAGGTCAAGTCACTTGCTCAAGGGTTGCAAGACTATGATTCAGACCCAGATCTTCCAGCTCCAAATTCAGGGCTCAGTACTTCTACTTTATCCTTATTTGATACTGGTACCATCACATTCTCTCTCCCACTCTGTAAGCATAGATTCACCTCAGTGAAACATCCAATGATCCTCATTCTGCAGATGAGGAAATTGAGGCCCAGAGTAGACATACATATAGCTCCTGATACATTGACAGTAAAGCAGAATTATGACTTATACTCCACGACCGTTGCTTAAATAAGCTCTCTCTGAGTGCTACTTGGCATCCCCACAAGACAAAGAGTAGACCCAGCAGAAACAGGACAAAGGGTTTAAGAGCAGAAATCAACCAGCAGGTTCACAAAAGACAATGGTGGTCATACTGGGAAATTGAGTATCTGCCTGCAGCCAGTAGAGGGGAGTATTGTGTAACAAACAGAAGGAAAAGAAACAAAATTTCTTTAGGGAGTGCTTGATTGAAATCTGAAGAGGGCTGGGACAAGGAAATTCAATCTATATTCAGAATTGTAACTAGTGATTTTGGCACCTTGGCCAAGCAGCACAAAATAGTGTCCGAGTAATGTGGCCCTAAATGCGTCCTCAAATCAACCATGGTGAGGGGTGGGGTGGGAAAGAGACCATAACATCATTCTATTAGGGGAACACGGAGACCCTCGAACTTCCCAGACTGCTACTGGGGTAGCTGCAGCATGAGGAGGTGGACAGCTCATCCGGTATATATTTCTGGGCCCTCTATATTTTAGTAGTCTGAGAGCAAAGCTCTGTTCGGCCCTTCGTAGTTATGGTTCTATATACACTTGCATTTATGATAGCTAACACTTTTTATAGTTTATAAAGTGTTTTTCCCGTGACAATACTGTAAACAACACAAATATTATCACCCCCATTTTATAGGTGATTAAACTGAGGCCCAGAAAAGTTAAGTAACTTGCCTATGGTCACAAACGATCAATCAGCAAGCATTTATTAATCATCTACCATGTGCCAGACATTACACTAGGAATATAACAAAAATGAAACCATCTCTGCCTTTTATTGGAGGAGACAACATGTTCATATATAAATATATACAAAATATGTATAACATTATTTTTGGGGGAGGGCATTCTAGCTAGCAATTGAGAAGAGAATCAGCAAAGGCTTTATGTACAGAGTGGTGCTAAAACTGAGTTTTGCTGCCATGAGGGCTGAATTAACCTCTGAACCCAGGCTTCTAGGTTTTTTTCCCCTAGCAATTTTTTCACTAGTATAATCACAATCAATGCTATTTACAAAGCACTTAATAGTTGTAAAGGCTTTATATACATGACAGCCATCTGCACAGGAGCCCTGAAAGGCAGGTGCCATATGCGTTATTTCTATTTTGCAGTTGAAAAAACTGAGGCATAGTTAGTAAGAGCTTGAGACAGAATTTCAATCAGGTTCTGTTTAAATGACAAACTGCTAGGTTGCACAGTGGTTAGAGTACTAGGCCTGGAGTCACGAAGATCTGAGTTGAAATCCAACCTTGGACACTAGCTGTGTGACCTCAGTCAAGTCATTTAACTTCTGTCTGTCTCAGTTTCCTTGAATGTCAAATGGGGCTAATAATAGCACCTACCTCCCATGGTTGTTGTGAGCATCAAATGAGATCATTCTGGTAAAGCACCTTGCAAACTTTAAAACACTATACAAGTGCTACCTACTACTATAACTTCAAGTGAAAAACTCTGTCTTTTATGTCTTGTCACTTCTCTAGCACAGTAGAGAATGGAGCCCTCTTTTTCGGCTGCCTCAGCTTTTCCTCAGTGTCTAAACCAGTTGCAGTCCTGTGGTTGTCACGAACATCAGCAAAAAGGCTTAATTAAGCACCTCATTTATTGTGCACGGGAATGTGTTGGCTGCTGGAGAGAGTGTTAGTAATCAGAGCTTTATACAGGGTAACAAGGGGTTGAATTGGCAGCAGGTTCTAGTGGCAGAGATAGAGGGCTAACAAATAAGGAACTTGAGGTCAAGAGAGATTAAGTGATTTGCCCACAGTCACACAGTTAATAAACATCAGAGGCAGGGTTTGAACTCAGATCCTCTGACTCCAAAATTAATACTATTTCTACTGTATCATTCTACCTCTGGGGCAGTTAGGTGGTACAGTGGATAGAGCACTAGGCCTGGAGTCAAGAAGACTTGTGTTCAAATCTGGCTCAGATACTTACTAGCTGAGTGACCCTGGGCAAATCTCTTAATCTTGTTTGTCTCAGTTTCCTCATCTTTAAAATGAGCTGGAGAAGGAAATGGCAAACTGCTCCAGTATCTTTACCAAGAAAATCCCAAATGGGGTCCCAAAGAGTCAGACGGGACTGAACAACAATAAAATTCTGCCTCTACAAAGGCATCAGGTGACTTGTGCTTATTCTGACATTATAAAATCCAAAAGCTTGATAATCCAGGTGTATGCACAACACTTACAGGGAGGCAAATGAAAAGCCTTGAATGAAGCACAGGCTACATGAAATGGAGTGGAGAGTGTCATGGACTCTGTGTTGCAAAGAGGCTTCTCTTTCAAGGACAAGTTCAACTAGACAACCCAAGTCATTTTCAACTCTGAAATTCTCTGATTCTCTGATCGGGGTTCAGATTCTGATTCTACTCAGAACTTACTTGTGACTGTGAGCAAGTCACCTCCCCTCTCTGGGCTTTCCTTAATTGTAAAATAAGGGAGTTAGACTGGAATAGGCCCTTCCCAACTCTAACATTCTATGATTTATCTCATATTTTGGGTTATGGGGATAAGTTACATTCTGGATTCCTGATTCAAACATGGAAGTGGAGCCTTCCTTCTCAGACACAGTTGAGATGCTTTGTGTGTGTGTGTGTGTGTGTGTGTGTGCATCCCTGGTCACTTTATGGGATTGCTTGGGTTCTAATTATAGGTATCTTCTTGGTTGTTGTGTTTGATTCGTTGTGACTCCATTTGGGGTTTTCTTGGAAAAGATGCTAGAGTGGTTTGCCAGTTCTTTCTCCAGATCATTTTACAGATGAGGAAACTGAGGCAAATGGGTTAAGTGACTTGCCCAGGGTCACAGAGCTAGTAAGTGTCTGAGGCTAGATTTGAACTCAGGAAAATAAGTCTACCTGGCTCTAGATCGGGCACTCTATCTACTGCGCCACCTAGCTGCTCTAGAGGATATATCTTTGTTTTTAGTAGGGAGAGAACTAGGACCATATATCTCAGGTCCCCACAGAGGCTTATTCTCAAGCAGTCCAGGTCATCCCAGGATATTATGAAGGGAGGATGCCCTAGAACTAAATTGGGCCTCTAGGGATCAACCAGACCGGCAGTCTGGTTATTTTAGACTCAGGCATTTTGTGTGCCGTGCCAGCCGGATTCTACAGTCACTAGCCTAGTCTTCAGACATGAAAAAACAAAACCATCCGAAGGAGGCCGGCCGCTTTCTGGGGCTTCCCTGGATAGTGGCAACTGAGCCCCATCCCTAGTTAGGGGCACAATTAGCCACCTTGGAGTTACTGTGTTAGGAGATTAATGAGCCCTTTTGAATAATGAAGGAATTTTCTAGTTGCTAAAGGATGGGTCATTAGACAGAAGAGAGAGGCACCACACTGTGTCCTGGCTTTGCTCTCCTGGAGCTGCCAACTGGGACATCCAAGGGTGGGCTGGAACCTGAAGGGCCTAGAGAAAGTCCCAGGCAAACAGCAGCTTGGAATTAAGAAAGGGGAAAAAAGGGATTTCTGAATCAGTTTTTCTACCCTCTCTGCCTCTAAAAATCTAGATTGGGGAATGCCTCTCGATCTGTCTTGTTTCCTGAACGTTACTTTGTTGAAGCATTACTTTGATTTTATAGACCCTTGGACTTATGTGGTGCTGGAGAAGTCACCTTGTTTAATCCTTGGTTCTTAGCTCAGGCCTCATCATGAGGAAACCAGCATGGCATAGTGCAAAGTGCTAGATTTAGAGTCTGAAGACCTGGCCTAAGGTTCCAGCTGGATGACCTTAGAGAAATCATTTCATTCCCTACCTCACTCCCTACTTTCACCACCTACTTCATAGGGTAGTTGTGAGGCCCAAATGAGACTATGTGTGTCCGAGCACTTTTTATCCATAACATGTCAAATGAATAAAAACAAGTTCTTTCATCCTGAGGGTGTCAAGTATGAGGTTGGTTACTTTGGGAGCTCTTTTATTCCAAGAGGATGTCTGTGGTTAAGATGTCAAGTCAGCCTTCTTGACCTTTTTGTAGTTATGGACCTCCATGGCAGTCTGATAAAATGTATGGACCTCTTTGCAGAGTATTTAAAGTAATTGAAGGAAATGGTAAGTTTCAGTTAAAGCTTAGTGAAAATAAAGATGTATTTTTCCCCTATAGAAAATCTATAGGGGAAAAAAATCTATCCACAGATATTTTGGGTGATCTGTAGACCTGAGGTCAAGAACTCCTGCTTTAAGTGTTTATTATAGTAAATCTGGAAATGAGGTAAAGCAAGGTCTGGAGAAGCAGGAAGAGTTTCTAGGAAATACATGGTGAGGAGATGAAGGGGTACTATGGGAAAAAGAAATTGTTGGCCATCCCAGAAGCATGGTATGGTGGAAAGTCATCATTCATTCATTCATTCATTCAGTGAACATTTATTAAGAGCCTCCTATGTGCAGGTAAGGGCTGGAGATACAAAGAAAGGTAAAAGACAATTTCTGCTACCAGGGGGTTACAGTCTAATGGAGGAGACACCATGCAAACAACCATGTGCAAGCAAGATATAGACAATATAAATTGGAGATAATCAACAGAGAGAAGGCACTAGGATTAAGGAAGATCAACAAGGCTGTCTGTAAAGGTGGGATTTTAGATGGCACTGGAAGAAAGCCAGGTTGGCCAGGAGGTGGGGATGAGGAGGTGGCGAGCTCCAGGCATGGGGGAAAGCCAGGGAAAGTGCCTGGAATCAAGGGATGGAGTGTCTTGTTCGAGGAATAGTAAGGAGGCCAGTGGCTCTGGATCAAAGAGTATGTTTGAGGGGGAAGAAGAAGGAGGCTATAAAGTATAAGAAGGTGTGCTGAATTAGAGTCAGAAGACTGCACTCAAATCCCTGCTCTATCACTTGTTGACCAAGAAGAACATATAACTTCTCTGTCTCTCTCTCTCTCTCTTTCTCTAAATTATGTATATCACTCTGGATCTTTGTTTCGTCATCTGTAAAATGAAGAAATTAGACTAGGTGACCTTTGAGGGCCCTTCTAGTTATGATCATAAGATCCACTGTTCAAGAAAGAAACACCATATAATTGCAGAGGGACTTAGTTTACTTTTCTACAATTTATCATCCCTGTACAAGCACTGTACATAGAGCATCAGACTTGGAGTCAGGAAGCTCTGAGTACAAATTTTGACTGAGACACTTACTAGTTGTGTGACCCTGAGTAAGTTGCTTAACTTGTCTCAGCTTCAATGTCCTCATCTATAAAATGGGAAAAATAATAGTAGTCACCTCTAGGGTTGTTGTGAGGATCAAATGAGATAAGATATGTGATGTGCTTTGCAGACCTTAAAGAACTATGTAAATGCTCTTTTCTTCTTCTTCTTCTTCTTCTTCTTCTTCTTCTTCTTCTTCTTCTT